>NW_004955416.1:2164550-2166875 GCF_000276665.1 Chinchilla lanigera | reverse complement strand
TTATATATATATAAAATATGGGAGCAACCAACCACATAAGACAAATATTAAAAGAAAAGAAAAATCAAATAAGCAATAACACAATTGTAATGGGGGACTTTAACACCCCATTGCCACAAAAGATAGATTAACTAAATAAAATCAGCAAAGAAATAACAGAATTGAATCAAACCTGTGAATAAATGGACTTAGTAGACCTTTACAGTGTTCACCCAACATCATCAGAATACACATTCTTCTCAGTTGCACATGGGACATTCTCTAAAATAGACCATATACTAGCCCATAGAACATGCTTAAGTAAATGCAAAGGAACTGAAATTATCCCATGCATATTATCTGACCATAGTGCAATGACACTGGAAATTATTGACAAAAGACACCTCAGAAACTCTATAAACACATGGAAATTAAATAACATCCTCCCTTAATGCATCACAGATGAAATCAAAGAAGAAATTAAGCAATATCTACAATCAAACAAAAACATAAACAACTTACCAGAACCTGTGGGATGCAATGAAAGCCGTCCTCAAAGGGAAATTTATAACAGTGAATTCTCACATCAGGAACACAGAATGAACACAAATAAGCAACTTAATGCTGCACCTCAAGCTTCTAGAAAAAGAAGAGGAGGTCAAGGCCAGAGCCCAATGAAGGGGGGCAATTAGAAAGATACGAGAGAAATTAATGCAATTGAGATGAAGAAAATAATACAAAGACTTAATGAATCAAACAGTTGGTTCTTTTGAAGAATAAATAAAATTGATAAACCTCTAGCCAACCTTATCAAAAAAGGAAAGAAAAAACTCCAATTCATGCAAAAAGGAATGAAAAGCATGAAATCACTACAGCCCCTGTAGAAATTCAAAAGATCATCAGTACCTACTTTGAAAATCTTTACTGTCATAGAATGGAAAACACAGAAGAAATGGACAGATTCTTAGAAACATATGAATTACCAAAGCTGAATCAAGAAGATATAAAAATTCTGAATAACCCAATATCTGTCAATAAAATTAAAAATGTAACTAAAATCTTAGTAACAAAGAAAAGCACAAGTCCTTATGGATTCACAGCTGAATACCACCAGAAATTTAGAAAAGATTTAATGCTAATACTCCTGAAATACTTTAATGAAGTTGAAAATGAAGCAATTTTCTCTAACTCATTCCTGGAGACAAGTATTACCCTGATACCAAAACCAGAGAAAGACCCAACCAAAAAAAAGAACTACAGGCCAATCTCTCTAGTGAAATAGATGCAAAACATCCTCAATAAAATACTAACAAACAGAATGCAGCAAATCATCATGAAGGTTATACAACATGACCAAGTGGGATTCATCCCAGTATTGTAGGGATAGTTCAAAATACATAAATCAATAAATGTAATACATCACATTAACAAAGACAAAACTCACATTCATTATCATCTCAATAGATACAGAAAAAGCTTTTGATAAAGTCCAACACTCATTCATTATTAAAACCTTACAGAAAATTGGATTAGATGGTCTTTACCTCAATTTAAAAAAAGCCATCTATGACAAACGAACAGCCAACATCATACTAAGTGGGCAAAACCCGAAAGCTTTCACTTTAAAATCAGGGACAAGACAAGAATGTCCATTATCACCACTCTTATTCAATATATTTCTGGAAACATTAGCCAGAACAATTAGACAAGAGAGAGAAATAAAAGGAATGAGGATAGGAAAGAAAGAACTTAAATTAACATTATTTGCAGATGACGTAATACTGTACATAGAAGACCCCCAAACCTCCACCAAAATCCTTCTAGATTTAGTAACCAAATTCAGTAGTGTTGCTGAATATAAAGTTAACACTCAAAAATCAATAGCCTTCCTGTATACAAACAAGAATCTCAGTGAGAGAGAAATTAGGGAAACCATACTCTTCACAATAGGATCCCCCCCCCAAATGAAATACTTAGGAATCAATCTGACAAAGGAAGTAAAAGATCTATACATTGAAAATTACACTACTCTGAAACAAACAGATCAAAGAGGGTTTCAGAAAATGGAAAGATATTCCTTGCTCATAGATAGGAAGAATCAACATTGTGAAAATTATTATACTCCCAGATTTATTATATAGATTTAATGTGATCTCTATCAAAATACCATTAGTATATCTCAAAGATCTAGAGAAAACATTCCTAAAATTCATTTGTAACCAGAAGAGACCTAGAATAGCAAAGGCAATACTGGTCAACAAAGGCAAGGCAGGAGGCATCACAACCCCTGACTTGCAATTATACTACAAAGCAATTGTGATAAAATCAGCACAGTACTGATTAAAA
>NW_004955416.1:2108035-2164415 GCF_000276665.1 Chinchilla lanigera | reverse complement strand
CTTATCGTCAACAAAAGGGCCAGACATATTAACTGAAAGAAAGATAGCCTCTTTAATAAGTGGTGTTGGGAAAACTCGCTTTTCACATACCAAAGACTAAAACTAGATTCTTGCCTATCACCATACACTAAACTAAAGTCAAAATGGATCAAAGATATAAATATTAAAACAGAAAGACTAAGTCTACTGGAAGACAAAGTAGATAGAAATCTTGAAGACATAGGGGTAGGCAGAGAGTTCATGAGCAAAAACCAAACTGCATGGGAAATACTTCAAAGAATTAGCAACAGAGATCTTATCTTATTAAAAAGTTTTTGCACATCAAATAAATGACCAACAGAATGAAAAGAAAACCCATGAATTGGGAAAGAATTTTACCCAACTGTCCCTCAGACAAAGGACTTATTTTTAGAACATATAAAGAATTAACAAATACAAGGCCCCCCAAATTCAAGGATCCAATCCAAAAATGGGCATCTGAGTTGAATACACACTTCTCAGATGAAAAAATATAAATGCCAAATAAATATATTTAAAATGTTCAACATCATTGGTCATTCAAGAAACCAAAATTAAAACAACACTGGGATTCCATCTCACCCCACAAAGAATGGTCATCATCAAAAAATCAATAAATAACAAATACTGACAGGGCTGTGGGAAAAAGGAATCCTTCTCTGTTGTTGTGGGGAGTGTACACTGGTACAACCCCTGTGGAAATCAGTGTGGAGATTCCTCAAAAAACTAGGATTAAAGGTCCCACTCAACCCAGCTATTCCCCTTCTGGGTATTTTCCTAGAAGAAATGAAAACATCATACCACAGAGATATATGGGCATCCATGTTTTTAGCAGCACAATTTCTAATAGCTGAATCTTGGAAACAATCAAAATGTCTATCAGTTGAGGAACAGATAAAAAAGATGTGGTATTTTTCTACAATGGAGTACTACTTAGTTATAGAGGAAGAATAACTTGAAGCTTTTATAGGTAAATGGGTGCAACTAGAGAACATACTCACAGATGAAATAAATCAGACCCACATGTGTAAACATTGTATTGTTTCCAAGTGTAAGAAACTGAAACAGTAAGTGAAATCCAAAAGGTACAGTAGATATTATGAAATGGAAAGAAACTGCTCAAAAGGAAAGCACAACTGAGACAAGGGAAAGGAAAAAAGAAAGGGGAAAATACACACACACACACACATGCACAAAATAGCTAAGATAATTGTACTGCTAATTTTTATTTGTTTATTGAAAGGAACAGTTAGTGCTTAATTATTTGATCTATTTTACATGCCTATCTGTTAATCTGAGCAACTACTTTGAAGATAACAATATGCAATATAACAAACATTATTAATTTTCTATCATCTTGTTTTGAAATTCTGTATTTTTATTGTATTTTATTCTTTTTAAAAAGAAAAACCAATAATTCACCACCTTGATCTGTAGAAAGGAAATTCATAATTATATATAAACACTAACACAATGTAGACATTTACATATAGCGAATGTGTACTAAGTGCAACTCCTATACCTCCACTAATGATAGAAAGTAATTCAAAGTAATAACATAGCGTTAACCAACTATATAAAGATTAAGAAAGCTTAATGTTATACTATTAAAGATATAGGGGTTGAGAGTTGGAAAATGCAAGAGGGACAATTTGAAAAATCAAATAACGGGAGTTAAGAAGAAAGATAGTGAAGTGGAATAAAGTACCCTATTAAGGAGTAGAAGAACTTTTATAAAATTAGATAAATATGATGGAATAGAAAGAAATGAGAAACAGAAGATACATGAAAAAAGAAAAGAAAGAAGCCAGAGGGAGAGAATGTCAAGTTGCCCTTGAGTGGTACTTTTAAAGCACGTGTTCACTCTTGTTTTTTAATGCACATATACAGGATATATATATATATACACTAGGTAGGTCTAGAGGACTGGGGGGAGGCAAGGAGCTGAGAAAATGAGGAAGAGAGAAGAAAAGAAATACAGAGAAAAGGAAGTCAAAAAATAAAAGAGAAGGTGACCTAAAGGATAGATCAGGGCAAAAGGGGAAACCTTAAAGAATAATGTAAAATAAAATAATAAAACAATACCAATAAAGATGCAAGACCCATAAGAAAAAAAAAAAAAAACAGAAAAAGCGCTCAGATAATGCAAATCAAACAAACAAGCAAGGAAACAACACAAGCAACAACAAAAATAAAAATAAAAACCTTCGCACGGTTGTTATAGCATTAATACAGCGCATCTGCACAGCTTCCTGTGTACTGGACTCACAGTCTGTGTGCAGCTAAGCAGTTTCCCCTGTGGACCAGTCAATTGCCTGCCCAGTGCAGTGAGGGCTGTCATTTTCTCTGACCAGTGTCTTTGTTACAAGCTCTGCTCTGACCTTCACTGTGCAGGCCTTCACAGTGCCTCAATTTGAGAGGGAAGGAAATGTATAGTTTGCTCAAATCCCACTTCTCCAGCTTTCTGTCAACTTCTACCAGGGCCTTCACTCTCTTGCTTCCTTTACTGCCTGGTCAATATAGCAGTCATCTCTGTCTTCTCTCCATAGGTTTTCCTTGCCTACTATATGGCAAGAAGACCTCTAGCTCAGGCAGCATTCCCGCCCCCCCGTCTCTGCCCACAGTTGCCCATCTCAGGGGCATGGTAGTAATGAAGGCAGCCCCCAGGCTTGGCAGAAAGATCCTTTGCCAATTCAGTGTGGCGGGCAAGACCTCACACTGTCTCAGGTCTTTCCGGTGTTTGGGGAAACAGCAGGAGAGTGCCAACTCTGTTCTGGCTCTGCTGAGTTCCCTCTGACCTGGGCTCCAGTCTGTCCCTAATCTCACAGATCAGCCCCTCTCCACTCATTATTCCATGCATATGCTACAGTTCCATTGCCCTACTGGGAAGCCCAGTTTGGAGTAACTGGCAGTGATGGATAACGCAGTGAATATACCTCAAGCACAGCACTCCTATTGTACGGAGGAGATGGGCAACTCCTGATTTTTCTATGTTAGTCAAGAGTTCTCTGTCTGCACAGTTCCACTATTCACAGGTACTGTAGTGTTCTTGTTTTAGGGTTCTGGGAGCATGGCACTTCATTCTGCCTCACTCTCTTGCTTTTAGCTTTCTGAGTTCCCGACTTACGTCTATCTCATCAGCAAGTCTGGTATGGAGGCTAGAGTGACTGAGTCTATTCCATCAGTCAGCACGTCACTGATGGGCCAGCTGTCTCCCTCAGTCTGATCCTCTTCCAAGAAGGCCCCAGCTTTTAACTTAAGAAGTACAACAGGGAGATAGTTATTTAATTTAATTAAATAGTTATTTAATTTAATTTCTGCCTTTAAAAAGAAATACTTTGCTCATTTGTCAAATTGACTTTTTAAGCTATCACATAACATAATGGTTTATATTTTTAAACCAGATATTTCAGAGATATTTTATTTGCATACTTAGAATAACTTAAATAGTAAGTTTTATTCTACGTTAGACTATTCTACTTGAGCTACCAAAATAGTGTATTAGGAATGCATAAACTAGCATTGAGTGAAGCATTGCATTAATTTAAGAAGTAGAAGGTGAGTAACTTAAAAATATGTTTAACTTACAGGACTGTGACATAGACCACAGGTCAGGTTCTGGAGCCCTGTCACCCAGAATGCTGTGATTCAACAGGTTCAAGGTAGAGAATTTCTGTATGATTCCACTGCAGGTAACTGAAGGCACACTTTGAGGAAGACTAGTTTGGAGAGTTGATAATACATTTAGTCCTAGCAGTTCCTGATGTCTGCTGTGCATGTCTTTCACAAAGACTTGAAACATATCTGAAGTTATTGGAATTCTGTGTACATCCAAGTTCCAATATGATTACTTCCCTAAATAGCTAATACTGTCCTGGGATGGTGTAATGCTTAAATATATAGGTTTTGGAATCAAATTGCCTAGTTTCAAATTCTAAGCCTGTCCTTAAAGTCTATAGAACTTGCCAATGTGTTCTGCAGACCTCCCTAGAGGCTTTTTGGGTTTTGTGTTGTTTTTCTCAGTACTAAAGATTGAACCCAGAACCTTGCACATACTAGGCAAGTGCTTGGCTACTGAACTATCATCCTAGCCCCAGTGTTTTTCATTAATAAGACAGGCCTTTCATTTCAGGATATTCACCTGCTCCTGGAGTAGCTGCTCAACTGGAATGTTTTAAACAGCTGCCATGCAGCTGGGCATGGTGACACATTCCTCTAATCCCAGTAATCTAGGTTGCTGAGGTGGGAGGATCATGCATTTAAGTCCAGCATGGGAAACATAGTGACATAGCTAGAGCTTGTCTGAAAATAAAAAGTAAAAAAGGGTTGGGGATATAGCTTAGTGTGCAGACTCTGGTTCAATAACCAGTACCATAAAATCAAATTAAATTTAAAAAATTAATAGCTACCATACTATAAATCAGAAGCATCACTGCCTTTTGTCTCCAGGCTCTGTCACTGAGTCTGTTTATTATGCCAGATTCCCCTGAAGTGTGTGTGTATGTATATATATATATATATATATATATATATATATATATATATATGTAGTCCTCCCAGGATTCTTCCATTGATCTGTGGTTCGCCTACTATCCTCAAATATGCCATGTGCATTGGAGCTTCCTCAGCCTCACTGGCACGTGAATCTGCATGCCAGTGTACTCCCCTAGCCAGCACTCTTGCTATAAATATAGGGAATTGGACATATTGCGTGCAGCTATTTTAATTTCATAAACTATGGTCACCTAAACATAGGAACTAATTTACTCAAATTCAAATTGTTGGAAAAAATATCTGAATATTTTGCACACTTAATACCCACTTGATATTCTAAAGTATTTATATTCTGAGATAATGTAGATTTACATGCAGTTGTAAAAGAACAATGGCACATGCAGTTGTAAAAAGTGACAATTTAACTCAGGGATCTCATCTGCCTTTCATTCAGTTTTTCTCAATGGTAACATCTGGTACAACTACATGGTATTACAATATCACAGGTAGGAAAGGAAATTGACATTGATATAATCCATTACCTGTTCATTGGTATTGATACAATTCATCAACTATTCAGATGTCACGAGTTTTATATCCACTTACTTGTGTATATCTGTGCATCTCTGTGTATATTTAGTGCTACATGACTTTTTCACATATGTAGACTTATGTGATCTCTAAAATATGCCTGAATGTGTAGGTACTGTAATTTCAACACATGGATCCTTCACCATACCTTTTTATAGCCACAACTTCTTTCCTTTTTCCCTGTGCCCTTAGCCTCTGCCAACCACTAATATGTTCTCCATTGTATAATTCTGTAATCTCCAGAATATTATACATATGGAACCATATACAAAATCTGATAAAAAATATGGTGAGTGCTTAAAAATTTTTTTATTAGTGTAAAAGACACATTGCCATTAATCTCCCTAAAAATACTCCTCCTGACCTCAAACATAGATTCCATCATTCTGGCCACTTTGTGAAGCAGCTCTGGAAGTCCTCTTTTGTTAGGATTTTTAGTTGCTCTGTTGTGGCTGCCTAGATATCCTGAATTTATTCAAAACATGTACACTTCTTAGTCACTTTGACTTTGGGAAAGAACCAGAAGTTGTGCAGTGGCAATCTGGTGAATAAGGTAGATAAGCACACACTGTACTGTTTCTACAAGCCTGCCTTTCCATTGAATGGCATGCAACACTGATATTCGTTTTATTTTTTATTGTATCTCATAAAGACATTCATGAAGGAGGATGTCCAGAAGTGCTTCAGCAAGTGGCAAGAATGACGGGATAAGTAAGTTTGAAGGAAGGGAAAATATTCAATAGAAACTCATGGCAATGTTTGTACAGTAATAAATTTTTAAAAATTTAAACATTCACTGTATATTTAGAAAATGTTGTTTTCATTTTAGAATCCTTTATCTTCTGTTTCTTATATATGATTGTCTCAAATATTTCCACCATCAAGATTAAAACCACATCTAATAGTGTTATAATTTTTACTTTGAGCACCCAATGTGGTTTTAAAAACATGAGAAAGCCTATTTTATCTTTTTCCAATTTCAATGTTCTTTCCTTTTGAAGTTCCAAGCTTTGTTGTTTCTTTTATTAAGTAAACTTCCTTCAGCCATCTTTTATTAATGGCTAGAACCATGTTGACTTTGTTTTTCTCAGATATTTTTATTTTCCCCTAATTCCTTGTATTAGTCAACTTCCTTACTGCTGAAACATAGTATCCAATACTCAGTTTAAAGGAGGAGAGGTTAAATTTGCTCACAATTCATGATAGGATGGCTCCATAGCAGAAACATCATGTTGGAAGGAAGTTAGTTTGTGGCGGCTGGGAAGTAGAGCCAGAGAGGAATTCCAGAGCAGATGGAGTGAGGGACCAGACATGGACCCCAAGGCCCTGCCTGCATGACCCACCCAGACACACCTAGAAGTGTGCTCCATTAGATCCCAACGCCAATCAAATTGAAACTCCACCCTAACTGCCACATTCACCAAGGATATTTTTGCCAGATACAGAATGTGAGATTAACGGTTCTGATCTTTTTGTACTTGAAAAATACTGTACCATTTCTTTTGGGCTCCACAATTTCAGGTGAGAAATTTGTTCTCATTTGCCCAGGGGTTGACCTCTGAGTAATATATCATTTTTCACTGGCTGCTTTCAAAATGTTTTACCTTTAATTTTCAAAATGTTAGTGACAATGTCCCATAGCATGAAATTTTTTTTATTTATCCTATTTGTATTTCTGTACGTTTTTGTAGTAGAGATTTTCCTACTTCTGGTAGAATATGGCATAATGAACAGGTTGTAATTTTTTCTGTCACCAGATGTTGGAAACCTTCAACCATAATTTATTTGTACACTTTTTCAGCTCCATTCTCTCACCTCTCCTTCTCAACCTTCAATATTACAAATATTGTTCGATATTGCTGCCAAAACCCCAGACTGTTCTTTATTCTCAGTGTGTTATTTTCTTTTCAACTTTACTAAACCCTATTGATCTATCTTCAAGATCACTAATTTTTTTTCTGTCTTTTCACCTTTACTAATGAACCCAAACAGTAAGATTTTTATTTAATTTACTGGGATCTTCACTTCTATAATTTCCAATTATCTTTTTAAATAACTTCTATTTCTTTGATAAGATTTTCTGTTAGTTTTTTTCATTCCCAGAGAATTTGCAGTTACTTTTGAAATATTTTTAAGTTGGTTGCTTTAAAATTCTTGTCAACTAACTCCAACATGAGTTTCATCTTGAGGCTGGTATCTACTAATTGTCTTTTCTCATTCATGTTGGGATTTTAAAAATTGTGTTCTGATAGTTCTGCTAATATATCATGACAGTTTGGATCATATTAAATCTTCTTTTATTGGTAGGCAGTCCTGTTGTTGAGATGTGGAGAGCGAGGTCAGGGTGTATGTTCAGCTTCCCAACAGAACCCTGGTAAAGGTGGCGCGCTGAGTCACACTGCCACATTTCAGGAGGATGAGTGGGAAGAAGTTTTACTCTGCTCTTGGCCCCAGTGACACCTTCCCAGTGTAAAGGAAGCACAGACTCTTACCATCTCATTGCCTTCAAATAGGGTTGGAAACTCAGCTTTCTGTTAGGCCGCATTGTCACCACAGAAAGGGAAACTAGAGAGCTAACACAGTTCTGTTGGCTCAGATTGAGGGTAGAGGGTCAGCTCCCCAGTGGGCTCTGCTGAAACTAGGGGAGGAGATGAAGGAAACTAGCATAACTAGGTTCTACATCCCACGCTTACTGTTATCTGGCCGATGCAGGGTGACGGTGGGAGGGGAACAAATGTGCTGATTAGTCCTGTTTATCACATCCTTATTCAGTCTTCCTGTTGCTCTGTGGGTGTGGAGGTTCAGCTCCCTCTTGCACTCTACTGACACCAGAAGTAGAGTGCTGATCCGCCCCCACTTGCCGGGCTTTGTTCAGTCATGTGGATATCAGGTGGAAACAAAGGTTTAATTCACTATTGGATCCTGCTGACATTGTCCTGTTGGAAGAAGAGGAGCTCTGCGAACCTCCCCTGGGCAGGAAATAAAGATCAGTACCAGATCAGTCCCACCTCTGGGCAGGAATGTTGCAGCACACGAGATGGCACATGACATGCGGTGGGAAGATCAGTTCCTGGGTGTGTCTACTAAAACTACGGTGGTGGGGTCACAGTTTTCACTTGTGTCCAGAGAAGGGTAGATATTGCCGGAAAGACTTTCCATTGTGAGGCCACCCTTTTATTGGTCTTTGACCAGGACGAACAGACTTTTATTAGGCTTTATTTTGTCTGTGCCTGTTGGTAGCTCTAGCTTTCAGGTTTCTGCAGTGCCCTGTCCAGGACATGTGAAAGGAATCAAGGAAACTCGTAGAACTCACTACCATGTTTTTGCCCAACTCCAAAAGTCCCTTAGGGAGCCCCCCCTTTGTCATTCCCTCCTTGAGTCTCCCTGTGCTGGTTTGTGTGGCCACAGCTGTAAGACGAAGGGCTCCCTCTTGGCTAGAACCACAAGTCTGATCAATACTTGATTTTAAAGAGAAACAGATAACAGGTATTGTATATTGATACCAACAATTAACTCATATAAGCAACTTTTCAAGATGTTCTCATTTACATTTAGCCCAATATTCCACATCTGTCATATAGTACATTATGTCAGAGCATGTGACAAGAATTACTTTTCAAATTGAGAATATTCTGAAAATGACTTCTGAAGTAGCAATAACAACTGAAGGATTTTCTCCACATTTGTGAGTGGGAGTATCTAGATGAGTCTGATTCTCCAAACGATGATAGTTTTCAATTCCCTAGATACTCAATCCCCAACCAACTTGGCTAAAAGAGATTTTATTGTACATGGAAAACTAGAACAGAGTTAGCTTACAGACAAATACGAAGACAGTTTTAAAAATAGCAGCACTGGTTAAAAGGATCCTAAACCACATTCACGGATGCAATGTCTTTTGTCAAGTGTGTGGAATTTATCATGTAGAATCTCCACTGGGAAGATAAGATAAAAATATGTTTGACTTCAGCAAGAGAATGATAAGTCAGTTTATTTTTCTTTTTTCTTCACTTCATAAAATTAATACATGCTTCAGGGAATATATTAAAAATGCATAAGTATAAAATGAGAAATGTAGTAATTATTTTTTTCCCTTACCTTTCAATACTGTCTCTACTGTCAACAGTATTTGGTTGAATTTTAGAAAGAGTCACCAGCAAAGTTTCTTGGTACAGGTGAACTTCAAATCACTCATGCCCTGGAGATTTTTAGAATTAGTTGTGGCAGATGATGCAGGGTAAGTGGTGAAGGAACTCTTAGGTCTTTCCAGCTTTCAATTCCAGCTTTGCAACTACCCTTTAAAATATACACGGCACATACACACACACACACACACACACACACACACACACACACAACCACTTTTTTACTTGGAAAAACAATTTTGCTGGCCCCTTCAGTATATACTTGTTGCAAACTGCATACAGTACCTCAGAGTTATCTTCTTAGAAACACAATATATGGTGCATAGTGGGCCTTCAGTAAATACCTGTCAAATGTCTTATGCTAAGATAAAAAAGCATATCTCTTTCTGATTTTTCATTTAAAAGATACAATCAGAATAGAAAATGATTTCATAAATATAGCACCATAGCTAACACTAGCTCTCCTATGATAGTATTTTCTTATCTTTAAAGGCTCTGGCCTTCTACAGTCTTGTCATCTTCTCCAACTTCTTATATGCAAAATCATGCCAAGTTAGTGTAAGTGGGAAGTGGTAAGGACCTATTACTCAATAACCCCCTACAGCTTCAGCTCAAATTCTATAGGCTATGAATCCTTGCAGAGGCGTTCTAATGAGAAAGACCTCTTTTCCAACATTCAGCCTTTGTTTAAAACCTCTTTCATACTGTGTGGCGTAAATCTTTCCAACAGATGGCTGCATTTGAGTAATACCTAATGTAATGGAAATTTTTTTGGTGTGCATGTAGTCTCATTCATTTTAATATGCCCTGCTGTACCTGGTATAATGCCATGTCCAGGGAAGGCATTGAATAAATATGAACTGAATGAAGAGATTGAATGAACCACATCTGGATTTCGAGGGAGCTCATTTTGTCTCAACATTGGATTTTCTCTTCTGTTCCTATCTACATTTACATGATAAGCATGATGTTGATTCTACTTAGTAAGATAGAAATTTTTCAAATCAAAGAGTTTATTCATCTAAAACAATTTGCCAAATTATGTGCAAAATGAGAGCCTTAGGACAAGTTTGAGTTTCTACATAGGTGAAAGCAGCCTTGAATCTTTCAGGGAAATCATTTTGAAGAACTTTGTTCATAATCATTGAGACCTGAGAGTCTTCTTGTGCAATGCTGAGAATTAAAGTAATATTCAGAGAGACCAGGAGGATGAAAGACACTTCACTGGAAATGATACTTGCTCTGACAGTAAGGTGGTACATTTTCTTAGCATGCCACATTTCTTTGCAAAAGGTATATTTGCTTTAGGGTGATGAACTATTATCTAGACCTTTTACATCCACAAATATATGAGAACAGAGAATATCTGTTCAGTCTTATACGGCCCAATTCCAGCCTTAAAGTTTTTTTAAGCTTGTGATGGAATCAAATGATTTCGACAAGTGCATCTGTGCCATTGTGACGGAATACAGGAAGTGAAAGTAGTAAACATTTCACTCACCTCTGATTCTCTTGGATTCTTATGAATAAGTTCCAAGTGAAGATGCAGGTAAATTTAACATTTAATTTTTCACATTTACTCAGGGTAAAAGTTAGCTTCTAGACAGACCAAAGAAAATTTCTGACTGCACAGAGATATAAATGATGGAATAATATTTTATGTTTGATATATTGGGCTGAAGTGTGGACATTTTTAAAGGGAAGCAGAATGGTTTCTCTAATGCTTCATGGGACCCATTTTGCTTGTTCCATTCCCCTTTTGGAGACTGTCATCACCGAGCTGGCCAATCTGACCAGTTTACCTGTGGTTTTCCATAGCCAAGCAAGAAAGGAAAATTTGGCTACTGTGACACTAACTACCTGTGTTTTAGATATAGACTCTGATGTAGAATTTTCAATTTTCTGTTCAGCTAGAAATGGGTGGGAAGGAGGCAGAGGTGGTAGGCCACTCCCTGTCACCATCTCCCCATTGCTCTCTCCTCTTCTCCATCTACCACACAGCGCCAGATATTTACTCCTCAGATCATTAGGTGGAACCCAGGAAGGACCGTCACTGTTAGTGGGGTCTTCCTCTGTAGCCTCATGTGTAGGCCTCTGGACTCCTCTATCACTGGACAGGTAACAGAGAAGAAAGATGGCTGCATATCCTGGCAGAGAGCTGAGGCCCATGTGATGTATTAATGAAAGCTACAGATCTAAATATTGTGCCATAATACTGCACATTGACTAGAATCTCTGCCTGGAGGGTTGCATATTTAAATCAAGTTTGAAAAACTCAGCAGCATTCTTTTTGTTCATCCACAAACACCTCAGGTCTGTCTAATCACCTTAGACCACTTAGGTCGTCTATTTAATCATTTCTTTAATGATGTACTGTTTCACTCTGCTCTGTCTTTGGGTCATGTTTAAGGTTGTTCTGGTCACTTTTCAGTGTTACATCTTGGCTTAACTACTGATTCTTTTCTCAGTCCTTGAAGGCTAGGTCTCCTCTCTCAAATACCATGAGCCCCAGGCCTACTTACAAAGTCTGATCAAAATATACAGTAAATATTCAAACTTTAAAAATCTCTTACACTAAATGACACATTAGTGTCATTAACCACCCCCTCAACACTCCCTCTTGCTTTGAATACACTTATCCCATCATTCTTGCTAATTTCTGAAGCAGTTCTCGTAGTCTTCTTTCTTGAGTGTCTTTAGGAGGTATAATAAAATGTATTGTGAATGCTGCTCTGAAGTGCCATCCAAAAGAAAGACAGGCTTATAAAAACAAATTATGGCTTGTCCTTATCCACCTTATTCACCATCTGTGGCACCATGCAACTTCTGGCTTTTCCCGAAGTCGAACTGCCCATGAAAGGTGAATGTTTTGAATTGATTCATGACATGGAGGCAGACTTGATGGCACATCTAAAGACATGAAAAGGGACTTCCAGAACTGCTTCAGAAAGTCGGGAGAGTGATGGGATACATGTGTCTGTCATACGGTGGAAGATTTTGAGTGGGATCAGTGGCAGCGTGTCTTTTACTATAATAAATTTTTCTAATTTAGTGTAAATGTTCACTATGTTCTTGATCACACCTTGTACTTTATGCATAAGTGCTAACATACACATTTGAGTAATGGGTTGAGAGATTTTCTCAGTTATTTTTATTTTGGAGGTGCAGTCTCTTGTTTCTTTCCTTCGTTAACATAAAACACTGACTTTAGACAAAGCTTTCATTATTATTTTCATTTCTAAAATTAAAATAGACACTGTGTAGGTTATTGTAGTCATAAGAAAAAGGAGTTTAGAAATATTGATTATATAAATAACTATAAAGATTTTTTCCTAAAAAAACCCTTGTTTTTGGACTTCCCACATAAAGACAAGTCTTCAGTAATTTGTATGGTTTAATTTTGTATTTGTGATAGATCACTGTTTTTAGACTTCAGTTTTGAAAGGGTTCAACAGCTGAGTTGGAGAACAGAAGCCTTCCTCTAAAATATATAAGTGAGCTGTGGGTGGTATAATCCCAAGGGCAGAACCAGCTTTCAGTTTGACATTCTTCGGTTCCAGCTGTTAAAGACAGATAATTTAGATTATAATAGTGGGACCAAGAAATGCTTTTAATGCAAATTCCTTGCATTACATGTCTGTCTTTGAAGAACAAGTGGACATTCCTGAAAACTACCAGAATAGGAGGCTATTTGTCTTTCTCAGTACAGTGGCTATAAGCAGACAGGAAAGTCAAGACTTTATGGATTTTATGTCATATTTATTTTTATTCTAAGGAAGTTACAAAACAGGGCCTTACAAATTTCCCAGACATGTCATTTTGTTTGCATTTTTCTGTTTCCTAGCTTACCACAATAAAGACATTTTTTTTATTATACGGGGAATATTTTAGATCTTTAGTTATACTTACCATGCTAAGAGGAAAATGAAAGTGATATACTTCACAAACAGTGAACTTTTTCATTAAGTGGCATATGCTTTCACTGTAATGGAGGAAAGCTACAGACATACTCAAATCATTGTCAGTTCTTCGCTACTTGAAACTGACTACCTCATTCCAGTTTCAAATATTCTTTCCATAAGTTCATTCTTGTCTTTCTTATCCATCCATCCTTTGTTTTGTCCCACAAAAGATTTATGGTAGTTTACAAAGACAAAAACGTGACAGTTAAAATTAGAAGAAAAAGAAACATGAAAAATAGAGGTAGATATGTAAAGTAGGTCTGTAATCAGCAGTTGGGCCACATATGTTATTTTTGAGGAATTTTATTAGCTATTACCAACAAGAAACCTGGTTGGCCCCTAGATTAAGGGACCACAAATCAAAACAAACTAGTTGCTTGGTAGAAGTGTTATTACTCTCGGTATTAGAGTGAGACAGGAAATTCTCCCAAGAACTTCATAAAGAAGACTGTGACCTTTGGTCAATATCAGCGTCAATGTCCTTACAACAGAGAGAATGCCCTATTTCTTATCTGCTCCTCAATTTAAGCTGGTGACATCATATCAAAGAGCAGATCAGTAAAATGGGTTCTGTAGCTGGTAGTCTATCCAGCTTCATCTATAAGTTAACCATATGCACATAGAAAGTCCTAAGATAGTGTCGACCCTTAGGAAGTGTTTGGTAAACAACTAAAATATCTACGATGAGTATAATTAGTATTATTATCTAGTGCCAAATGTGATTCTGATCTTTGATAAAGAAGTGATGAGCTGCACATCCTGCAAGTAGCATGCAAATGGCCCTTAGCGTGTCTCTAAAGCTTACTGCTTTTGGCATGTCCTTTAGTGCCTCCAATAGCAGGAAATTTGGTCAAGCTTAGGGTAGACATTACCATATTTGGACTTTCCAGAAAAAGTGGGCATGCTCCAGGTAACACTTAAAAAATGGGTACTCTGTAAACACAGTACTGCCAGTATGCAGAGCATGCCAAATCTGAGCTAAGAGGAATACCTTCCAAGGGTGAGCACTTCATTCCTGAAGGACAAATTCCTTTTAAGGAATTAAAAGTGCTATCTAGAAATCACTTCTGATTTCCTTGCCTTGTACCAATAGAGCGGAGAGTGAAGCATATCCCTGTTATCTCCCACACCCATTTTGTCCTCCTCCCCTGAATCTTATTAAGTGGTCCATTACAGTTGGTCTTATGTCAAAAGACAGTGACTACTGGACTCTCCCAAGAAAGGGATCCATTTGGGGTCGAAACATCCCCTGCTCAGGGTTCATCTTCCTGACGTGTATATGTGAAACATGGTGCGGCATGCCACAGAGATTAGGCACTCCTTGCTGCTGGACGCTGAGCACCAGGATGTGTGGGGGCCCATGTCCCTCACAGTCACGTCACTTTCTTCTTTTAATGAAAACTGAAACCCAGCTCCAGTCCGAAGGCGTGAGGGTGAACAAATGTATAAAGAGAGAAAATAGAAATATTTAGGAAGGCTGGCTCCTTTACCCAGGCCTGATCCAGGGAGACCTCTGAGCCCACCTCCTCCTTAACACACGGAATGCAGGAGGGAATGGGGAGGGCTTGTGAGAAGGAATTAAGTGTGGCTTGGGCTGCTTCTGGCTTCTCCATAAATGCGACACCTCCTCTGAATGGAGGAACAGCTGAGATAAGTGACTGCTAATCCCCCCTGTGCCGGGGAGGAGGCTGGCCGCTCCCTTCCAGATCCCAGCAGATGGTGGATGAAACAGGCTGCCCTCAAGGCAAGGGCAGCAGGGACTGTCCCACCTTCTGTTCCTTCAGCTTGCCTTGCACGTATTCCTCCTGGCCTGTCCATGCCATGAAGGGCCTTGCTGGCCCTCCAGAGCCCTGAGGGCCCATCAGCTTCATCGTCCCGCTGGGACACACAAGGTCAGCCAAGCTGGACACTGGCCAGCACTGGCAGGCTGGACTGCATCTAGCAAAGCTCCACAGGCTCAGGGAAGGCCTGCAGTGGGAAAAAAAAGACTTACTTGGGGAAGTGGGCTGAGGGCTCATTTGAAATGCAGACTCAATTTTCTAGGGTAGGACCCAGAAATTTAAATTTCTATTAGGCAGCCAGGTGCAGATGATTCAAGCCTCCTCATGTGAGAAACAGCTATCTCAGAAGACAGGAAGGTATTTTTGGTGGTGATTACCGACAGGGCTTCACTGAGGTGCCTGGGTTTGAACTATCTTTCTTTTGCTTAACTATGTGGCCATGGGCAGATGGGGTTCCATAGTTCCCTGCCTCTTCAGCTATATTAAGCAAGCTCTCTCCAATTGCAAGGCAGTTTCCTGGAGTTAGAAATTAAGTTAGTTACAATTAGCATTAAAAAATAAAACTAGGAGGTTGATAGCACAAAACTGTAAATATACTTAATACGATTGAACTATACATTTTAAATGGTTGACACAGTAAATTTGATGTTCTATATATTTTACCACAATGTTTCAAGAGAACACCAAAAGAGAGAAGTTATTTTTATACATTTAAATAGATGGAACAGAAACAAGTCTCATTTTTCAAATTAAATGGCCCTCTGAAAATTTGTGTTAAATGAAAATAAGTCATGGAATCTCACTTTTGCATTAATATATGTTTCTTTGTCACTACCAAAACAGAATTCAACATTTTTTAAATGTGGAAATGGAGTAATAGGGGCTGGGGATTTAGCTCAGTGGCAAAGCACCTGCCTAGCAGGCGCAAGGTCATGAGTTCGATTCCTGGTACCGGAAGAAAACCAAAAAAAAAAAAAAGAAATGGAGTAATAATACAATAGTGAATATTACACAATCACAAATCTTTAAAGACAAAATCTGCAAAACACAAGAAGTAAAAACAAAAATAGACAAATGGTATTACATTAAGCTAAAGAGCTTCCACACACCACAGGACAACCACTGAAGAAAAGAAACAATCTACAGAATGGGAGAAAATATTTGCAAACTATATATCTGTCAAAAGGTTAATATCCAAAATGGATAAGGAACTCAGTGAAGTTAATAGCAAAAAAAGCAGGTTAAAAAACTGGTTAATTGATCTCAGTAGACATTTCATAAAGGACATATATATATATATATATTAGCATATTTCATGCACTTCTTGAGCACATATGTGCATATATGTAGACATATATGTTATGTGTGTATGTACATATGTGCTCAACAAGTGCATAAAAATGCTTAACATAACTCATTAGCAAAATGCAAATCAAAGCCATCCAACCCCTGTAAGAACACCTATTAACACTGGTTAAGATGCGGATGAAAAGGAACCACTGCACACTGTTGGTGGGAATGCAAATTGGTCCAGCCATTAAGGAAAACAATATGGAAGTTCCTCTAAAAATTAAAAATGAAACTATTGTATGACCCAGCAATCCAACTACTGAATATCTATTGAAAGGAAATGAAATCAGTATGTCAGAGACATCTGCACTCCCATGTTTACTGCAGCGCTATTCATAATAGCCAAAAAAAATGAAAACCAAATTGACCACCAACAGATGAAGAAACTATGGTATGTGAACACAATGGGATACTACTCAGGCATAAAAAGAATGAAATACTGTTGTTTGCAACATCGTGGACGGAACTAGAGATGATTATGTTAAATGGAGTAAGCCAGGCACAGAAAGACAAGCACCACGTGGTCTCATTGATCTGTGGAATCTCACACTATTGCTCTCACAGAAGTTGATGGCAGAGAGGTGGTTACCAGAGGCTGAGGGGAAAGATGGAGAGAAGATGGTCAATGAGTACTAAGTTATAGTTAGATAGGAGTAAGAAGTGCTAGTGTGCTGTTACACAGTAGAGTGACCATAATGTGCCATATATTTCAAAATGCTAGAAGAAAAGATTTTGAATGTTTTCACCATAAATCGTTTTTTATTAAGGTGTATTTTTCTTAGCATATGTTTATCATACCTAGTAATTACATTCATCTCGGGGAACTGGTACATATGTTTTCACCATAAATCCTTAAGAAAAAAGTATTTTCCTCACTATAAACATAACACATTAAAATACATTTTGTTTCCAGGATCAAAAATGAATTGAATAGAACACAAGCCATGTTTTTAAAATGTTTTAAAGACAAATATCATTTCACAAAACTATCCCTGCACCCATCTATCCACCTGCTGCGATGGCCTATGATACTGTGGTGGATGAGCTGGAAATGACTTACTGAACCCTAAAAATATTGCAATTTGATTCAAATATTATGGTGTTAGGTTCTAGGGTGCCTTTGCACATGTAGCCATGAACATGACACTCTCCCATTAGCCACTCCCAAGTAAAAACTGTCTTTCTCTCATAAAAATATTCACAAACTTCACTTCCACTCTGCCTTATAAGCAATTAAATGCCACTTCATTTGGAAAGTTTCCTCTGGACTTTCTTTCAGATGCCTCCCTTTTGTTATTATTCCAGGTATACAACTCTTTTTCTTCCTTTTTTCCCCCCTGGAAATCTTTTCTTTAAAGAGAATAAAAAAATAATAAAAAAACCACTTTCTTTCCCAGCACATACATACCATAACTGTCTCTCACTCTTCTCTAATATGGAGGATCAGTGCTATTTATCACCAGATCCTTGAGACTAGCACAGTTCCTTTCCCATAGTCAGTGGGATACTGATGACTGAATGAGACATTGGTGACTCACTGAATGAATGAAATTGGCCCAGCTCTGCAAAAGAGACAGCTACTGGGGCCTCCAAAAGTGTCATTAGCTATATTGGATCAAATTCATTTCGAATCTTCTATGATTTTACATCATGTGTCTTTTATTATTATAACATTCAGTGCCCTTGTAAGGATTATGGTACCCATTTCTAGAGGGGAAAACTAGGTCTCAGGAAAGATACCTGAGTCATCTCAGAGGAAATGAATACAAAGTATTATGTGACAGAGGCAAGATTTGAAGTCTGGCCTGTTTGACCTTTTCTCCTTTTCCTCACTTCTACATCTGCTTTAGCCATGCCCGCTCTGGCTTTGAATCCTGTTAATAGGTGCTCTTCGTAAGACGCCCGCTGTGTGGCAGAGCACGGGCCCCGCCAGGCCTCTCACCTGCCTCCATCACCCAGCGCCCCACAGTTTCTTCTCCAGACCAACCCAAACATGGTTGGGGAGCTCAGAAGCGAGGGCCTAGCATTCTCCACTCTGCACAAATATCTAATCAGCAGCCTTCTCAGCATATCAATCCAGGACCACTCTACAGAGGGATGCCTGTGGCCAGTGTTCTATTTTTAACCAGTGTGAACCAGAGGAAAAGCACAAGCATTAGAAACTCAAGCGCTAGTCAGGGCACCCCAGGGCAAGCTAGTGGCCTGTGTCCTTCCTCGGTCTCCCTCCCCCCTTGCCCTGTCCTCGCCTCATGCCATCTTTCTTTTTACTTCTCACATGTCCCAAGATTCTTCAACTCTACTTTCCACCAGTGAGATGGTATCAGTCATTTCTACCAGTGTTTCACATTTCAATGGACAGGCCAGTCAAATGGGATCTTGCTGAAAAGCAGATTCTGATTCCGGAGACCGACGTGGGGCCTGGGACTCTGCATTTCTAACTCAGTCTTGAGGTGAGGACTCTGCTTGTGGCCAGACTGTGTTTTCAGGATGAAGGGTTGATTGTTCTTATGATTTAAATTGCTGTTATCTTCTCAGCAAAAGTATGTGCTTTTTTAGATGAGTCACCACCTTGAGGACTTTTGTCCCCAATTCAAAGATGCTCATAGCCATTAGCAAGTGGGCAACTACTCTTGACATTTGTGCTTTGAATTACTTTAGCAGCAAGGCATCCCTTTCCTGCCTGAAGATGGGAATGTTGGATCCCAGGATGGATGAGGGCTGCCTGGCATCTGCACTGGTCACCTCTCCAGCAAACCTTGGCAGGCCTTGTCCCCCTCCAGGCCCTGACCCACCTACACGGCACTAGGACCAAAGCTGGTTCACCTCAGCTCGCCCACCACTGCACACAGCCTAGTTCAGGCTGGTGGGGTGTGGACAAGAAGGGTGCCCTGTTCCAGGAGGCCCTTTTGCAGCCAATCCAATGTGCTGCTGTGGTGCCCTTTGCGCCCTAGAGGACTGCCAAGGGATCTGCTCCTCCACTCCGCGTCCTGGAAGATGAGAAGCTGTTACTGTGGCCCAGCTGTCAGGACCCCTTAGCCGGGGGCAGGGCGCCAAGCCTTCCCTGGTTTACTGTCCCCTTAGGCTGGCGGGCTGTGGAGGAACAAACCCACAGCGCACCGGGAAGCTCCCCCACCCCTTCTTGGGTGGGGGGTGGTTGGCGTCACTTAGTCTTTCCCTGCCCCCTCCCCTTCGCGGCTTCCCCTCCCTATTTGGCCATTCCTCTGGCTGCCCCCTCCCCTTCCTTACATGGTCCGGGAGCCCCCCGGCTGATCCTCTCCCTTGCCCTTGCCTCCATGAATGGCCTTGGCAGTCCTAGATGGTGCTAAAGCGACCAAATAAGGCAAGGTGGCAGACCAGGCCCCCCACCCCTGTCCCCGGCTGCTCCAACTGACCTCGTCCATCAGCGCGCTATAAAGCTGCGCTCCTGGCGCCGCGCACCCAGCGCTCGCCGCCGCTTGAGCCGAGCCCCGCGAGCCCCGCGAGCCCCGCCGCCCCGCGGACGGTGAGTCAGTGCCGCCCTGCGTCCTCGCCAGCCCGGGCCCTCAGCTTCTGCCGCTCAGTCACTCTTTAAAAAGAATCCCAACTTTTTGATGTGGTTCTAACTTTTAGAGGTCTCGGACCTCGCAGGAGAGAGCGCGCATGTCCCGCGTCCTCCCCTCATCCTACCCCAGGGGCGTTTGGGGTCCCTCATCTGCTGTGCATCCCCCAATCCGGGGCCAGGCGTGGGGATGTGGATGGGGGAATGGGCTTTCAGTCCGTGAAAAGGAGAAAAGTTGGAAGGGCTGGGGAGGATCTGCTAAAGATTTGGGGCGCCTGGGTCTCTAGGGCGGGCCTTCCATCATTTGGGCGAGGGGAGGAGGTCCTCTCCTCCTCTGCGTACCAGCTCCTCAATTGCCAAGGTTTCTTCCCGCCCGGAGAGGAAGGGAGAGGGCGGCCCCCACGTCCCATCGCTCCTGGCTCCATCCTCTCCCGGTGCGGAGAAGGGCAGCCTCACAGGCCCTGAGCGCGGCGCACCCTCCCCTCCCCAACCGCAGACCCCGCTGAAGCTGCGCCAGCATGTGCGACGACGAGGAGACCACCGCCTTGGTGTGCGACAACGGCTCTGGGCTGGTGAAGGCCGGCTTCGCGGGTGATGACGCGCCCCGCGCGGTCTTCCCCTCCATCGTGGGCCGCCCACGCCACCAGGTACACTTCCTGCCCCACTTGGCCAGTCCCCACCCCGGACAGTCCCCAGCCCTGCTCCTCACCCGTTCCCGCCACCTCCCCAGTGGAGCAGCTGAGGAAATGTCTCTCCTGACCCCACTGTTACACGACCTGAGTCAAATAAGGAAAAGGTTAGCTTCAGACCTTATTGTCTCCTCTATCCTTTAATCACTTTGCTTTCTTCCTGTACTCTCTGCCTTAAGGTCCTGTTCCAGATTTAAAGTAATATAACTGCTCTCAACGAATGAGGACCAACCCAAATTCCTCCCTCTTGTTCATAGCCAGTTTACAAGGCTCCCAGAAGATGTAATCTATCTCCTTCCTGGCTGTTGCATTTTTAGAAGCCAGACGTGAGGGAGGCAGTGAGTGCCATGGTGATAGTGGCATACCATCCTGTTTATTAAAGGAAATGCCATGCTCTCTGGGTTTCTCACATGCCTGACCAGACAGGCTGCCAGGGAGGACAGCATTAGTCCTGAGCGTGGTGAATGACCAGTGTTCCACAACAGCTCCAGATGGGCTGCACTGTACCATCAGTGACTGTGGCACATCAGCGCATTTCCTGATGTTCACATGATGAATGTCAACATCTTTTCTTAGGTAAAACACGGTGAACCATTCATTCATTCATTCCAAAATGTAATAATCTGTTTTCTAGTTGATATGGCTAATAAGCTTAATAATTTAATGAAGGCATTATAGTATTTTAAAAATGATATGAACCTGCGCTTCTTTAGTGAAATAGCTTTGTTCTCCCCTTTACAGTTTATTTGCTAAACAAGAGAATTATACATCTTTGCATGGGGATAAGCTGCAAGATTGATTTTAAATGAATTTTCAAAATTGGGGTCAAATAATATGTTTTGTTTCTAGGATGTTCCTTGACTTGGGAAATTGACTATCAATTGATAAAGTGCTGGCTCTATCCCTGATATGGCAGAAGCATGATTTTCCCATCTTTTACTTATAGGGGGTCATGGTAGGGATGGGGCAGAAGGATTCCTACGTTGGTGATGAAGCCCAGAGCAAGCGCGGCATCCTGACTCTGAAGTACCCCATCGAGCATGGCATCATCACCAACTGGGATGACATGGAGAAGATCTGGCACCACACCTTCTACAACGAGCTGCGTGTGGCTCCTGAGGAGCACCCCACTCTGCTTACCGAGGCGCCACTGAATCCCAAGGCCAACCGTGAGAAGATGACCCAAATCATGTTTGAGACCTTCAATGTCCCTGCTATGTATGTGGCCATTCAAGCAGTGCTGTCTCTGTATGCTTCTGGCCGTACCACAGGTATGCGTGGGCTGAGGGGTCAGTCACTGGTTAATCACCCTCCTGTCACGCTGACCTTGCTGTGAGTCCCTCGGATTCTCAGGCAGGCTGCTGGTAACAATAGCTCCCTGAAGTTAGTTTCAGAGCACACTTACTGTCAGGGCTGACAGCTCATGGTGTTAGATCTTTCCTTTATTTAAAGTATGTGATGTCACATGTTGAGGCTGAGCGCAATGGAGCAAGCTGGATTGCAGCAGTCATTGGTGTGTGTTCATACCAGCACAGCCTCTGGGCATATATCATCAATAAGTATACATATTTTTTTAGAGGATTTACATAAAGAAACCATGTATGTTACATTGGAGCAAAGAAAAACATACCTGCATGCTTAAACAATGTATTGATGGCTGATAAGAGGGATGATCATTTGAAAGTGTCCTCAGGTAATTTTCCTACTACTACATTTAAAAGGATGAGCTGTTGTTGGCCTCAGACTTAGTATCCATTTATTATGCTCAGTTTCATTCTCTGTGTGTGAGGGATCTAATTTTATGTGGATCAATGACTAACCTTGTATCTCTTAGCCAAAACTGGAAGTAGGTTTTACCATGGCTAACAGTGGTCCACAGAGATTTACCTTGTTCTTCTCTATTTCCTCTGTCAGGCATTGTTCTGGACTCTGGGGATGGTGTAACTCACAATGTACCCATCTATGAGGGTTATGCTTTACCCCATGCCATCATGCGCCTGGATCTGGCTGGTCGGGATCTCACTGACTACCTCATGAAGATCCTCACTGAGCGGGGCTACTCCTTTGTTACCACCGGTGAGTGTGTGTGTGTCTCAACTCAACAGCAAGTGTCTGCTTTGTTCCCTACTCAGTGAATCCACCGCTGTTTTCCCACAACTGGCTTTGTTCTTTTTTGGGGGGAGTGGGTAGTTCTGGTACCAGGAATCGAATTCACGACCTTGCACTTGCCAGGCAGGCGCTGTGCCCCTGAGCTAAACCCCCAGCCCCGGCTTTGTTCTTCAGAGCTTGACTCTGATGCCCTTTACTTCTGCAGCTGAACGTGAAATTGTCCGTGACATTAAAGAGAAACTGTGTTATGTTGCCTTGGATTTTGAGAACGAGATGGCCACAGCTGCGTCTTCCTCCTCCCTGGAGAAGAGCTATGAACTGCCTGATGGCCAAGTGATCACCATCGGCAATGAGCGCTTCCGCTGTCCGGAGACGCTCTTCCAGCCCTCCTTCATTGGTAAGTCTGGTGCTGAGACAGGGCTTTTTCTGGAGATCTTGAGGTCTCTCAGAGTAAAATCCTTTATGACTAGAAGGATTAAGGACGTCTTGAGTTAAATCATGGCTTGAGGTCACACACAGCTCAGCCTCTTTAAAGGGAATATCTGTGCCCTGTGCCCTTGTAATATGACTGTAAACTCTTTAAAGGGAATATCTGTGCCCTGTGCCCTTGTAATATGACTGTAAACTCTGAAGTTCTCATTACAAGAAAAAGATGAGACAGCTGTAGCTGAATATCACACATCTGCAGGAAAAGGTTATTGAGGAGAGCTGATTTATCCCAAGAAGGTCCATTACCAGGACCTGGACTTTCCTTTAAATTCACTTATTTAGTAATAACTAGACTCCTGTGTGTCACTACGCATCTTTATTAAGCGGTGATTTCCAAGAGAAAGCTTGGGCATGGTTTTAGTCTATAAATAAAGTGTGTTAATTTTAAGTTAAATGTGTCTTATCCTTTCGCAGTATGTCTCCATACATGACGGTTACGAAGGTGTTCACTCCAGATAGTTGCTAAACACAGTTGTTTGTTTCCTGGCAGTCTATGTGTATTATCTGTCAGCACTTTTAGGAGACACCTGTTCCACCTGTTCCCTGCAGTGTATCGCGTAGGAGAACATATGCCTCAGAAACAAATGGTGGCAGGTCACCAACACAGAGGAGCCCTGTTCTCATTCCTCCACCCTGGTCTACATGGACTGCAATTTTTTAAAACTTGTTTGTAGGTATGGAATCTGCTGGCATCCATGAAACTACTTACAACAGCATCATGAAATGTGACATTGATATCCGCAAGGACCTGTATGCCAACAATGTCTTATCTGGAGGTACCACCATGTACCCTGGTATTGCTGATCGGATGCAAAAGGAAATTACTGCACTGGCTCCCAGCACCATGAAGATTAAGGTGAAGGATTTTTCTGGCTGGGAAGGCCAAGGCAGATCTTGTATTACTAGCTGAACTTTGCTCACTTTACATTTAGCTTCCTGTCTCCTACGCACTTTGCCATTTACCTTTGCTAGAATTTTTTCTGATTTACTTTCCAGCAGTTTTCTCAAGATAAGAAATCTTAAAAATGTTTCATGCAGTAAACTCAAAAATAAATCCTTGGGGAAAGACATTACAATTACATCTCTGATTATATTTACAGGGCTAGCTTTTGCCATGCACTTGGCTTGTGGCCATATCATGCTGTAGTCAGAAAAGTGAGAAATTTTTATTTTGCAGAGTGTTTAATAGTGGATTGATGAAGTGGAGGATAGTTCTTAAAACTTAATTAGCCATATTATTGTGTGGTATGAAGTCTCCTACATTAAAGTAAATTAACATCTAATAATTTTTTTCTGGCACCATTAACATGTTGCTTGTTCTATTCCTTAGAGTTAAACTTCAAAGTTTAAATTGGAAATTTTTTGGTTCTTTTTTTTCTGCAGATTATTGCTCCTCCTGAACGTAAATATTCTGTTTGGATTGGGGGCTCCATCTTGGCCTCTCTGTCCACCTTCCAACAGATGTGGATCAGCAAGCAAGAGTATGATGAGGCAGGCCCATCCATCGTCCACCGCAAATGCTTCTAAGGTGCTTTCTCTCTTAGTCTGTCTTCCATTCAGGACGATGGTATTATGCTTCTTGAAATCTTCTGAACCACCCTTCTTCATCTCTCATCAATCATTGTACAGTTTGTTTACACACGTGCAGTTTGTTTGTGCTTCTAATATTTATTGCTTTATAAATAAATCAGACCAGGAGTTGCAACATACAAAAGGCTCTCATTTCTTTTTCCGGTAGGGGTGGGATGGGATAGGTATTTGGTTTGACATCCTGAGTATTGTAATATTATTAATATATACAAAATTCACCAGATAAATTAGTGTGACATTAAGTTGGGAGTTACAATACTAAATTTTGATTTTTATCTTTTGGAACAGATTTATAAATACATTTTGTAACTTTTAAGTGGAGTAGATTAGGCTTAGTTCAGTATAAGCAAGGAACAGAAATGGGTGAGACAGTTCTCTAAGATTAGTGGCTATGAATGACACTGTAAATTGTTAGTTTGGCATATAATCAAGTTGACTTTTTATAACTTTGCAGAAAATACACATATATATATTGGTAGCAAGAAGGTCAAAGAGTATTTTAAATGAATTCATTTGTCTTCCATTTTTCTGGCTTTTCCAGTTATGTTTTTGAGGCCTATGCATGAAATACAAGGCCAGGTGCAAAGCCTAGCCAAGTATCCTTCCCATTACCCCACAAACAAGTCAAGATCATTGAGCATGATCAAAATAAGCCTGAGATAGTAGGAGCCCTATAATTCTGCTCATCACTGGCTAACTTACACAATGAAGACCTTCAGTCTTTGCATTTCTTCAAAATCTTGGGGTTTGGGGTTGAACCTATGGAGTCCTGAGGAGTATGGGGTCAGAGGAACTACAATATTCACTTTGCTGTATGATGGACTTTCTGCAGAGTGTTTTGGGAAGTGTGCCGGAAACAGCATTCTTGAGGGTTCACACACAAGCCACGCAGACCACCAGTGTGTGTGATCTAGGAGGCTTCCATGAGATGGATGAGGGTCTGGGTTTTGAAGAATGGTTAAAAATTAAAGAGATAAGGAGAGCAAGGAAGAATTCTTAGCAGGAACAAATCAGGCAGAAACCTGGATACCAGGCATCAGGCTGCCTGGTGGGACATGATGAATTTTAGGACATTTATTGGGCAAGGTAGACTTCAACCTGGTTGCAGGAGCTTTCATACTTCTCATTTTTGAATTAATTGTTATGAACTGCTAAGAGCTCACAGAGCTATTTGATGGGTTTAGTTAAACTTAATCTATTAATGAGGGAACTGAGCCGGGCAGGTGCTGTGCCATTGAGCTATATCCTTGGCCCTGATGGTGCCTTTTAAAGCCATCTTTTCTAGTTTTGATCATAGTTTGTCAAGGGTCACTCCATTCTGTCCCATGCATTTTTGGAAGGCTAGGATCAAAATCTGGGGTTCTTTGGGCTCATCAGGCATTTTAGTGAATTGTTACTGCCATTATCATTGTAGGTCATAAGTGTGTCTTTATGTTCATTCATCAAAAATGTATCTCTTACTCCCTGACTCTGGACCAGGCATGATAGCAGAGGCAGGGGACACAGAAATTGATCAGAATACATTTTCGCTGCTGAAGGAGTTAGAATTTAGTGTTTTCTATAAAGTATAAATGATAAATTTGGTGGTATTTTCTTTAGATGAATTATAAGTACTATTTTCCTTTTAATCTTGGTTGTAACTTGAGGAATAGAGAGACTGATGTAAAAGTTAGGACCAGCCAAGGATTCAGATTTGGGGCACACGGGATGAGATATGATTCAGGTAGTCTCTGGGTCTTCTTTCCCATCTCTCAGGCAAGAAACACAAATACATAAACATCGTAAGTTTTATTTTCTGAGTGCTGTGTTAATGATTTAAATGTGAACAACTGATTACTGTATCACCTGTGGTTCTTTCCATTTTGGGGTGGAAATAAATGGATACTATTAATTTCTACTTAAAAGTAGAAGCTATAAGAACCATCTTCTGATACTTCGCACATAGGTTCTTGAATGTGGTGTTTTCTCATCTCTGATTGATGATGCAGTACAATGTATTAGAATAGCTGAATTGTCTAGAAATTATGCTTAAAGAAGACACTGAGGCAATAATGTTTTCTAAGGCCATCTTCATACACAGAAAATAACTGAGATGTCTACAGTGAATGTGCTTTTGGTTCAAATGCTGTTTATGTACAAAATATGTCAATTATATTTCTTCTCCACTTGTAAAGAAAAGAGTATTGTTGGTAGTTTCTTTTTTTTGTTGTTTTGTTTTTTTTTTTTTTGGTTTTTTCTCCGGTATCGGGAACCGAACTCACGACCTTGCGCTTGCGAGGCAGGCGCTTTTGCCGCTGAGCTAAATTCCCAGCCCCTTGTAGTTTCTAATATCCCCAAACATTATTCCTTCATTTTTCCTAACTGTGCAACAGGTATTATGTATATGCATTTAAATATTCAAAAGAGTAGAAACAAAAGGAAAAATACTTAAGAAAATGGAATATTTAGAACAATAGGGCTGATTTCATGTTTCCAGAGGCTAAAATAATGTTACTAGAGCTTCACCATTCTCTCCACTTCTTCTGTGGGATCTATTATGGTCTGAATTATATGCCTTCACTCCAAATTTGTGTGCTGAGGTCCTAATTCCCCGTGTAACTATATTGTGGGTTAAGGTCTTTAGAAAGGTAACTACAGTTAAATGAGGTCATAAGGTCACAATCCAACAGGATTGGTGTTTAGATAAGGAAGAGACACCAGGAGTAAGCACACAGAAGAAAGGCCATGTGAAGACACAGGAGGAATGCAACCATGTGCTCGGCAAAGAGAGGGGCCCCACCAGAAACCAACCCCTCTGATGTTCTGATTATGGATATCCAGCCTCCAGAACTGTGAGAAAATACGTTTCTGTTCTTTAAACAACTTAGTCTGTGGGATTTATTAGGGCAACCTTGGCAAACTAAAAGTACTTCTCCACAAGTTGGATATAATGGCCTAAGACCCCAATTTACAACCCACTTGGATAAAAAAGTGCCTTCCCATATCATACTAGGAAACATTCCAGGGAGATTTCTGAGCATGCTCAGACACGGGACTGAGTCACAGCATTTTACCATAGGGACTAATCAGAGAGGCAGGGTGATTCTTCAGAGAAAGAGAACAAATTGGTGCAAATATGCCCAATGAGCTAGAGCAGGGAAAACAGAGTTACCGCATGTGTTTTTTGGGGAAAGAACTGATTATTAGAAAGTCCAACCTTCCAGTTTAGGAATTTTATTTCATTTGACATGTCCTGAAAAGGACTTGAAGACAATGATTTTACCTGAAAAAAGTCTTTTAAGTGTATTATTTAACTGACTGGCTGACTGATCCAGCCAGTGCTTACCTACTGAGCTCTTCATACTGAACTAAAAATGGACATTACCACTGCCTTCACATGGCTTATAGTTCACTGATCCAGCGTGCATGTGTGTATGTTGGGGTGTGGGTGGGCACAAGTAATAGCCAAGCTGACAAATAAACAGAACTCCATGGATAGAAAGCAGTCTGCAGTGAAGGATTCTATTGCAGAAGAGGATTCTAGTTAGGTAAAGTTGTCAGGAAATCTGTCTTTGAAAAGTAATATTAAATCTGAGACCTGAAGGGTGGGAGAAGCAGGCAGTGGGAACAGTATGTGTAAAGACCTGGAAGTGGGAGTGTCTTCCGTATGTAAAAAGTGAGAGACAAGCAAGTGGCTGGGGAGTGATGATGGTTTAAGGTGGGGGCTGGATGTGTATGCTGGAGAGGTGGTCAGAGCATGAGTCGCACATGACCTTCAGAGCATGGTAAGAACTGTGGGTTCTATTCGAAGTGTAACAGAAAGACTCTCAAGAGTCTGAAACATGAAAACATAAGCTATACATATGCACAAATTTATGGACATACATAACTTTATTTTTATTAATAGGTATTAATTGTACATATTAATGAAGTTCAGCATGGTATTTCAACACATGCATACGGTGTTCAACAATCAAATCCAGCATCCCTTTATCTATCCACCTGCACACACCTTCCCAACCTTTAATAATCATGGTTTCATATTATGGTTGATGTTTTTAGCTTTCCACATAACAGAGAGAACTTGTAGTGTTTGTTTTTCTGTGTTAGGATTATCTCACGTACCATAATGCTCTCTAGTTATATCCATTATGCTGAAAATGACAGGATCTCATTTTTTATGACTGAAGAGTATTTAATTGTGTATATACTCTACATTTTCTTTATCCATTCATCTGTTGATGGGCACTGAGCTCCATCCCATATTTTAGCTAATTGTGAATAGTGGCACCTTACCCACAGGAGATAAATATATCATTTTCCTAACAATGAAAACAAAATAATCCAAATTAAAGTGGATAAATATCTAAATAGTCATTTATATGATTGCTAGATCATATGGCAGTTCCATTTCTACCTTTCTGAGGAACTTCCATGCTGTTCTGCATGACGGTTACACAGCAGTGTATGCTGGTTCCTTACTCCTTCACACACTCAGCACAATTTGTAATTTTTTCTGTTTTTGATCATTACCATTCTGACTGGGGTGAGATGACACCTTACTGTGGTTTTGATCCGCATTGATCTGGTGGTGAATAATATTGAGCATTTTTTTATATTTTTGTTGGTCATTTTTCTTCTGAGAAATGACTATTTAAATATTTACCCACTTTAAATTGGATTTTTTTTGGTGTTCACTGCCAGGATAAATGATATATTTTGAAGAATCTTTGTAGCTGTAGCATGGAGATCATATTGGAGATGCAAGAGCAGAGGTAAGTAAGCCACTGGGAAATTCTTGATGCAAACGGGAGACACTATGGTTTAAAGCTTAGGACTCTGTGAAGACAAGCACAAGTGTGGACAGAACTGAGATGGGATTCATGACCATCAAAGATAAAACTATCAGATGGTTAGCTAGGACTATATGTTTTCATGGAGATTCAAATGTTAAGTATTTCAGCCAAGGGTGGTGGTGCACACGTGTAGTACCACCACTTGGAAGGCTGCGACCTGAGGATTGTAAATTCAATGCCAGCTTGTCCTAGATAGTGAGACAAGATAGTCTCTAAAGAATTTTTTTCAAGGTAATTTAAATAAAGATGTCAATTGCCCTGGGTCTCAAACGGTGGTTAAAGATTTTCTGGGTGAAAGGAAGAATGAGTAATCACAGTGTTTTGGGATCAGAAATATGGTAGAAAGAGCTAACTGGTAGAACAGGGATGTACATTGGGATAAAACCATTAAGTCTATTTGGACAGGGTAGGGGAGCACAAGAAGCAGTTTCCGGAGAATGTAAAGGATGTGTTCTGGTCTGTAAGACACAAGTGATGATAATAACACTTGCCCTTCAAGGTTGCTGTTAGGATTAAATGGGATGAAGTTGGTACTGTGTTAGGCCTTGGCACATACCAGGACCTTAACTGATGTCTGTACCACTGTTATTTGATTTATACATATATGCTGTGTATGCTTATATATCGCACATTATGCACACACATCTATATATGTGTCCGTGAGTATATGTGTTGTGCAAGAACTTGAAAGAGAAGTATGGACATTTGGACTTTATAGGAGAAAAATATACGGGTTGTGTGTTCACTGATGACATTTCCTGAGAAGAGAATTAGCCCATCAAAATGATGTTGAAAGGTGAGTCAAACTAGTAAACAATATAAATAACAAACACATTTTATTTTCTGTGCTGAGGTGTAGGGAGTTCATGGCTGCATGATTGATTTAATATTTTAAGGACAAAATTTTCCAAAGCAGGTTAAGAACTTTAAAAATCATACATATTACTTGGCACAATAATTCCATCTATGGGAATCTAAGCTAAAGGAAATATAACAAAAACTATATGCGAAAAGTCTCATTAGGAAGTCATTTGTAAAAAGAGAATAGGTAAGCCAAATACTTCTAAAGAGAATATATATCATAGACTAATTAAAAACATGTTCAAGTTTATATTATACATTCTGTACACATATTTACATATATATTTTTGTATATTTATGTATTTTTGCACATTCTGTACATGTATTTTTCCATTTTAACAAGAACAAAGAAAGGTACATTTTAATAACAACTATGAATATAAAGATGAATTCTGACCTTTGAGTCTAGTAGACTTTTTTGAGTTTTTTGTTGTGATGCTTGTTGTTTTGTAATGGAATTGAACACACAAACTCACACTTGCCAGGCAGGCACTGTGCTGCTGAGCTATGTCCTTGTCCCCAGGAAGAGTTGAGTAAGCAGAGACCATTACAGATATAGTCTAAGATCAACTAGAGAATCTGCGGCAAATACACTTTAAACATCAAGGACGTAGAGGTAGATTCTCCTTCATTTTCAAAGGAGAGACTGATCAAAATCATTTCATAAAGCAGGGAGAAGAATGGCTACTTAATATGGGATTTTTAAAAATTCAATTAATAATTACAATCTTCTCAGGTTTCTAAAAAATCTAAACTGGCTTTTTGCATTCTGAGTGTAGGGAGCATTTTTCATGACACTTTGAATCTCCTCTCAATTAAAATGAAATTATATTAAAACTGCTTGCGCTTTACCGGAAAGTGTAGACACAGTCCCTTTTATATCTATTACCCTGGAGCACCAATTCTATTGTGCTGTAATAACTGGTTTGATTTTACTATATAAAAGGGAACTCCACGGAAATATAGTAAAGGATTCCATTTTTCAAAAAGAAAACCATAGGCTGGTAGGGACAAGAGATTCATCAGAAAGAAAGGGATAAGTGTTTACTCAAAATGTGTATCTTCATAGGCAGGATATAAAAAATAAAATATCTGATCTTCGACACTGAAACACGATACTCACTCAACACTTCTTGAGTGAAGACTTCAATCAGTCTGGTCTCCACAGGATTGGAGTGACCTCCAGCAGATGTGAAGCCTGAATGAGACATAAACTGTTGCTGTACTGTATTCATCAATGAGATTGCGTTTGTGACCAGAGCAAAACCTAGCCTGTTTCGATGGCTTCTGTCATCTTGGGATATTCCCCCTCCCAAAATTTCACTTTGCTTAGGGGCTCTGATGTGACTTTTATACCAGCTGAAAAGTACGCTTAAAATAATAAATCTTATCCAGAATTTTTATTTTAATTGAGAGGGTTGTTTAGAATACCCAAGGCATCAAGCTGTCAAAAGTGAAAGTCTATTATTGGGTAATTTTATTCCTTTAGGGGTTGGGAGAATTTTGCTTTCTTTTGGCATCTGAATGAAAATCTATTTGAAGCTACTCTAGTTACATTTTTTGAGGGTTAATATCTGTGTGTGTATAATGTTAAGAAAGTCAAAAAAGAATTTATCCCATTGACTTAGCTTCAGTTCAAGGCTGAAGTTTGCCTCCTGGCCTGGTTCATCACAGAATTATATTACCTTTCAAAAGGCAATCCCCACTGACATATAACTCACATACCGTGAAATTCACCCAGTTTGAGAGAAAAAAATTCAACAATGTTGGGCATTTTTACAGGTGAAAGCAACCATCACCACAGTTAATTTTAGAACATATTTATCACCTCAAAAAGAAGCTTCAAAGTCTAGCAATTACCCCGTTCCTGGATCCAGAAGAACTTCGGTGTGACTGTCTGGCTCCATACACTTTCTTTCCAGAAACAAGTAAGATTGAGATTTTTGTCTGAATAAAAAATGATGAATTTTTGCCCTCTGTTATAAGAAAAGTAAGAAAAGCACCCAGGGTCTTTTCCTGTGTGATTCCTCATTGAGCCTCTTTCCCTTTGTGAAAAACAAAACCTCAACAAATCGCTCTCAGTGATGTCACTGACTTTTACTACTGATTCATGAATCAGGCAGCAGCATCTCATCTGAAAGCAGATGGGCCTTACAGGTATAAAAATGACTGAAGAAAACAGAAAAAATGAAAAGGAAGTAGATTTGTCATTTCAAAGTCACTTTCCTTGTAGGAGACTTCCTCTTCATGCTATCTCAGGCTGAGTGGGGCCCTTTGGATTGGTTACTATGAATCTGCAGTTTTCTGGAAAGTCGGCTTATTTCTAAATTCAATTCGATGCAGCTAGCATAAGTAGTTCAGACTGGTCTGTTTGGGCCTAGCGTAGGAGCTCAGTCTAAAACAGTAATGGCCCCCTGTGAATTTTATTTAAGTTCCTCATAGCACAAAATCTCTTTTGCACAGAGACGACTTCTTGAGATACCTCATGTACACCATACTCTATGTCTCCTACTACCTTGTTTCACAGCACATATCATAGTTTTTGTTTAAATCAACTTTATTGAGTTGTAACTTGTATGCAGTGAGGTGTGCACACTTTAAATATGTGATTCAGTGGTTTTTGACAAATGTATATACCCACTAACTGTCACCCCAAACACAATATAGCACATTCCAGCACCTCTCCCAAGTCCTTCCTGCTCCCTCAAATTTAATCCTTTCCATAGGTAATCAGTCCCAGGCAACCCTTCATGTCACCCTAGATTAGTTTAATCTCTTCTGAAATTTCATATTGATCATAATTTAAATTATTTATTTCTTTTCTGTCTCTATTACTAGACTTTAAAAAGCTCCACAATTTTCTAGCATAGTGTCTTTCATAGAGTCAGATGGTGCCAAGATGAATGCACCCCAAATAATTCTATGTGTCAGTTTTGATTTTAAAAACAGCAGCATCTGGCAGGGCCTGGTGGGGCCTGCCCGTAATCTCAGCACTCTAAGAAGCCAAGGCAGGAAGGTCATAAATTTATACCCAGCCTGGACAACTTAACGACTTAGCAAGACTTGTCTCAAAATAAGGAAATAGAGGTGGTTGCAGATGTAAATTAGTGCAAAGGCCCTGGGCTCAATACCCAGCACTGCAAAAAAGAAAGAAAAGAGAAGAAAGAATTTAGATATTTACAAGTCATGGTGAAGATAACCATGAGAATTATCCTGTGGAAGTCTCTTTGGGCTCATGGCCTTATTGCCTTCCTTGCCCTTACCTTTTCCATCACCACAATACAGAAGGAAGCCTTGAATGGGAAAGAAAGTCATGATAAAGATCACAATCCTTTGCTCTGAGGCAAAATGTGTTATTTAGAGAGAAACAACTTAATGTTTTGAAACTTTGAATTTGAACTTTCAACTTTGTGGATGAAGACATTTTTAGTAGTGTCTTGCACCTCCACAGCCTGGATAACAGGACAGAAGATCAACTGTAACGGTACACCCACTTCTGAAAATACACTCACGACATGTGTATCCACCAGCAACGCCGTAGCAGCTCTGTTAATTTTCGATGAAATATCTTTCTGTTAGCATATAATCGAATCTTCACTCATGTACCTGCTGTCCTCCAAAGGTGGGAAAGGTGTGGGCTGGCATCTCTCATTCGCACCCGGAAGCAGGGATCATGTCTGGCATCTGCACTGTGTAGATGGAAAAGCTGAGGGCCAGAGTTGTTGCTGCAGAGTTTTCCACGTTCCCTTTGTAAGCTTTCGTTTCCGTTTGGCAGTGTGTGCATCTCCCTTCAACTGAAGTTCTAAATCTCTTCCTCTCTCAACTATCTAGGACACATGAGAATTAACCTACTCACGTAGATTACAGGGCCCCAGCCCTCATTAACCTTAATATTGAAAGAAATACAGCTTTTGCTGTTGGAGAAATGGAAATGCCCTTCTACTGGGCATGAAAGGCAACATTTTACGAGCTGAGGAGATGGCCTTTCTAGGAAGTAGTTCACTCGGTGTAAATGTATTTCCACATAGTGAAACAATGTCACTTATGTAATACTCCTGGATTTGTGGACGCTTTTATAAAGCATTTCAGTTATACCCCTGGAGCTACTTTATAGTATACCAAGGTGCTACATATCAAGTAATTTCTTGATGTCCTTTGAATTAATGATTTGGTCCTGAAATTCTTACCTTCCTTTCCAGTGTGTATGCAATTACTATGTTAAAAGGTACTTCTTTCTTAAATCCTCAAGTCAAATTCACTACAGATCTTCTCCAGACACCAGGTTCACTGTACTTTGCCTGCCTAATCTGACCTTTGCTTTAATGGGGTTTAAGTGCTAAGCAAAGCTCAGCTGTGCCTTCTTCTCTCCTCTTTCGTAGATGCTGCTTTTGTGGATAACACTGAGTTTAGGGGGACAGTCGTCTTTATGGGGGCTGCAGAAGAGGAAGAAAGGATAGGATATAAATTTATAACTTGGGGAAACTGCAGAAATGACTGAGGACAGACAGTGAACCTCAGAGAGGGCAAAATCAATAAGGGAAGGCGGGGAGGAAAAGCTGTGCAGACATTTTGTTTAGAAACCCTGTGTCATTTTTACTGTTTTTGCTTTGTTTTGTTTTTGTCTGTGTTGTTGTTGTTATTTTTAAAATTCTCTTGAAAATGAAAAAAGAAAAATGAAGAAGCAGGTAGGCTTTTTTATTTTAAAGAGAATTTTAAAAATAACAACACAGCTTCTAGATGCAAATAAATTCACGGCAGAAAAGACAGACAACTGGGTCTCATGCTTAGAAGTTGAAACTTGCAAATTCCTGATGACACCCTTATCCCACTTCAAATTGGGCGGAATTCCCCAAAAACTTGGCAAAGCTTTCATTACTGTTCTCTACCTTTCATCCCTCTCAAAATTGTTGTTTCTCTTCCTCTGATCTCAGTCAACAAGTGACTATTCAATGGCCCACCAGAATGATGTGACACTTTGTCTTAGTCACATTCCTGTTTCTGGGGCACAATGTGTGATACCCACACCTTACAGGAGAAGAAGCTTGTTTTGGTTCCTCATTTAGTCTGCACGTGGCTAGAAACAGCATGATAGAAACAGCATGGGAAAAGGGCCTTGCAGAAGAAAGCTGCTCACCATCATGGTGGCCAGGAAGCAGAGAGAGGAGGAGCCTGGTGGAGAAATACACCCTCCCAGGTCTTGTCCCCATAGGTCCACCCTTTGTAACCAGGCGCCTCCCCCTAATAGCATATTTAGCTATGAATGAACCAATGAATCATTCCACCAATGAGTACAGCTAATCATCCAATCACCATCCCAAAGCCTCACCTCTTAACACATGAGGCCTTGGGAGGATATTCTACCTCTAAATCATGGTACACTGTTGAGATCTGCAACTTTAAAATTGTGGTCATAATATATGAATGAGTCTTGGAATCAGTTCAGTAGGTTCCAACAGCATTTAAAAAGAAATAACCAATCAGGGTATGGAGTAGAAAATGCCAGAATATATTGTATATAGTAAGGATAAATGCTTTGTGGAACTCTGTTTTAGTCACATAAATGTATATGTAACAGGAAAAATGTGTTTACAACAATCAATTTTTAGGTACTCCTTGAGAAACCTTTTTATTAGAAGAATGATCAAACATGTATTTAGGTAGTGGTAAAATAGTAAAATAGATCCTGTCATATCCTTATTCATACTCCAAATTGTCTTTTATAGACAGTATAATGCTATATTTCTTCCAGTAGCTCAGTGTCATTATTTCTTGGCTCCATCTTACCAAATGTAGGGCAGATTTCCAGAAGGGAAGTCATCCTTCCCAATAGTCTGAGTTGTGCATATGTAAGCTCCATGAGGAGCCTTCCTGAATGGTTGCAGGAAACCAGTGAGAAAAGCAAGTTGGGGAGGGGAGCAGAGGAAAACCTCACATGCTGCAAATGCCAGCTCTAGGCCTTTGTGGAACAGTCAAATTAGCCAGTTTAGTTGCACTGCTCTGACCCCTTTATTTTACCATATTTGGAAGCGATAGAATTAGAGGACAGAGAAAGGTGGACTGGATGGGCTCTGTTGAACCTTTTTGTTTTACATCTAAAGAGACTGAACTCCAAGGGTTGGAATTGAATTGGCCAGAGAGCCTCCATTCATTAAAGCTAAGACCTTCCAAATGGTGTCAGGAACATTCTATGTGAGATCACTTTGTCACAGACAGGCACCAGGATGCAAGGCCGTCAAGAGCCTCTGACAATGTCAGTGAGTCAGGAAGAAAGAGGAGCACTCTCCTCTTCACTCTCAGGACTTTGCTTATTAGGGTAGGACCAAGTGAGTCATTTGGATGGTGTGTGTGTGTGTGTGTTGGGGAGGGATAAGATAGAAATGGTAGTCACCAATTTCTCTGTGATCTTGTCTTTTTCCTTAGGACCATTTTGACTAGCAGGGATCCAGCTACATCAATATTGTCCCTTCTGATTCTGCTTGCTCAGGTCTAGCTTTTCTCCACTAGAAAGCAGCACCTAGCATGTTCTGAGAATGGTTCTGGATGATTTTAGAAGTTATCTATAAGGATTAGTTTTCATTTGACCTCAGAAGTTACATATAAGACTTGGTAGTCACTTCAGGAACGTCAGCTCCATGTGCAGTGCGAAATTTGAACTAGCGGGTGGATTCCTGTAGACAAAATATTAAACTAAATTAAACAAAGACCTTACAACATTGAAGAAATCATCTCTGCTCCTATATGTAAGGTGATAACGTATGTTAGGCTACTAATAGGGCACTAATAATGAGTAGCCATTTTAAGCCTTTTCTCTTAAGCTTTTGAACAATCACTATCACTTGTTTTCCTTCCTTTTCTTCGTCCTTTATGATTTGACCCCTTCCAACTTCAAAAATAAAGTGAGAGCCACAGATGGAAATTGTTAAATTCTCACACCAAACACACTGGTTCACCTCTTTTCACAAGAAACCACTCTGCCTAAACTCTACATCCTATGCTAGTTATTGGTGTCTTTCTCTTTCTTTTTTTATAGTCAGACCCCTCAAAAAGGCTGCCCCCATTTCCTAACTTCCCACTCCTTTTTCAGTCCCTTTCAGTTTGCTGCTTGATTCTGCCAACACCGTTCCTGTGAAGGTTTCTCGTGACCCCCATATTGCTGAAACCAGAGCACATTTTTCACTTCATCATGGCTTGCCATTGTCTCCTGTTGGAACATTTTTGCTGGCTATACTCTGGGCCTTCCTCCCGCCTCTAGCTTTTCCATATCCTTTGCAGGATCATCTTCCAGGTGTGAGTCACGACACTGCTTCTCAGGATCATGTTTTAGACCATGAATGGACTATGCCATAGTACGGCTCTAAATTAACTTACCAATGTTCCTGGCTTCAACAATCACTTTTATGTTTCAAGCTTTTATATTCAACTGCTTCCTTGAATCTACACTTGAATGTCTCAAAGTTACTTTAAATTCAACCTGTCCAAAGCCAAATTCATAGTTTTCTCCATAAGCCTGATTTTCTTTTGGGGTCCCTCATTTCTGTGAAGCGCCAACTGTTTTGTCAGAGACCCATCTTCATCATTTCTTAGTCAATCACCTAACCCTTGTGAATGTGATTCTAAGAATCTCTTGATGCTGTCAAATAAATTTCATTGACTCTTCCTATTTCTTCCCCCACCTCCCAGTCCTAGATACTCCAGATGGCTGCAATAACTATCCCGTGTCTTCTCTTGCCCTGTAGCCCCTCCATCCCTCCCTCACACTGTGTCAGGGATGGTCTTCTGGAATTGCAACTCTGATTAATTTCTTGCTACCAAAGAAAATCTCTCAGTGGTTTTCTGCAACATATTTGGTAGCACTTCTGGGGTCAAAAAGACCCAGGTGGTCTGGCCTTGTTTTCTTTTCCAGCCTTATCTCTCTAACCCTTCTCACAGCCCTACCGCCTTCTTGTTAAATATACTACTGCTGTTGGCAGGCTTTGGAAATGCTGGTCTCTTAATCCACAGTGTTACCTGTCTCTCTTCTCCAGAACTCCTCACCCCCTTTCTTTCACATATCACTGTAACAATGTATATTTTTTATGAGCAATTGCTTAACTAATATCTGACTAATACTGTTAATTTCATGAGCAGCAACTTTGTCTGTTTCTACTCATTGTATCATCTGTGATGCTTAATACTGGGCTTGCCAAACAGTACATGTCAAAAACAATCAGATGGAAAACAAACAATGGAAGTTTTTGTGCTCTTCCTTAATGCCTTTTTCTTTTTTCCTCTAGAATTCTGAAACTGGTGCCTGTACATCAGATCCATGTGTCTGCATGTTTGCATACTTTACTAAACATCCATATATACTACTAAATATCCATGTATAAAACATAGACCCTTCTTCTTGTGTTGAATATTTATACAGATGGAGCCACACTCTGCATATCATCTAGCACCTTGTTTTCACTTAGCATTTGGTTTTAGAGATCTGTTCTTATTGATGCATACTAGATCAATTTCACTCATTTTGGATGTTTTTGTTTTATTATTTTTAAATTTTATTTAAATTAAATAAAAATAAGATAAAAGAGCTAAAACATATTAACAAACACACACATAAACAAAACAACATAAAAACAATAAAAACAATACAGAATTTCAGACAAGGTGATAAGAAATTAACAATGGTTGTTGTATTACATACTGTTATCTTCCTATTGGTTACTCAGATAAACAAATATAGACATGTAAGGATGATCAAACAATTAAATATCAACTGTTCCTTTCAAGAAAGCAATAGAAATTAGTAGTACAATTATCTTAGCCATCTTGTGTGTGTATACACATATTATTTTTCCCTTCCTTCTTTATTTTCTCCTTTCCTTCATCCCAGTCTTTCTTCCCTTTTGAACAGTTTCTTTCCCTTTCACAATATCTCTTTTTTTTTTTTTTTTTGTCTTTTCTTCCGGTACCAGGAATCAAACTCACGACCTTGCGCTTGCCAGGCAGGCGCTTTTGCCACTGAGCTAAACCCCCAGCCCCTCACAATATCTCTTGTACCTTTTAGATTTCATTTACTCTTTCAGGTTCTTATATTAGGGAGAGAATATGATGTTTACCCATGTGAGTCTTATTTATTTCACTTATGAGTGTGGTCTCTAGTATATCATCCTGCTTTTTAGCTTTAGTTTTTGTCCCTTATTGGCTGCTGTGGACTGAATGTGTCATTTACTGCTCCTCAGTTTCATATTTTGAACCCTACCCTCCAGTGTAACGATATTTAGAGATAAAAATCTTTGAGGGGTAATTAAGATCACATGAATCCATGAGGTGAGACCTTCTCTCATTCGTCTTTTCTTTCCTTCTTTCCTCTCTCTTCCTCCTGTCTCCTTCTTTCTATCTCTCTCCCAGAAAGAGAGCCTTTACCAAAAACTAAACAGTAGGGAATTTGATCTTCAGCCTCCAGGACTCTGAGAAATAATTATCTGCTTTTTAGGCCCCCCAGTCTACCTAGTCTGCAACTAGTGTACACTAAGACATTCTACTTCTACTGAATTGACATTTTCTTCTTCAGCTGCTACTACTGAGTTGGCATTTTCTTTTTTTTCTCATCATCTCCTGTTTATCTCTAATAGTCTAGAAGTTTTACATTAATTTCTCTGTGGGTGCGTGTGCATGTGTGTGTGCTTGTTCTTAAGCATTTAACATATGTTAAACAACACAATATAAATTTAACTCCTGTCCCTCCAGTTATGATTGCCCCCCCTTTTCTTTTCTTTTGGTACTGGAGATTGAACTAGGGTCTTCACACTGAGCTACATCCTCAGCTCCTTTCATTTTTTAAATTTTAGACTGAGTCTTGCTAAGTTGCTAAGTTACCCACGCTAGATTGGAACTTGCAATCCTTCTGCTTCAGCCTCACATAGTGCTAGAATTGCAGACGTGTTTGTTTTTATTCCCACATCACCCACAGGTAGTATTTAGCTCCTTATAATTTTTCAGTGACAGTCTAGGAGTAGAAAGTGCTTTCACTCCTTGTCTAAAAAAATCTTCACTTTCCCCTCCTCTTAAATATGGCTACATATAGAGACATAAAAACACAACTGTAAGATAATGCTTATATCTGAGTAGTGAGACTGCTAGGAATTTTTTTTCTTCAAATATCCTAATTTTTCTATGCTATTATCTGTGTAACTTTTAAAAGTTAAAAAATAAAACATACGAAATGAAATACTTTTATTACCTGCCCGTGAAATCAGTTCCAAACCTCATATATTCTGATCATGTTTCTGGGAAATTGTCTTCAAGATAACCATGGAAGGTGACACGGTTGCCATGGTAAAGTAGTTCCTTTCCAAGTTAAGATGGAGGAGTCACAAGCTTTGGTGTCAGCTGCTAGGAGCGGGGTGTTTATTTACACAACCTTAATGCAAATATGCCTTTAAACCTGCATTGTATTCGACATTAGAATGTCTCCTTCCCAGTGGTGTAATGTAATGTCTGCCTTTGTGTAAGGCTTGAAGCTGGAGTGTGAAAGAACTGTAGCTGTACCTGGGAAGTGTTACTGTATCATCTTCTGCTTTCAGAGCAGATTTTTTACATGAATGCTGCTTCAATGGCATTGGAAGTAGAATCTGTTCATCCAGAATCACAAGCTTTCAAAGGGCCACAGTGGAAAAATCATATTTTTAGGAGAGATCCCAGCCAGTGACACTGAACTAACATCATGATTCCAGCTGTTTGGGTGGGGGTCAGCTGGAGCCATCTGAGTTCTGTTCATGCAGAACTCCCGTGACTCAATTAGTCCACACTGTTATTTTCTATTTAGTAGACTTTGTTTGGTTTCTTGTTTCCTCTTGGGTTTAGAGAGAAACCTATTGCTGCTCCTATTGCATTGAATCCTGATGATTACATGCTCTCCAAGTCATCTTTTTCTGGTATTTATAGTCAAAAGATTTCTTTAAGACAGAAAACAGAAAACAAACCATTCCTGATGTCAAAGATCATTCAGTCCTATGTACCTCAAAACTGGCCAAAAGATATTCAACAGAATGCAGACATTTTATCTTGTAAGTAAAATGTGTTCAGTACAGATGTATTATTTTTATTTAGTGATGGATTCATTGTATTTAAGATTTCCCTATTGGAGAATACTAGCAAAGGCTTCAACATGAAGGGTAACATTTTGGGATCCCCACATGATAGAAGAGAAAGCATCTCCATTTACTTCCATTTGCTTCAGAAACCTCAATTGTGATAGTAAAGCAATGTTCAAGAATACATAAATTCGTAAGATCACAGGTAACAGAGATTTGAAAACAAGACGGACAAATGATAATTCTAAGTGCAGTCAGCTATAGAAATAGCTGAGGAAAAATCTGGGGTTTTTTTGTTTGTTTGTTTTGGTTTGTTTTTTTCAGACAGAGTCTCACTATGTAGTCCAGCCTGACCTGAACTCATGATCTTCTTGCCTTAGCTTCTCCAGTGCTGGTAATATAAGCATGTGACCTAGTGCCTAGCCATGAAATCTGTTTTTATGCAATAGAAATCCACCACTCCTAAAAGCTCAGGGCCTGGGGATGAATAGGAGGTAGGATGAATTGAAGAGTGAAAGGACTGTTTGAAAACCTTTTGAAGAAAAAAATTCTAATTCCTTATTCTTTTTCCTGTACATATAAAGAAGTATCTGCCTTTCCCCTCCTAACTTACTCCCCTGTAGAAATCTAGATGTTTAGACTCTGGAAAGGGCTTCTGGACTGGAGAAACATCAGCCACAGAAGACAGTGGGGAGTCAATAGTGTCGAAAAAGCCATTAAGCGATCTTTCCATACTGAATGTTAAAATCATTGGCCCATTTCCCCCACTTGCCTATTTCCAAGAATACCAGAAGCCCAAGGCTGTACCCTCCCGACAGAAGAATGCTGGATTCCTGTCTGGAGAATCTGACCAGGCCAAGAGAAAGATAAATAGCACCAGTGTCAAAGAATTCCCAACCCAAAGGCCCAATGAGGTATTCTACACCAGTGTTTCTCAACCAAAACTAGTGATGTTTTGGCACGGTGATTCTTTGTTGCAGCAGGCTGTCCTGTGCATTGTAGAATACTTGGCAACTGGCCTAACCTCCAGCCCTTAAATGGCAGCAGTGTCTCTCAGGGTCATGACACTCACCAATGTCTTACTCCCTCCTGAGAACCACAGCTCTCTGTGGAAGCTCACAGTCACAAGGTGTCTTATGGTTTAGATAAAAAATGTCCCCCACAGGCCTCATGCACTCAGGGGTGGGACTTGTGGAAGGTGAGTGACTTGTTGTCCGGAAGTAGAGCTGGTGGGCAGAGGTAGGTCACTGGAGGTGTGACCTGCAGGGTCTATCTCCCTTCCCAGTTCCTCCATTGCCTCTCTGCTTCCTGGTAGCCATGACACAAGCAGCTGTCTTCCAATATGCCCCACTGCTATTCTGTTTCTTTCCTGCAGTCAGTCAACTATGGATTGTAACCATGACCAAAATAATCCTCTCGTTCTTTAAGTTGCAGGTGTCAGGTATTTCATTCTAGGGAAAGTAACTAAAACAAGGTACCACTGTTGCACTGGAGCTTTCAGTCACCTTCTTGGTGCTTTATTTACTGTCTATCATGAATTGATAATGGAAAACCAGGTTATCTGAGGAAGAAACTCTCTAGGTAAAACAGGTAGATTAAAATAAACTTGAAATTTTAGAGCAGTGATGGTGAAGCTTTTAGAGCTTTCAATGATAACAAACAGCTTGCTGCAGCATGAATACCATAGGCTTTGCCACCACTGTTTTAGAGGAAACAGAGACTATGCAGACAGGAGACTTTTACAAGTCCAAAAATTATCATTATTATTCTGAGAGGGAAAAGACAGCTAAAAAGAACTCTTGAAATTAAAAATGTGACCATAGAACATTTTTAAATGTGATAGAAAGAATACAGGAAAAGTTGAGAAAAATCTCTCAGAAAGTAGAGCAACTAGGTAGAGAATTGAAGAGGAAATATAAAAATTAGAGGGTAAGATCAGGAGAACAAGATTCAACTAACAAATTATTGGAGAAACAACAAAACAAATGGAAGTAAAGAGTATAAAGAAAACATCAAAATGATTTAAAAACCTTTCTTGGAACTGATGTGTGCCAGATTCCTTTCTAAATTGCAAAGGCCGCCTGAGTATCTAGCTACCAGATGAAGCAACATCCACACTAAGGCATACTATTGTGAAACTTCAGAATACCGAAGTCAAAGAGCAGATCTGAAAACCTTTTAAAGAAAAAGTTGTATGCAATATTCAAAGAAGCAGAAGGGTTCTATACTCTTCAGATGTAACACCAGAAGCTGGAGGACAATGGAGTAATTCTTCAGATTTCTGAAGGAGATGATTATGTAACAGTAAGTTGAAGTCATGAGCAAATGTGAGAGGTCTTCAAGATTTTCCTCCCATGGAACCATTCTCAGAAAGCTATTGGAAGAAGTGCTTCATCAAAACACGGGAGAAAATCAGCACAGATGAAAGCACAGAGCATAAATTCCATGTGGCAAAGAAGGAAGAGAATTCCTAAGATAATGATAAAGCCATATCACAGAACATCAGCTGTTCACTTAAAGAAAGATGAAAATGTAGTTGACCAGTACTGGGAGGCTAAGGCAGGAGGATCGTCATGAGTTCAAGGCCAGCCTGAATTGAAGAGTGAAACCTGTCTCCAAAAAACAAAAAATAATTGTAATTGATGAAGCAACCATAGTTAAATATTTCAAGAGATGCCTAACACAACAGAGGGAATATCATAATATAAATTCTGTCTGTTCAATGAAAATGATACTGTAGTTGTTTGAGAAAGATGGTAGATCAAAAAGGGGGAGGTATGTCACGAGGCAGGGTGGTGCAAAAGAGATGAACCCGGAATCCTCACCTGTCATCAGGGAAAGTGATAATGTGCCTAGGATTTGACCAGCCTTTTGTAGGACCATGCCTGTGTTGATGAATATGCACCCTGTTTCAGAAATGTATGTATCCATTCATCTCATGGTTTCATGCAGCTGGACAGAATAAACATTGGCTGAAGCACGAGATTTATGTTGTGGTTCTTGTCTTAACCATTTCCCAACTGTATGATTTAAGCAAGTCATTTAATCTCCCTAAACCTCAGGTTCATAACCAGTAAAATCATGAATTTTATCCAGCCCACTAAAAATTACATAGTACACCTCTATGTCCTGTGGATGTAGATGAAGGATATGGTGCTTGACTTTAAGTCGAACGAGGCAGGTGACCAGGAAGCTGGTGGCGTGCATACAAGCTGCTGAGGGAGTACAAAGGAAAGATGGAGACGAACATATTTTAAGCAGGTACTATGTATTAGGAATACTTCATGTAATGCTCCCAGCAACTAAGTTTACAATGGAGAGAATCAATGCTCAGAAAGGGTGAGTAGTTTAACTCCAATGGTACAGCTAGAATCAATTTGCAGAGGAGGATTTAGGCTCAAATCTTTCATGCACCCTGTCACTCTCTTCAAAAAAATGTCCCCCCTCTGGGGGATAAGCCTACACCAGGGAGAGATCAAGGTCCGAAAAGATTCCTAGAGAAAGCACTGCTGGAGGGCAAGGTTGATTAATGCATTCTGCTGGTCATGCAAAAACTTGGACACTAAGCCATTGTCTCCTAGAGTATCCTACAGTTAATCCATTCACAAAACTACACTCAGAAAATATTTGAGCACCTATCACATGCCAGAGACTATAATTGTCACTGATGTTTATATATAAAGGTAAACACAGGACAGGACAAAAAATAACTCCTGCATTAGGTAAGCTATAGTCTACTGGTGAGAACAAATAGTACACAATGGAAAATTAAAATTAAAAGCTAGAAAGAGCACCTAACACACTACAACAGGGGATGGAGTGGGGTGGAGATGAGAGTCGCTCTGCAGGGCATTATGCATGGAGTCTGGAGGGATAAGCTGGGCTTAGGAGGCAGCTGCAGGACAGGCTTTCCAGATCGAGGGGACACCATACTCCATGCCTTACAGCATGAATGCCAAGCTGAATTTTGGAAACTGCAACAAGCTCAGTCTAGCTAGAGCTTAAGACTAGAGGAGCTGAAAAAGATGAAATTAAATAGGCAAGAATCGGTTTTGTAAGGGTGTGCAGGCTAAAGAGCTTGGATTTTTAAATTTTATGTTAATGGTGACCCATAGAAAAGCGTGAAACTGCCAACCTGCAATGTCAGCATGCCACTTTGCCTCGTGAAGGGTGCATGGGAGGGAACTAAGGTTGGAAGCAGGAAGGTCAGGGAGGAAGCTAATAAATTATTCAGGGAAGAAAAAATAAGTGGCTCAAACTAGCATAATGATATAGATGAAAACAGACAGATGGATTAAAGGGCTGTACAGAGATGCTTAGTTCCCACACAGGCTTACTCCATTCCTAATAAGATTCCTCTCCAAATTCCACTCACAAGAGTTGGTCTGGAACTTCTGCAAGCAGGGCAAGTGGGGAGGCAGCAGGGAAGGAGTCTGGGGGCCAAGAGTTAGGGCCAGCTGTGGGGAAGGTGAGGGACGGGCATTCTTGGCAAAGGAGACAGTACATCTAAAACCATGGAAATGTGGGAGGGGATAGCGAATGAGGGCGCTGTGTGAGGATGTGTACGACTGGAAAATAGAAAGTGTGTGACAGAGGTCAGGCAGTTCAGCTAGAGAAGCAAGAAGGGGCTAGGTTCTAAGGAATTCTCTTCACAGGGCTAGTAAACAGTCCAATCTATCTACAAGACTGAAGAGACCACTGGAAAACTGTAAATACACTGTGTAGAATTCATTACAGAGAGACAATTTCATCCACAGTATGAAGGACAATTTAGAAGATAAATAAGGAGGTTCTTTTGGAGGATCTGGACCAAGTAAGCTACAAAGGCAAAGAGAGGTGGACAGTACCTTTAGCGCTACATAGGGGACAGACAGGGCATAGTGACTTGCTGGATGTGAAAAAGTAGAAGTAGCTTTCTAGATTTTTCACTTAAGGAACTCAATTGTTCTGTACAATCAGGCTGACATAAAAATAATCTAAATAAGGATGGTAGTGTATCAGTCAAAGTTCCAGCAAGCAGCCTATGACTCAGTCACCCAAAATTCTGAAGAAACTTTTCAATGAAGGAAAAATGTACGGGCAGGTTTAAGGGAAGCAACAAGAGAAACTAAGATACCAAGGTCTAGCACAGGAAGTCACTTTCACTACTTGATGGCTTGAAAGGGCAAGGAAAACACATGGAACTACTGGAATGCTGTGAGAGCTGAGGGCCATGGGGAAAACTGAGGCACAAAGAGGAGCAGCCCAAATATTCCAAAGCACGGAGGAATAAATGTCTGACCTCAGGCTCTTTCAACCTTTCAGTTTCTATAGAGGCTTCCCATTGGTCAAACCTGAATCAGTATCAGATATGTACCAGTTTCCAAGATGAATGTAATATTATGGCCCATGATGGTGACAAAAAACAGGGTGATAAAAACCCTGAATGAAAGCCAAAGTTGGCCTCTGTTATAGTAAATTAACATGTCTAAAATGTCTCCCCAAAGTCTCGTGTTTAGAGTGGGGCTGGGCTGCAGAAGGCAGGTCACCAGGGTGTGATCTGGAAGGGTCTATTCTGTCCCCAGCTTGTCCTACCTCCCTGTTCTTGGCTGCCATGCAGTAAGCAGCTTTCCTCCACCTCACCTCACACCCTGCCATTTCTGCCTGCGTCCAGCTAACTAAGGCGAGAACCCACTGGAAGCTGTGAGCCGAATAAACTTCTCCTCCTTACATTGAGAATGTGGAGCATTCTGTCCCAGTGATGAGAACATGAGTAATTCAGCCTGCCAGGACACAGGGTCGGTAGGGCAGGACAGAGAACGGATCTGCAGCACAGACAGGAGAGAATTTTGAAAGACCATATTTATGAATGAAGCTTGTTAATATTTCAACTTCTAGGTCTCTTTGAGGTAACTACTATATATGGATCTCCCCAGGGAGCTGTCGGGTGCAGACAGATCTTTCAACATTGTTGTCTAGTTTCAGGATGACTTATCTTTCCTACTCTAGGGTTCTTAGGAAGGTTAGAAAAAATACTGGCACTTTTAGAAGTGCTCTGGAGTGCTATGCACTTGGTGATCCTTTGAGAGACTACGGTTGATACATTCAGTACATTAGTACCTTGGAAACTTCTATGTGGAGGAAGGGGAGCAAACCAACAAACTAGTCATTGCTTCTTAACATAGACCCAGTCTGTCAAACCTCTCTGTCATACCCTGGACATATGTATATAAATCTTTTGCTCTAGGTAGTTTATTTTTCTTACATATGTTTTTAGAAATTTTAAAGACTGTCTTAATGATAAAATATGTATAATAACTCTTTAGAATATAGTCTCAAGGTCTTCTAATTAAAGTAGTACTTGTATTTTTGTAAAATTAACATATTGGGGGGAAAAGTTCTTTAAAATGCTAAGATAGTAAGATATGAAGCAAATATGAAATAGTGGCATTGCTGATGTTGTCACTGTAATAATACTCTTAGGAAACACAGTTTTTTCATCCCTAGAGCTAAAACCCAGTGTGTCATACAAGAGCTCTATCACTGAGCTACATTTCCAGCACCAGAAAAGTACTTTGAATGAAAGGTGAACCTATACAGCCAACCTGGGCATTCATCAAAAACCTATGTGGATTCTTGCTGTAGTCCACCAACACACACACACACACACACACACACATACACACACACACACAGTTATACCACTATACTTCAAGCCAGGGACTCTGCACCTAGAAAATCTCTGCACAAATTATAGCCTGCTGTCACTATATAGAAATTTGTAGGAATCTGCCCACTGCCTATTGTGATTTGCTCTGGAGTTGGTGAAAATATTTAGAAATATTCTCTGTAGTGGCAAATCCATTCTTTGAAGGGGAATTTGATTTTGTAAATAGCCAGAAGTCATGGGTGACAATGGAGAACACAAAGAAGCCTTCCAGTTTATAATTAGGAAATGTAGAAGGAACCTAGCTGTTAGCTCACAGTTACCAAGAAACTACACGATGAAGGTGCAAATCATTTTTCCCCTCTTTTAAATTTAGATTCATTAAAACATGTATTTTCAGAACCCACTAATGAAAATAAGTTGGGTCATCAAGCTGGCTCATACAACATGTAGTAAAAAAAAAAGTGGTTTTTCAAGTAATAAGGTTTTTCTCACATTCTAACAAGAAGCTCTAGAGACAATTCCAAAAGAGAAGCTTCAGAAATAGTTTGTTATAGCACCAAATCTGGAACAAATTTATATTTCCATAAGGAGATAGCTTTTACTTTGTTCTGTTCAGGATTTCTTTATTCACAGCAAGGTTGGTTTTTTTAGTGCTATTTGGGCATTACACCACCTTTAAATAATGAACGGCTGAAGCCTCAGGGGATTGCTCAATATTGATACCTCAGCACCTCTTCTTCCTGCAAAGAACCCCACCCTCTTCTGGATTTGACTTTGGCCTCTGATCAGCTACATAACTGAGGCAAAGTCTGTGTTTCTAATGTAAAAAGAAAGAGTAAGCAAGAGAGAGAGAGAAAGAGAGAGAGAGAGAATTCACACAGGGGTTACGGCCTCTAACTGAAGGGCTCATTCTTAGCGTTTTTATGAAATTATTAAATACCAGAGATCTGTCCTGCACAATTTGTTTATCGTGCCAGAGACAATAAATGGAATGTAGCATTGCAATTAGTACTCTCTCTTTTAGATTCAACCAACTGTGGGATTATTTGTGTTGACCATGAAATCAGGGCCTATTTGTTTCCTACACAATTAAAGAATATTACAAAATTGGGTTGGTTACTAAGAAGTCATCCAGCTTATTTACCTGGCAGCAGATGGTTAATCTAGAGGTGTTTCTTCGGTGTAGACTCAGTCCTCCAAGGCAGGAAGTTAAGTGCGGGAGGATGTCCTTTGAATAAAACAGATCAACGGTGGTAGTGACATCACTCCTTTCTTTGAATCTGCTCCTACCTCTCTTCTCCAGTGTAATCCCACTGTAACGCAAATAGACCGTGCTTTAGAAAACAGACTTAATCATGTGACTGTCCTCTTACACGTTTTACATGCTTTCAAACACTCCACATGACTCTTAGGTAAAATGTCAATGTTTTTATCCTAGTCTACAAGGCCTTCAATTCCTTCCTGCCTCCTTACCTTTGCCTCAAACCTTTCCGCCTTATTAGGCCCTACTGTGCAATTATTTAGGTATGCTACTCTTTCCTGCCCTAGGGCCTGTTTACTGTTGTTCCTCCAGCTCAGAATGTCCCTCTTCTACCCCTTTCAATCAGTTCATTCTTAATCTTCCTTTCATCTTAGGCTTTCACCTCCTGACCTTTCTCCACAGAGGAGGTCAGCCCCTCCCTGCTTCATCATATACCCAGGTCTGCTTAACTCAGAGCTATCTGTTCATAGTTACTTATCAGTTTTAAAATTGCACGTTAGTATTTAGACTACTTAATTAATTCATGTTTAATTAAAGAGTATGTATCCTTCCTACCAGATTTTAGGGTGCCTGAGATCAGGGGCAATGTTGTTTTACTTGCTAGTGTGTTCCCCTGGTACCCAGAAAGTGATGAATAAATTTTCACTGAACTAAGAGATGAATGAGAGGACAGAGTATATATATATATATATATATATATATATATATATGCAAAGATTAAATATTAATGCATTGGGAGAATACGGCTGTAGAAATGCATGTAGACACACAGTGGATATTTGTGGACATCTGTCAATTTTCCAAAGTAGGTAAAAAGGTAAGAGCAAATATGATTAGTTGATAGTAATCATCAGATGGAAATTTTCTTTCCTTGTTAAAGTTTCTATTAAGAAAAGAATCATATTGGCTGCAACAGCAATGTGAAGGATTATGGTAAGGAGTACCTTCCCACAGTGTCCCCTACTCTACCAGCAGTAACACAGTAACAAAGTCCAGTCATGTGGCTTTCTGATCTTCTGCCCCTTTGCAGACAGGAGGGTTAGAGAAAGTAGACAAAAACATGAGTAGCTCAGCTCTCAAGCGATCCCTCTTATACACCAGTTGTCACAACCCGATCACTAGCAGGAGCTATATGAGGAGAATTTTAAGAGTCTACTAACAAGAATCTGACATGAGACATTCTATGCTTTTGATGGAGATATCCGTCCTGTAGATATAGGTCAATATTAAAATTTAATTGTAAAAACTTGATTATAAACAGTAACGTAGGTGATTTCTATTCTTACCTTAATGAAAGACCATCTTATCTCTGCATGAAAGAGAAAAACTTAGTTATGGACATCATGACAGAAACAACGATGCTGGAGAACGAAATATACGAGCTGCTCTTCTTGCACTCTGAATAAAAGATGTAATCGGATGCAATCATTTCATTAATACACACATGGGCCTGGAATGGGAATACAGAGGACCAGATGGTCAAGAGTGGAGTGAGATGAAATGAGATGGGTGTTTGCAGTTTAGCAACTAACTACTTAGCCTGTATGGATTATATTAAGTACTTACAGAACCAAATGAACACATTTTCAGAATGAAATTCTGGCTTTCTGTCCAGAACCATCATTCCCATCGCAAGGGAGAAAACCTGCAGGGCGGCTATGCCTACGTAGTTAATGGTACACACTGATCATACTAGTGCTGAAACTTGACTCCATATTGGAATCACCTGGAGAGTTTTTCGTTAAAAAAAAGAAAAACCTAATGCATAGGTCTCACCTCCAAAGACGCTGATTTAATTGAACTGGGGTACGTCTTAGGCACTGGGATTTTTCAGAGCTCCCCAGGTAACTGTAAGGTGTAGCAATGTTTAAGAAGCATTGCATTTCTATGATTCCTGCATTTCCACAAGTAGGGTGACTTTGTATGCCAATAAAAGAAATAAGAGCTTGCATAATATCATTTTAGGGAGGCATACAGTATCTCTTGCCCCCAAATAGCTATTCATTTCTTTAAGTATAGTGTTTTGAAAACTACCTAGAAAATTTCATTTCTTTGGATATGGAAGCTTTATAACTTAAATGAGGATAATTCCTCTGAGAAGGATAATACATTAAGTGGTTATCAGTTATTAACACCCTGGTGTGGGCTCCTTTATCGGATTACTTTCCTTTATGGAGGTATAGTAAGGGGCAGGGTGTGGGTGAGGTTGAGAGGCTCAAAGATCAATAGGATATGAATTCAAGGTGAGCTCCAGGTGTGAAAGATATGACTAAGCACAATTTATAGTCTAGCTGAAAAGATAAGTATATACCAAAAAGATAAACTTGAAGTTGTCTCCTGAAGTTTAGAGAGCATGGATGCAGATCAAATGCACATTCTATGCTCTTAAAAAACACTCTACTAGGACGTAGCAAGTGACAAGTGAAAGGTATATTTTCAGTTCCACCCCAGGTCTGGACACAAGAGAATCTCCAAACCAGGCTTGATGTTGGTGCCTGAGAGTGAGCAGAAGTCCAGTAGGTTTTGCTGGGTGATATGAGAGCCCTTGGAGTCTTGGCAAAAACAGAAACTGGCTGGATTTCGGTAGTTCAAGACACCAAGAAGCCACATACTACTACGTACTAATTGTACCACATATGATTATGAGAGCAAAGAAGGGCTTGAGAAAATGCTGCAGATCCTTCTTGGCAAAGTTTCCTTTGGGAACACGCACCAATTCTATACCACAGTCTTGGCTTTTGACAGAAAATACTAGGAAGAACCCAGCTTCAGCTTTAACTTTCTGCAGCACACTCTGATGTGGAAAAAGTGCAGGAAGAACACATGTGGGGACTGGAACATATTCTCCAAACTTCACAGTTTGTCAAGGGCAGGTCCTACCCACACATGGTTCCCCTGCAATTTCCTCATCTCTTTCATACAGACTGGAAGCACACTCAGCAGGGAACCCAGCTATATCCTGCATGGATGGGTCTCTGGCTGGACAGCAACAAAGACAGCGTGAAGAGGCGGGTGGCCAGACCCCAGGCAGGCTCTTGTGCACTATAGCTGAATGACTTTTGAATAGAACTGACTTGAAAGAAATCTCTTCCTGCAGGTCTAATGAGCCCCCCTGGGAAGCTCCGGATGTGAATGGGAATCACGACTTGACATAAACGGGAAAGATTATGTGTCAGCAGGGCTGATTTGATTCTTAATGGAGTGTTAATTTATTTGCTGTGATTTCACACATCTGCTTTGGCCACAATACCATATTACGTTAATCTTTGAGATATTACTACACAAAGGTATATTTTCTGTATACAGGGTGGGTAAAAACTGGGGAATTTATACTTGCGGCTTTTTTTCTTTAAAGAAATACATGCCTGTTATTCAAAGGACTGGTAGGTAGAAGATGTAGGGTACACAGTCATCATTTGGGTACACAGTCTCTTGAGGCTATCATCAGTTTGGCAGTTGTGTCTGTGAAGTTTGCAGAATAGTTTTGAAGGTAACAGGTTTTAGTTAGTCCTAGTTCACAAAGCAAGTCACAATGGTGAAGGCTGCTTAAGACTGGCAGGCGGGACAGCTTTATTCCCTTTGGAGATGCTACTTTACACACATTTTGTATAGACAACAAAACCAACTGTGTTTCCCTAAACATTTGAGCTGAGGTTTAAACATAGGGTAGGAAACACACACACACACACACACACACACACACACACACACACACACAATTACTTTAAAGGAAAATGTAAATTTCATCTATCGCTTATGTTCAAGTCTCACAAGACAGGATGAGTTTGCCCCTTCAGAAGACAATGTGATGGCTTCGTTAGGAAACAGATGTATGTAGGCCACTGGGGGAGATAAAGCTTGATTAGTCCTAGCTGTTTGTGAATGAAATGTTGGGGACTTTAACACAGAGACCAATCTCAAATAGGATGCCGTCCCTCCCAGTCACACAAATCCCAGGAGACTACAGATGCTGGTACTTCCCAGGGGAGATGTACGCAGCTCTCCAAGTGGCAGCCCAAGCTTTCTAATGTGGCAGCCCAAGTTTTGCATGCTCAGCAACAGTGGCTCGACTAGTTCAGCAGGTGGTAAGAGAGAAAAATGGTAATGAGAGCAGTAAAGCTCGTAGTTAGCAAAGACACTTTCTACTGAGGGGTCCAGGCTGCCTTGGGCTGCTAGGGACTTTTACTTGACAAAAAGAACTCCTTTTTCCTCCCTGACTTCTATGCTGCTTGATATCAGGAGGAGAGCTGGGACTGACATTTATTTAGGGAACATGTAGCTCTCCCAAGCTGAGAGGAATAGACAGCCAGTGTAGCTACCTAGAAGGGTTGATTTCCATGATGCTAAAGATACTATAGCAAACACCAAGATATACGATGTATGTCTTCTTTTCCCCAAGAATTTATGGTCCAGTAGAGTACATTAACCTTTTTTTTTTGTTTTGTTTTTTTGGTTTTTTTGGTTTTTCTCCGGTACCGGGAACCGAACTCACGACCTTGCGCTTGCCAGGCAGGCGCTTTGCTGCTGAGCTAAATCCCCAGCCCCGAGTACATTAACCTTGATTCTTACAACAATCACAGAATTCCAATGAAGTTTCACTTACCAAATATTTGAAGTAGTAAATCTAATGGTTCACTTTGGAACTTATGGTTGAGAAAAGAGTAAGATTATAGGCATGTATAAAGATAAGATCAAATCTAGAAACACCTATAGTAAATGAGATTATTCTTAGAAAATACGCTCCACCCTTAAATTAGAACATTCAGCAGTGCCTTTTGCAACATGATTTTGCAGTTTTTTCTATTAGAAGTGAAGAGTATTTTCCTGCCCAGTTAAAGAATATTACTGCTAAGACATGGATTTGCAAAGTTGACAAACTGGGAGTTTTTCTTTAGGTGCTTCTGAGTGATGACATCTTCATGAGTCAAGTCACATTTATTCCTTTTTCTATCCTCAAAGCTTCTATTCTTCAGCTGTTTGAATTGTTTTATCTTTTTCTCAAGGACTCTGTCTCAGTTCCTTCATACCTTTTCTCTTTGTTGCTTATATGACTTTAGGCATAAACTTTGGGTCAGTTTTAACATCTCTGAGAAAAGGAGGTGGGATTTCTTGATTTCTGGGATTAAGTCCTGCCCTACCACTCATGGAAGTACTATACATTCTTAAAGTTTTGTTGCTGTCAGAGCCAGTGATGAGAACTTATTAATAATACAGGTACTTAAAACTCACTTGCATAGATTTTAAGTTAGCACATTTGAAATGGGAGCCCCACGACTATATTTTTAATGAATATACCAAGATGGTCTAATGAACACTAAAGTTTATTGCATGAGTTCCATTGTTGTTCATCCAAAATGTATTTTAATATTGCAGAATGAGTTTTAAGCAAAAGCTAGGGGAAAGAACGTCTGTACTGACTTAACTGGAAAGCCAACTGGATAATCAGATACACATTTATCCCCACTTTGTACCCCTTCCCTGCCCAGAAGGAAAAAAGAATACCTCCCTTCACCCTAATGTTTTGTTTATACTCATCCAATGAACTCTTACTCATCCAATGAAAAGCTGATTTCTTTGGGAGAAGGAGTCAGCCCTAGGAGATCGTGGTGATTCCTCTGATGCAGGAACTTGGGCCATGTCTTTAAAAACCATTTATGTAGACGTGCATTGTGAGTAAACTTGAGTCCATATCCTGCACCCTTCTTCCCAGACTCCAGGCCACTAGCTACCCAAGCACCGTGGCTGTTCTACAATTGAAAATTCATTGCGGCATGGCCTTCCGTAATACACATGCGTGCTGTGATCCCCATGTATAATTAAAGCTGCATTATATGCCTATGACGGGTTAGCAACCCTTTCACAGTCGTATTTTTAAAAGGACGACAAGTTCTTACCCCACTCTACTTTTGATACATTTAAATGAAATACTTCCGACTATGGTATCTCCTAATACTGACCCTTGAGTTAGTGGTTTGGCGTGAGAGGTTCAGTTTTCCAGCGGCCAATTAAAGAGTCGTTCTAGACACAACTGCAAACAAAATATAAAAATAAAAACAGAAACCAGGTCTGCTCCTTGACAGAAGAAAGCCAAGGTTGGACAAGGAAATGGGGGTGGCGTGAGGTTGCTAGCGAATAAGGGGCCTCTTTAAGTTCAGATTAGACCGAGTTGACCTGAAGTTTACTCCCCCGCCCATTGGTGAAATAAAAATAGAAACAGCAGGGTATCTGGGTTTGTGCTGGGGGAAGTAAGGTTTTTAACCAGGGTCACCTCACTGCTAGGCGCCGTTACACACTTTTATCCAACCCTTATCCATAGAGGCTGCTTCACACCTGCTTCACACTTCAGCCTGAAAGAACGCTCACCTGGCCTTCCTCACCCTAGCACTGGAAGCCCGGAGCCTCAAAAAGGCAACCTCAATCTCAGCCCGGCTGTCTTCTCCACGGGAGATTTACAAAGCGCCCTTCCCCCAACCGGCATCTCCACCCAGCAAAGGAATATCAGTTGCGTCCCGAAGGCAAAAGCGAAAGGTGAGGGATGCACCGAGAGAAGATCCACTACGTCCTCACACCCTCCCCACTCACCCGCGCGTCTGTTCCGGGCTGCCCTTCCTCCCGCGGGGGGCTGGCAGTCAGGTGAGGTTACCTGGGCGCCTCGAGATGCCCCAAGGGGCGCTGCAGTCCTTCTTTCCAAGTCGCCCCATTCCCGGCCAGGCCCCGGGACTCCGGCCCCTCTCCCCCCGCGCGCGTCCCCGACCCCTCGGGCTCGACGCGTGGCGACAGCAGCCGACCTGGCGTGACGCAGGCGGAGACTACTTAAGGGCGGATTAGAGGCGGCGGCCGCGGATTCCCCAGCCCGGCAGCCAGCTCTGCGCGCTCGGGCCTCGCAGGCTGCAGCGCGAGCGCCAGGTGCCCGCGACGTGGCCCGCAGCGGGGTCTGCGC
>NW_004955416.1:2094903-2107240 GCF_000276665.1 Chinchilla lanigera | reverse complement strand
CCCCGCTCCAGAGTCAGAGCCAATCTCCATCCTGTTCCCTAAATAGAATCTACAAAGAAGGCAGCATTGCATTTGGACGGAGAAGGGCAAATGGGGAGATGGATTTGCTCTTCAGAGCAGATGCGTCTTTTCTCAACAAATATTTATTCCACTAAACTGATTTGTTAAACGGATTGTGTCAGGAGTCCACACATCCAGTTGGCATTTTGTGAGTCGATATATGTGTGTCTATCTATCTGCATATATATGTATTCATGCATACGTATGAATATGTATATTCATAGATATTTGTTTCCGTAAAGTATTAAGTTCAATATTACATTAAGAATAGACCAAACATACACATAGAATAGTTCCAAACACACCCTGTGTCTAGACCTTGAAGCATGCACTGTTTGCACAAGTATTTTGTGTGCCTTTGCCATATCCAGAGGAGAAGTGTGTTAAGTAACTCTATACATGGCACATAGATGAAATCCACATGTTGGAAATAGATCATGACCAGTGTATGCAGATGCGTATACATGGGGTTTCTGTAATATGAAGTGTTCCCAGTCTACCTGCATCCAGCAAAAAAGAAATATTTCCAGGATTTGCAGTTCAGAACCACATCTAGGTGGACAGCTCCCCCAGCCAGAGGACTGGCAAACATCAGGGCAGGAAAGGAAGGAACAGGGCTTTCCCACCAGTGATACATCCCACGAGAACCTCTTTCCCTCCCTCTTCCTCTGCTCAGGATCCTGTTGACTGTGGTGGTGATCTTCCGGATCCTCATTGTGGCCATTGTTGGAGAGACGGTGTATGATGATGAACAGACCATGTTTGTGTGCAACACTCTGCAGCCCGGCTGTAACCAGGCCTGCTATGATCGCGCCTTCCCCATCTCTCACATACGTTACTGGGTCTTCCAGATCATAATGGTGTGCACCCCCAGTCTCTGCTTCATCACCTATTCTGTGCACCAGTCTGCCAAACAGCGAGAACGCCGATACTCTACTGTCTTCCTAGCTCTGGACAGAGATGCCCCTGAGTCCATGGGGGGTCCTGGAGGAAGTGGGGGTGGCGGCAGTGGTGGAGGCAAAAGAGAAGATAAGAAGTTGCAGAATGCCATTGTCAATGGGGTGCTACAGAATACAGAGAACACCAACAAGGAGACGGAACCAGATTGTTTAGAAGTTAAGGAGCTGACTCCACACCCATCAGGTTTGCGCACTGCAGCGAGATCTAAGCTCCGAAGACAGGAAGGGATCTCTCGTTTCTACATTATCCAAGTGGTGTTCCGAAATGCCCTGGAGATTGGGTTTCTGGTTGGTCAATACTTTCTCTATGGCTTTAGTGTTCCGGGGTTGTATGAGTGTAACCGCTACCCTTGCATCAAGGAGGTGGAATGCTATGTATCCCGGCCCACGGAGAAGACTGTCTTCCTAGTGTTCATGTTTGCTGTAAGTGGCATCTGTGTTGTGCTCAACCTGGCTGAACTCAACCACTTAGGGTGGCGCAAGATCAAGCTGGCTGTGCGAGGAGCCCAGGCCAAAAGGAAGTCAGTCTATGAGATCCGGAACAAGGACCTGCCCCGGGTCAGTGTTCCCAATTTTGGCAGGACTCAGTCCAGTGATTCTGCCTATGTGTGAAAGGGCAGGTTTTGGGAAGGCCTGCAGGGTGACAAGAAGCCCCAAGGCAAATGAACTGCTCAAAGGTGGATAAATCAGCCCTCATTCATGCAATTAAGATGTAGGATAAGGCTGGTTAAGAGAAGATCTTGCATCAATAGGAGAGAAGCAGTAGACCCATTATCATGTATTACACCACTGGCTCCACAGAAGCAGTTGGGTAGAGTGATGAGATAGACGAATTGGACTTCTTCCTTTGGGCCCTTTTCTTTTATGGCCCAGATTCTGGTAACAGTGGACTTGCACAGCTACCAAGCAAGACTAAGCTCTGCTGAGCTCTGTATTCTGGTAAATGGCATGAGTCAAATACTTCATTGATACAAATTTTGTGACCTATTTCAACACATCCCTTTATCCTGGGCTGCAGGACAAACATCCTTGAGGATCTTCCATGTATCTCCCCCATCAGCATGTCCCTTTCCCTCAACCCAGGATAGCATGCCAGCTTTTTTCTGAACCTGGCCTTACATTAGACCTAATATGGTTTATCTGCAAGCTAGAGGGAATTACATGGGGTGCTTTTTGGAGACTGGCCATGGCAGAGGTTTGCACTAGAGCCCCATCAGACTGGCTCTTAGTCATTATGAAAACCTTAGGAATGTCTCAATATTTCCAGTTTTCTAACTCAAATTGCACTGGTGCTGTTTATTATGGGTGGGGGATGGGCGGGCGGGAGGGAAATGCAATATGCAACTAAAAAACTTCTGTGAGATGGTTGTTGCACTGTTAGGCATGTGTTTATGAGCTCTGGAATATTTCTGCCTTCCAATTTGTGGATTTTGAATAACATTAAAAAGATTCTGTTTTGTTAACAATGAGGGTGTTTACCCATGCCACAGAATTTCTAGCTGGTGTATCTTATTCATTTTCTTATATAGTTTTGTTGTGCATCATGGGTGCACATTTTGCCATGGTTTGAATTTACCTGTGTGCTCACACCAGAGACCTTAATCAGCCCATGTTAATCCCAATTTATTTTGCCAGTTAGTTTTGAAACACACATACATACACAAAAATCACTGGTTTAAAAACTTGGAACTAAACACTATTGGCTAACGTGTTTACGGATATTTATTTGAGACATATACCAAAGGTTCAAAAACCTATTGCTTTGGATTGTGAATATGTTTCCTTCTCTTTGCTCTTATTTATTTAAGTGCCATATTATTCCTTTAATGTCCACTGTGTATTTAGTTAAAGCATTGGCCAAGAGTAATATTTGGATAATGTGCTTTTATGAAGCCCTCTGTTTCCTTTGAATTATCATTATTGTTTTGATTTACATATGGATATGGTGTAATATACAATGGAGAATTTATTTCAAATAAAGTTTTTGTCTTTTTTGTAAAAAGGGAAGTGTCTGCATTTTTCTATTTTTACCAGAGTTCTATTTATTTAAATAAATGTTCAAAAATGTTACAACAGCAGAACATTGGAGGCAGGAAGTGAGCAGTGAATGAAAAATATTTGAGGGACAAACAATAAAATTCAATCAGCCACTAGTAGATGAAGAGAGGCTAGCATGTTTTATAAATGCTTAAAAGGGGGGTAAGGTATTCAAATAATGGCATTTACTTTTCTCTACTTTAGTTTAAAATTTCTCTGCCTGTCTATTTTTTGTAATACAAAAGTCAATATTGTATCATAGTCACTCATTCTAGGCATGGGATTTTTCCCCCTTCTCACCATGTTTTCGTCTGCCAAGGATTGTTAACTTGACAGATGTGCTATTCTCCCCGTGATCTATTCAGGCTTTGATGTTTAACATGGTGATAACAACTGTCACAAGGAACCCTCTTCTGCCAGCACTGTCCAGTCGAATTGTGTGCAGTGATGACTATTTCTTTCTTCTATTCAAGCTATCCAATATGGCAACAACTAGCTGCATGCGACACCTGAGGTATTAAAATGTGGCTCATGTGACTGAAGTACTGAATTTCTAATTTTATTTAATTATAATTAACTTAAATATCCATGTGTAGGTACTGGCTAGTGTATTATAAAGCACAGTTTTAAATGTTAATCAGTTATCTTATCAAGTTCATCAAAGAGATGAACTTTGCTGTATGGCATTAGACCTTTTCACCACACCATTTTTGGTCTACGTGTGGTCTCATTAGTTCAGTAGCTGATGCTTTTTTTAGTTATTTGATGCTATTCACCTCCTCATTCCAAGGAGTACTTGGTTTAAACTTCATGAAGCAACATGAAATTTCCTGGATGACTGTTTCTTCAAGCACAATTGTTGCAACTTTAACTATGACAGCATAGATGCCAATTTTAGAATGAAATTTATTTCAATCTATAGGTTTTAGTATAAATAAGTAGTTGAAAATGATTATCCTTGAGTAAAGAAACAGATCTTCCTCTGTTTTGCGTTTGGTAAGCTAAAAATGTTTCAAGACACCTCCTAGAGATGAAGCAAGAGTGTCGTTTGAGAGCTCTTAGCATATGCTTGGGTGTGAAAGAAATAGAAGTCTGTGTGGAAAACATGGTCTGTTGTATTTATGCCTTGGTATTGGATTAAAATAGTGTTTCCTCATAGAAATGCATCCCATAGCAGGGGGGCTGAGCTATTTCAGTTGTTTAATGTTTCTAAACACCTGAAAATGGCAAGACTGTAATTTCACAGTGAAATAACTTTTGCTTTCTATCAAAGGAAGAGAATACTCTGATTTGATACTTCATATCACTATGAGAAGGATGTGACCTTAATCTGTACTTTGTGAGAGAATGACATTGATACAGTCTTTCAAATTTAATAGCTTTTTGGTAAACTGCAGGTCCTCTTGGCCTTTGCATGTGTGTGTGTGCGTGTGTGTGTGTGTGCACACGTGTGTGTGTGCGTGTGTATCTGCATGTGTGTGTGTGCATGCACACTGGTGAAGTGGTGGGTGGAAGTGCAAAAACTGAGCTTACATATTGGGGAATATCTTACTTGTTTGTTTTTGGTGGTGCTGGGGATTAAACCCAGGACCCTGTGCATGCGAGATGAGAGCTGTACTGCTGAGCCACATCCCCAGCCCTGTTTGTGGAATATCTTGAAGGGACTCTAGTTTTAAAAAAAGCTGAAAGTGCAGAATTTGAAACCTACCAGTCTTCACATTTTTAAGGTTTTAGAAAACATGAGACATAACAGCTGTACTCTCTGGACAGAGTGAAATAACTGGATTTAAAACTGAGAGTGGTGTATTTAGGAAAGCACTAGAGGGAACATGGCCTCTTTTTCTAAATCTCTCTTTGTTGTTTTTTACACTGTTTCTTCCGTAGGGAATGCCGACCCCACCAACTCCCTTCATTAGGAGTGTTCCTCCTCACCCACTGAAAACCAGTGTGCCTGTCCCCTCACAGGCCAAACTCTCCAGGAAGCTCAGTACATGCTTAGAGCCTTCATAAGTCTCTCTTTGCCTGTCACTTGGTGCATGAAGATGAGATATTCCTGGATTGGGATGTAGTTCCTTGTGAGAAGGAACTATGCATTATCCACTCATTTGACATTTACTGTCACTGTCTTATTTGCTGCCAAAGAAATGGGTGCCTTGATCCCCCTGCTGAGCACAGCCTTCGAGACTCAGAGTGTGTGAGAGGTGAACATGTCCTGTGACTACACTGAGGCAGATCTTCTACTGCACAGTTGGGGAGAGTAAAAGCTCTAAAATTAAGATCGTGAGTTTCTTGAATGCACTAAAATGGTACAACCATTCATCTTTTTTTAAATAAGCATTCATCTTGGAAAATTGGAATGCATAGGAAGTAATATTTAGACTGAATTTATCTTGTACTTTATTAGATACATTATTTTGTTGAAACTGCTATAACAAAATGCCGTAGATAAGTGGCTTAAAAAACATCAATTTATTTTCTCTTGGTTCTGGAGTCTGGAAATCCAAGATGAAGGTACTGGAAAGGTTAGTTTCCTCCACTTTCCTTAGCTGTCCTTAGTTTACAAATGTCTGCCTTTATACTGTGTCTTCATGTATTTTTTTCCTCTATGTGTGTGTGCATCCCTGATGCCATTTTGTGTCCAAATTTCCAAATACCAGTCGGATTGAATTAGAGCTTCATGTTTAACTTAATCACTTTATCTTAAGGCAATAGTTTCTATAGAAACTTTATTCTTAAATATGATCACATTCTGAGGTACTGGAAGTTAGGGGCTTGACATATGAATTGGGGGGAGACATAATTCTGTCTATATTACTAAGTATTTTCAAATCTTTATGCATGCATATGCTTAGGAGGACTGTATAGTTTATTGTACAATGAGACACCTTGGAGAAACAGAAGGGCAGGGTACCTCATTTAGTGGAAAATCAGAATAATGGGCATAATTGGTACATACTGAGCAAATCAAGTTGTGTGAATACCTTACTTATGACAATAACAACTGTCACTTATGCTGCAGTGCCCAGAACTTTGGAGATACAATGTTACTATCACAGAAATCTTAGCTGTTGAGAAGTCTGTGAAATTCAGTTTCTTAGGCCAGAGAACAAAAAAGTCAATAATAATAATAATAATACAAAAACTATTTAAAAATACCAATGATTTATCCCATTCCAAACTACCCATGGTAAGATGTCTAATGCTCAGGGTGGGGATCAATACTTTTATTCTTCCCATTCCTACAGTTGAGAACAACTGAGTCAGAAAGACTCATAGTATAAGACTGTGAGAATCAAGTATTTGGAAGAGAAAGTATGAAAGGAGGAAAAGAGAAGTGTGAGGCTCTCATGAAGGAGCTCAATTATTCAAATTGTACCTGAGGTCAGTGATAAGAAGGTGTGCTGTGGATGGAAGACTGATAGCAATTCTCAAGGGTTTAGAGTTGGAGCAGAGGCCAAGCCTGAGACTTCCATGGTGGCCAGTGGGGCTGCTCAAGGATAAAGCTTGGAGGGAACAGAAGAGGACAGCCCAGGGTAGAAGTTGAAGAGACTTAGGCAGCCAGGTAAATTGGAAAGAGGTGTCAGAAATTAAGGGTGGTGGAATCTCAATTTAAAAGGTCTCTTATTAGTTTTTAATTTTACTAAGTATTTAGACAGATAACAGAGCTAAGCAAAAGCTAGGTAAAGGACTCAAAAACATCTACTACATTTGATTAGTGAGAAGGCAGAACCAGTGAGCACGGATGATTCTTTGCCTTAGATACTTCCAAGCCTCCAGCAGGTTGAATAGAAGTAATTAAATTTAAGAGTAGGCAAAGGACATGATCAATCCTATCTGTGATAGTTCATCTTAATTTTCAACTTCACTGGATTGAGAAATGCATAGGAAACTAGTAAAGCACAGTTCTTGATGTATCTCTGGTGATTCCAGACATGACTGGAGCAAGAGGACTCTACCTTCACCAGTGGATTAATCCATTGATAAAATCATAATTGATGGCATTATGTGGAGATGATGCAGACATAGGTGGTGGGGTTTAAAGAAAGTAGGTCATGAGGGTGTGACCTTGAGGACTATATCTTGCCCTCATCCCCCTCCTCTCTGCTCTTTCCTTCTCACTTAGATTGTTGGATGCCATAAGATGATCAGCTTTCCTCTCCCATGCCCTTCTGACATGATATTTCCACCTTGGAGCCAGGTGACCACAGACTAAGCCCTCTAAAACCATGAACTAAAATAAATCTTTACTTCTTGAAGTTGTGTAATGTCAGATATTTGGTCATATTGACAAAAAACTGACCAGTACACTATCCTAGCCAGTGCTCTGAAAGTCAGTTAAGCATGGTCCATCAGCTTTGTGACCACCCAAAGACTGTGTCCCCTTAGAAGGTTGTTACACTCCAGACAGTTTGTGTATTAGCTAAACAGTCCTGGTGGAATCAAAATCAAGAGAGTAGTTGTAGCTAACATGTTTATAGTAGTTACTGTCTATTTTGGGTCTCAGGGACAGTGCCTCTAAGAAAACACTGATGCAACTCTGAATATCAGTCAACACATGACCAGATCCACTGCTTATACAGGCCAGTGTTCTAAGTTACTAGCAGCATGGCAAATTGAGCTGTGAGGAATGGACCAGTTCTTATCTCTGGCTCCAAAGACTAGAAAACTTAGCATGTTTTTTTAACTTAATAAGTACAGGATTTGTCATCTATAAATATACCCCAACTCTCAAACTTCCATCTCTTTCACTTTTGTTTTTCCATCCCTTTCTCTTGAAAGCAATAAAAAGCCATTCAATTGAACTCAGTGATGTCTTAAGCACTGATAGTGCACAAGGCCCCGGGTGGTTGTGTTACAGGAAGGACATGGACAAGTATACTGTGCTCCCTCCCTTCTCCCACAGTGCAGACAAGGAGCAATACTCCTTCATAAAGCAAGATGTGATCTGTGTCATATCCAAGCCTCAAAGTATTCTGAGTTCTTAGAAGGGAGTTACCATATTGCCTGTGTTTGTGTAATAGGTGGGAGATGTGGTAGGGATAGAAAAACTGTAATCAATAAGGTATACATAAAGTTCTTCTGCAAAACACTTCTTTACTATGTGATCTTTTTTGTTAAGTCTGTGGTATAGTCCTGAGACTTGTGACTCAGACCAGGAGCCATTTGGTGAGTGGCCAATGATGTCTGGTATCTCTAGGGCAAGTACTTGTGCCACCCAATCCCTGCCGGGGACCTGAACCTTCCCTTGGGAACAGACAGCCTAACCTAGCTGCGGGGCGGGGCAGAAGCTGGGGGCTGGTGTCAGCTGTCTGAGGACATCAGCAGAAGCTGGGTAAATTCCTAGAAGCTGTGACCTGGTTTTGGTATTCTGAGTATGATAAGTCTGGGTTTTTGTCAGGATCTGCGGAGGGGCTGAAACATGGGACCTGGGGAGATTCTGAGCTGTTAGCTGGGGAGTGTGCAGCTTCACTCTGCCATGCTCAGAGGCTGTAGGGAGATGGAGGAGGCTGCCCAGAAATTGTGAACTGTGACAGAGAGAGCTGGAATTGGTATCCCGGGTCCAGGAAGCAGCCTGGAAAGGCACAGGCTTATTCCATAGCCCTGGGAATCTACAGTACTTGGTAACAGCAATGATCCCAACCCAGGCTAACATAGAAAAACCCTTTCAAGTTAGGAACTGGCGTGAACTTTCACCTCTGGCTAAGAAGCCTTGGGCAGATTTGGAGAACTGGAATTTTTTTTTTCCCTAGAGTTCACTGAGAGATGTAGTGAGAGGTAAGTTTTGAAAGTGAGTAGACTGTACTGTGTATACCAAAGAAAACCATGATAAATCGAGTAGATGATTTGAAGCCTCTTGTAATGCCATTGTTTTGAGCTCTGCCAGTTCCCCAGGCGTCAGCTATGCTGCCCCTGTCTGACCAGGCAGAGGTTCATTGTGCCCATCTCAGAATCAGCTTTGATTTGGAAAACACATTTCAATTTCAACAGTAAGGGATTGGAACGAATATCCAGCATGATGGTTGGGGATTTGGCAGCATGGCCCCATTAACATTAGTGGGAGTTAGTCTGCTAAATCCCAGGCACTGAGCAGAATCCTCGTGTTGATTCACCGTGATGACCTTTCTGCTATAAATTGATACCATATTTCAGAATCACTTAGAACCGATTAAGCTTTGTAGAATCTACCTCTCCTAAAAGGAAAATCTTTCTGAAAATTGCTGCTGTGTGCACTGAAGTGTTTGTATTTGTGGGCAACTCTGGCCAGTAGGAACATATGGGCACCTAAATATAGAATTGTTGAGGTTTGATACCTCTGAGACATTGGATCTGGGGAGCTTTATCTGCTGTACCTGCCTCCAGGTGGGGGACAAGCCTTTTGCCGAAGATTGCTCTCTCGAAAGAATTTCCTTTCTTTGTATAATTTTATATTTTCTTCCCTCCACATTTTCTTTTCTCAAGGGTAATAAAAAGTCCAGAAGTTTTTAAAATATGAAATTTGTATGATCTAAGATTCTATTCATGATCTCAATAATAGCAAGTGGATGTTCAATATTAACTATGTTTCTTGTCCCATGCTTTACATGAATGACCTCACTGAATCTTCACCCACAACTCTGGAAGAAGAGTACCATTTAGTGTGACACCCATTTCCCAGATGAGGAAAACAAACTGTCTAGATGTTCTGTCAACCCATCAGGTCATATAGCTAGGACATGGTCATGACTAGACTGTAGCCCATACAGTATGATGTCGAAGCCAAGTTTGAATACTTCCTGCATTACTTTAATAAATGCTGCTAGATGTGTTCTCAAGAAGCCTGGCAGACTGGTCTTCTGCTTCTTCTCATCATCTTTACATTGGAATGTTTCCCTTCTTCCTCCTCCCCAAACTTTCCTTCCTTGTGTATTTTGGTATTGCGTGAGAACATGAGGTTTTCTAAGACAGTTACTTTTCTATCTACATATAGCAAAGCTTTACAAATAGTCACTAATTACATAAGTAAAAATAAGTAAATGGGAAAGGCTGTGCTGCTTATGCTTTCATTTTTTCCATGCACTTTCATGAATTCCAGCTAGGGTGTTATTGAGAAATTGAGCTTCTTAGATTGTTAGAAAAGTTTGGCGGGGACAGGACAAAGGTCATTAGCCCTGGGTGGTAGAATCTACAGACTTCTATCCCAGATATTTCCAAACACAGGTCATGAGACCACAGGCAAAGAAGATCTTGTCTTGGATAAGCACATGACCCATTATACATATGGCATTATATTGGTGGGCTTAGTACATGTTAGACAATTAACCTAATGGCAATGACCTATGGTCTCAGTTTCAAATTGTGTGTGTACTTTTGTCTATTCTGTATGTGCTGCTTTATCTGTATAAAGATATGTCTCCATCCTTGGCATACCCTGAAAGACAATGTTTCTGGCTGCTTCTCCTAGAACTTCTAGCTAGCTTGATGGTCCTAGATTGAACTCAGGTCATGAAAAAGGCTTCATGTTATGGCTTGTGTCTAGATGTCCCACCACAGCCTCATGCAGTCATAGGTGGGGCTTTTCAGAGGTGGCTGGATCTGGAGTGTGGGATGCTATGATTCAGTGTCTGATGCAAGGATCAAGGGTGTGTGATTACTAAATTAGTCCACTAATTGGCTTGGCATTGTTCTGAGTATGGATAATGGGAAGGCCCTGCCTGAGTGTGAATGATTCTGCCCCCCACCAAGGGTGTGTAGCCTGGATAGAACATAAGGGACAGAAAGAGAGCTGTTGTCACCCTTTGCTACTTTGCTGCTTGTTCACTACTTTGGTGCTTTGCTGCCTTCTGCCCACCATGAAGTGTTTCTCTTCCACACTGTTCCTTTGTCATACTGCCCTGCCTGGGAGCCAGTCAACTATCAACTGAAACCTCGGCAGACTGAGCTACAATAAACCTTTCCTCCTTTTACTTTGGGTGTCAGGTATTTTGTCTCAGGAATGGGAAAAGTAACTAAGACACCCCAAGATCCCACTTTCCTGACTGCAGATTCTCAGTCTCTTCTTGGCATACCCTGAAAGACCAGGTTTCTGGCTGCTTCTCCTAGAACTTCTAGCTAGCTTGATGGTCCTAGATTGAACTCAGAATATGTTCCTACTGGCCAGAAGCCTCTTCTCTCTCTTTCTCTGAGGAAGTGTACAGCCTGTATTGTGTGCTTACCAATCAGTGTTTCCCAGTACAATTGAAAGTTTCTCTCTAACCTTACTTAAAATTTCGTTCATCACTATGTTTAGCCTAAAAGATACTCAGTTAATTTATTTATTCAATTGACACCTATATTCTCAATAAAATACTTGAACCTGTTCAGCACTGAGCACTAAGGGAATCCAAGATATGGAAGTGAAAACCAAAGGAAATAGCTTGGGGCTGTTTTTGTTTTGTTTTGTTTTGTTCTGTTGTTGTTTGTTTTTTAATAGGGAAAGGAAGAGGTGAGGGGCAGCCCATAGCAGATGGGAAAGAATATGAGCAAAATGCTCTAGGAGCATCTAAGAAGCAAGCAGACTGTACGCATCTGACATCATACAGGCAAGCCTGTTCATTTACAAAAGTGTATAAAATTATATTCTTATTAAATTCAATTTGAATATAAATTTTTGATTGATGCCACAAGTCAAGAATAACTTGGTGACCTGAACTTTAAAAAAATCTTTCTTCCTTTCCAAAAATGGAAGTCAAATTGCAATATCATCTACTACATTTTTCATTTACAGAAGCAGCAATGGCAGTAATGATGGTAATAACAATCATGACAGTGATAGTAACCATTTAATAAGTGCCTTTTTCACTTCCTTCCTGTGTATATCATATCTGTTCTTTGCAACTTGTCTATAGAGTAGGCTGAATCAGTGGAACAGGTGGTACTCGTTTCTCCTCAAATTGGGTGACTTGTCCAAAACCACAATTACCTTTTCTTTTTTTTGGTACCTGGAATCAAACTCAGGACCCTGTGCTTGTCAGATGGGCACTGTGCCTTTGAGCTATATCCTCGGCCCCACCATTACCTTTTATGCAAGTGGGACAGATCCTGATTCTCTAAGCTATGGTTTGAAGCACTTCTCATTTTACACGGTCTTGATTAATCAAATACTAAACTTAAGACTGTCAAGAGAACAATCTAGAAGTGTTGGAAGAGAAATGCATATATCTTCAAAAAGTGGATTCCTGTACCCCTAAAGAGTTTTCAAGGAAACTGAAGCTTTAGAGGAGGATTTTGGCCTCGGTTTGTAGGGAATTGTGAGTGCTCTCTCT
>NW_004955416.1:2085989-2094803 GCF_000276665.1 Chinchilla lanigera | reverse complement strand
TCTCTCCCTGTCTTCTCTCTTTCTCTCTTTCTCACATTTGGGACAGAACACTTCCACCTGGACTGCAAACCAAGTGGAAGCTGAAGTGACCACACTGGAGAGTCAGCCAGGTCTGACTTGGGTTCCTCTTCTTAACTAGTTTCCATGATTTCAGAGATAAGACAGGAAATAAAAAGCACTATTTTATCTTTTAAGAATGCAACATTTATTTCATCCTCATTACAAAAGTAATACATATTCAGGTCACAGAAATAAACAATGAAAAAATCTGTCACCTAGAGAGAATGATTGTTAATTTGTGCCTCTCTTTTGGTGCATATCTGTATAGCACTTCTATTAAATAGAGAGACACACAGAGTACCACAGATAGGGATAGAAACAGTGTGCACACAATTTCGTATCTTTTTTCCCACTTGGAAATAAATGGTTAATATTTTCCACATCATCAAATATCTTTACAACGTGCTTTTGATTAGTGGATTTGATAGCACTGCAGTTTATGTGGGCAAGTTCCCACCTTTGGTTATTCAAGTTGTTATTGGTTGTTGCTATTATACACATAGTAGAATAAACATCTTTGTACACTAATCAGAGTGATAGCTACATAGCTGGGTCACAGCATAGTCACTTAAAATTTGTGAATGCATTTGTTCAAATCTTCAAGAAATGTTAGTAAATAAAATGTTCAAGAAGCAGATAACTTTAGAGATTCTGGCCAAACTAGGTTGTAAGATAGAAAGCCATAAAAATTCTACCCAAATTTACTTTTGTGGGACAATATGGAGAGAAAGGTATTCATTTAAGTTTGTTTTTGGCTTTTATTGAAACCAGTTAGTAGATGTCATGTGAATGAGTTCCTAAGTCTGTGTATGTGTGTATGTGTGCGTGTGTGTGTATGTGTGTGTGTAATGGAAACTAACTCTCTAAATACCAGTGGTCAACACAGTAACTGAGTGGCTTTGAGTCTTATGTTTGCGACAAAATCTTGGTTCCAGGGTTGAGAATAGGTGTGACACACAACCAGACCAGGGACTAGTTCTGGAGAATCTGTAAGGCAGTGGCAAATTTGTGAGGGAGACAAAACATGGGTATACTGGTACTCAGTGCACTAGGCCATGAGCTAGCCTTGGCTGATGGAATCACATCATTGGAATCATTCTGAGTGACCAGAGTTCAGCTGGGAGATCACAGGGAAGAGGTGAAGCCCTCTCCCCTGATTGTGCAGCCTCAAAGATTTTAGATGTTTTCTGTGAGGCCTGGGACAAAACCAAAAGCAAATAGCTGAGATGGAGATTTCATGAGAGAAAAAATGTAAATGCACAGGAGCCTTCCCAATCTTGCATGTTATGTGTCTGAGTATAACAACTGGGGTAGAAGGGCCACTTAAGATAGCCAGTCTTTATTAAGAAGAGCAAAAATTTCCAAAAGAACCATTTTTCTGACAAGTTCCTCTGAAATTTACTTAAGTGAAGGTACATTTGATAAAAATAGCAGCTCCCTTCTCTATGCCTGGGTGCTAATGAGCTTGGCAGGCATTCATTCCTCACTTTGATATATTTGCTTTCCTCACCACACCTCTCTCTGGCGCTCCTGGGGTCCTGGGGTGTTGAAGTAAGGGTGGCTGGTGCTTAAAAAGGCTTTCATAGGTGAAAAAATATAGTGACGTAACAATTTCTTTTTTAGAAAATAGGAAAACGAGTGAGTAGAAAAGGTAATGTTTTATGGAAAGTGGAAGATCAACTTTAACTTACCTGCATACTTTGCAGAAACAGATTTCTATATTGTGGATATTTAGGGAAATCTCTGGGGTCAAAGGCATTAAATTAGGAAAACAGAATGACAGGCAACTAGAGAGCATTTACAAGTACAGGCTTCAGAGTCCCAATAAATATTCCACACGATGGTAACTATGATTATCTTTCAGATTCAAGTTTGATGCATCCATTCTGTATTTACTGAGCCCAACTACCAGTCAAATGCTAAATTAGCTACTCAATTCTTTCACTTTTTAGCAATGTGGTTGGGCAGTTACTTAACCTTGCTAAGTCTGTTTCCACATCTGTACAATGGGAATAATAAAAACACCTATTTCATTGGATTGTTGGAAGCTTCAAATTTTATTTTGTTTGGAAAGATCTACTCGCAATACCTGATACCTATTAAGTGTTCAACAGATGTTATTTCTCAATTATAATGACGATTATCACTGTGAGTGAGACTCTAGGTGATTGTATGCGACCACTGGCATGTTGAATTTATCGAAGCCCATTACGCAAGACAAAAATAAAAGAGTATAAAAAGAGGGCTTTGGGTAGAGAAGGAACGTTTCCCTGTCCCACAGTTTGTCACAGGTCAGTGCCATATGTGATGTGCAGGGAACACAAGATATTATCCAGGTTCTACACAGAAGAGGGTGGCAAAGGCAGGCAGGGTGTCAGACATCTTGCTGAAGGAGGAGCAGTTAAGAAAAGCCTTGCAGGAGGTAGAAAGCCCTTTTCATCTTAGAGTTTGGCTCTCTTACAAGAACTAAATAAACTACTTCCACCTGTGTAAATATTTACATTGCCAGCAAGATGCTGTCAGCCACATTCTCCAAAGATCTTCCCTCAACAACTTTGCAGGGCAGATTCAAAATGAGGTTTGAAGATGCTTTTTCTTCATTGTCAAGCAACCGGTGCAAAGATAGGCTTGAAACCAATGTCTGCTCTGAACTCAAACATCTTGTTACTAGAATGCCCTGCTTTTCCTAAACTGACCTCTTAAAAGTTCGTATGAATGCTTACATGCTTCAGGGTGTTTTCCTGCCCAGAAAGAAGTTTATTTTAACTTTAGCCAGATAAGAACACAGTAAAAAAAATCTAAATTTTTAGAGATATTATCAAATATATTGTAAAAACAAACAGAAATTTGAAAAGCATTGCTCATATTGTTACTTATTATCCATGACCCTGATCTTGGCTCTTGATGAGCATAAGAGGGAGCTAATCACAGTTTTATTTTATTTTTTTATTTTGTTTTTTTTTCCGGTACCAGGAATAGAACTCACAACCTTGCACTTGCCAAGCAGGACTGTGCTGCTGAGCTAAGTCCCCAGCCCCACAGTTTTATTTTATTAGTAGGCTTGTTGGGCATCATCATTGGACCCCTGTATTCAATTAATAGATCTGAAACTCTATTTAAACAATGCCTGACATACAGTATAAATTCAACAAATTCATATTTTTGTCCTGAAAACTGATAAATTGTTAAATAAAACATTAATAGTTCATGTTTATTGTGTGTTTGTTAAGAGTTTTGTGTGTAAAGGCTATACTTTCAGGGATTGTTTCTACAAATAATGGCAGAAAACTTCCCAAATATGGATAAAGAATTTGGCATACAAATAAATGAAGCATAAAGAACTCCAAATAGCCATGACCAAAATAAATTTAGAACAAGGCGCATAGTAATCAAGATTTCAGAAATTCAGCACAAGAACAAAATATTAAAAGCTGCTAGAGAAAAGAAACAAATCCCCTATAAAGAAAACCCGTCAGAATCACAGCAGACTTCTCAACACAAATCCTCAAGTTAAGAAAAGTTTGGAGCAAGCTATTTTAATTCCCAAAATAAGAAGCTTGTGTGTAATCATACATTTGGTAATCATAACAACATTTTAGAGAAGAATCTCCTCAGTAACTCAGAGAGGGTAGAGTGTTTAGGGGTAGCATAAACTCAGTTTTGCCTATTTGTGTATTTTTATGTAGAAAATTCTATAAGGAATTTACCTATCTCTGAATGATAGGATTTGGGGAAAATTTAAATATAAATTTAACATATGTTTTTTATAACTTTAATGCATTTAAATACTTAGGATTGTAATTATGATGTATAATTCATGAGACTTTTAGCTTACTGCATTTAGATGACAGTATGGGTCTTAACATTGTCTAGGTCTCCGGGGCTTAATCCTGTCCACAGATTTGTCAATTCTTCAAATATGAAAATCTTGTAACAATGAAAGTATGAATGAAAATATGCAACAATGAAATCTTGAAACAATGTAAGTATGCATATTATTAATGTCCAAACTTGGTCTGACATGCTAATTTACGAGTTCTTGTGTGGAAGATACTTTTATATTCAGCTTAAGACTCTACACAGACTCAAACTGAGTGATTAGCTTGCCCATGGTCACAAGATCAGAACCCTGTGTGTGTATATTAGTAAAGTTTCCTACTTCCATTTCCCCCTGAACTCTAATAATGGGTTTAAGGGAGCACAGGAGAAGCAAGAGCAGAGATAAAAGTTCAAGCCATGACTATTAAAGAGGAGGAATTTCCTTCCCCACTGACAATCCTAGAATCCTGTGCCTTTAGCTGAGGTGAGAGGTACTGCTCTGGGAAGCATGAGATAGCTGTAAAGGTAGAATCTATAGTGAGATTAGCCAAGTAATGTTGTGGGATAATGGTGATGTTAGGGAAGAAAACTTTCTAAGGCATGTTTGACAAACATTTGAGGAATTCTAAAGAAGTCACACCTCTAGTTAGACTTGGTCTCAAATAATTACGGTAGGGGAAAAATTTCTCATAGTCTTCCTGGCTAGCCTACTGGCTTTCTTCCTTTCTTCCTTTCTCTCTTTCTCTCTTTCTCCCTTTCTTTTTCTTTTTCTTTTTCTTTTTCTTTTTCTTTTTCTTTTTCTTTTTCTTTCTTTCTTTCTTTCTTTTTTCTTTCTTTCTTTCTCTCTCTCTCTTTCTTTCTTTCTTTCTTTCTTTCTTTCTTTCTTTCTTTCTTTCTTTCTTTCTTTCCTGCTTTCCATTCAATGATTGCATGGGGGTTTTTGTCTTTTCTGCCAGAAGAGGAGGAAAAGAAGCTCTTTGTAAATTTTTTCATCCCAAGGTTAAAGTTTTAAAATTACTACCCCTTTCAAAAAACAAAATAATAACAATAACACTTCAAAAAAGAGAAATGTGAAAGGTTAATCCAAAGGAAGAAGTTGTTGGTGTCAGTGAAGGAGATTTTTTAGGTTGATATTTTCAGTTTACTCAATACCACAATGGGACCTATTATAGATTTTATGAAATTGATCAGCACTCTTGGAGATTCATAGGCTCCCAGGACTGGAGGGGTATTTTGTTCAACTAGTCCCAGCCTCTTCTTGTACATCTAATTTCCCTATACAGCATCCTTTACACATGGCTGCACACACCTGTGTGGTGAGGAGCTAGTTTCCTTTGAGAGAGGCTGTGCTCCTCTTCTGACAACTCTGAGTGCTTTAAAGTTCTCTGTGGTGAGTGGATATTGGTATCCCTGGAACAGAGGCACTTTTCAAATAATAGATTAATAGTTTTTATTCTCTAGTTTCTTTCTATTCAGACTTACCCAAGAAGTTCTCTGTCAGAGCAGAGTCCTGGAACAAATTTTACTGCTGCAATGCTTGAGACAATGTGCCCAGTAAGGAGGAAAGAATCTTGAAGTTGGAGGGGTTTTTAGTTGGAAAAGGCAGGGCACAAAGATGGCTCTGTATTGTGAGAGGACATATGTACTAGAGTCAGCAGTCCTCTCTCTTTGCCAGGAATACAAATCTAATTCTGGAAAAAATAGAAATAACATATTAAAATATAAGTACCAAGAGCATCATTTACCCCCACTTCCAGGCAATAATAATTGTACAAGGTTTGTATCTGGAAAATATGAGCAAATTTGGTTGTTCATTCAAATCAAATCGCTATTAAATAACTACAAATTCCATATGCTCTTTTTTTCTGCTTTGGTTGCTAGTCACAGAGAATTTATGGGAAGCTTTCTAAGTCTGACACATTTTTGCATGTGAATTATAAATATTAGTGGATTCTTTTCAGAAGTGACTGTCATTCAGAAATAAATGCTGAATGAAGCTTTCCTCCTCAAGAGAAAAATCTGAACTTAAGTATGAGGTGTGGGAGGCCAGCCACCAGGTATGAGGAGGAAAGAAGAAGAGATGACAGTCTTTTAAATAGTGCAGTCAACAACATGCCTCACCACTCATAATCTCCTTTGATCCTCACAGCTTTCTCGTGAGGCAGGTATTATGGCTGGCAGCTGGCTTCATCCCATAATAAGATTCTGGGCACCAAAGAGCAGCGATGGGAAGAGAAACCCCAGGGACCAGGAACCTCCTGGGAATGACTCTCACTGTCCTTGGCAGCTCTGGGCTGGCCCCTCATTGGGAAAACGTGTACCACCACCCTTCTGAATGCAGCCATTTCATTTCTTATCTTGGTTTACTCAGTGCTGAGCCAGTGGTGCTTACATAAATGTCCTTCTGGCATGAGGGAGACAGAGAGAGAGAGAGAAAGGAAACAGCAGCTGTCAGCAGAGTGTCAGGCTGGGGACCTGCCATCTCATTGAACAAAGCTCCGGTCAGCTCCAGCACTGTCCTGGGTGCAGCTGTAATCGGGGGTGATGGGACTATCCCCAAACACAGGATCACTTCCTGTCCTTATAGAGAAGAGGGAGAGAGAGTCCTTCAGTGGTTACCAAGGTGTCCCTTGTGAATCATTAACCAGAGGCAGCAGGACCAGAGCTAGGTCAAAACAAGTAAATCCTGATACTGAGGTCTCTGAAGACACATCTTAGATGCTAACATTTGAGTATTAATCATACCTGGTTAACACAGATATTCAATATGTTTTACTGGTGGGGGCACTGTGTTTTGCATTTCTTTTAAATCTAAAGAGTCAATATTTGATAATTTCCATGGGAGCAGGAAAAGTCTCTCTCTCTCTGTCTTTCTCTATGTCTCTGTCTCTGTTTCTCTCTCTCTTTGTCTCTCTGTCCCAATCTGTGGCTGTCTGTCTGTCTGTCTGTCTCTCTCTCCTCCACCTCCTCCCCTCCTGCCTATGATGGCACTGTACACTCATGTACACTGCATGGCTTGGTGGCTTAGCTTCTAGAGCTCAAGGTCTCTTCTTTTTTTGTTGTACTCTATGTAGGATCATCACACAATAGTACTTTAGAGCCTACTTCAATGCCTGAAATCCTACCAAGCTTTATTTTGTCTTTTTGGGCTTGTTTTTCTAATATTGTTTTGTTTTCTAATATTGCTTGAATGGTCATCAAGAAATAAGGCTAGTGAAAGTGAGCAGTGGTGGAAGCTGATTGACATGTACATGGGGAACCATAGTACAGTACTGTTCTACTTTGTGTGTGTAAAAATCTCCATGACAAAAAACTTTCAAAAGGCAAAGCTTCAAGATGGCTGGACTTGACTGAATCACAAGAGTAGAAGTCTGTACAAGCTGTGGAGCACTGACTTCCAATCCTCCCTGACAATCTAGCTCTGTCACCTCCCAACAGGAATTTAATGAACTACGTGACCTTACTGAGACTTCCTCATCTGTCAACTCCGAGAAAAATTAGCTACCTCCTCAAGTTTCTGGCAGCCTTAAAAGACACATTTTAATGATCGGTAGACAGTCATCTTTGTTGTTATTGTTTATTTAACATTGTGGTACTGGGGATGGAACCCAGGCCTCAAGAATATTAGGCCAGTGCTGTACCACTGAGCTGCCTCCCTAACCCCTGTCTTTTGTTGTTTGTGTTTTTTTAAGGGGGAATGCAGTATAAGGACATAATGGTGTTTTAAAACTCAAGGATACGAGTTTCAATTCATAAGTGAATTGAAATCAGACCCTAAGGTCATAAGGACCATACTGGGCTCATACCTCTGTGCTTCTATACACGATGTTCCACTCTGCTGTCAGCTGCAGACCAGCCTTCTCTGTTTGACGGCTCACACAAATGAAAGCTTCACTTGTCAACAGTAGCTCCAGGCTTGTATCTTCTCAGTTCAACTGAATGACCAGGTTGAAACTGGAGCTTTTGATCTGGATTCCGAGTTTTTTCTGAGGCAGATCTTTTATGCTGTGCAAGTAAGAGGTATATGTTTACATCCAACAATGAAGACCAAGGGCTAGAGTCCTGCCGTGCTACATGCAAGTTCCCAGGGTAACCATATGGATGGAGCTGTCAAGGAGATGTCCTCAGAAGAATGGAGAGTAAGCTCCAAATCTAGTTTGGATGGAGCCACAATGGTCCTAGACAGACAAAATGATGAGTCAAAAGACAAAATGCTTAGAACCTACTAGTAACTGGTAATTAGTGGCTCTTGCTCCTTGGAACTGGCCTATGTCCATATCTGCATGGCAATGTCTTAGGTTAGCTCAACCAACAGAAAGGGAAAAAGAACTAGAATTCACTAGTTCCTCGTGGCAAAGTGCCTAGTACGTGTCAGGCAAAGGGAGTACAGCAGTAGGAAAAAGGAGACAAATTTCTCTATTCGCATGTGAGTTGTAAAAGGGCAGTAAAATAATAAAAACTAAAATATATAAGACAAAGGACCTTGGATAAAAATTAAGCAGGGAGGTAGAAAGGATGTTCTAGGGATGGTAATGATAAAAAAGGAGTCAATAAAAAGTGTCATTTGAATAATAACATGAAGAAAATGAAGGAGTAAGCTCTGTCCTTTTTTGAAACAAGATCATTCTAGATAGAGGGAACAGCAAGGACCAAAGTCCAAAGTTAGAAAGAGCAGCACAAAGTCCAGTAGCTAAAATGGAATGAGACGAAGCATAATAAGAGATGTCTTTCACCCTGATCTTCGGAAGTTTTCTACCTGGGCAAGAGAAATAGAGGTTTGGTAAAATACTAATTGTAGTGTATTGATAACTGGTGGTCAACTTATAACCCCCAGCTGAACTGAGTAAGTGTGGTGCTGGGTGTGGGAGGCCCACCTGGGGACTGTTGCCAACAGCATAAAGGCAGACCTGGAGAAGAAGAAGCAGGCTGTTGGGA
>NW_004955416.1:2039442-2085769 GCF_000276665.1 Chinchilla lanigera | reverse complement strand
TGTGTCCTGTATTATATTGTTCCCCTTGTAAAATAAGCCCCACACCAACACACTAATGCTGGTGTTCAAAGCACCAATCTCCTCTATTCCTTGGTGTCCTCTAAATGAACCATTTCTAATGGGAAACAGCTGTAATAAGTCAGATTCTCATGCTGTACAAGAACAATAGGAAACTATAGGCTGAATTGAGAGCTAGAGATCCAGCTACATGGATTTGTTAGCATAGCCCTCACCTCCAGGTGCTGATCTTCATCCTAAAATTGAGAGAGTTGTACAGTGTTGGTAGTACAGCCAGCAGTTTTATGAACAATGAACGTTGTGAGGCATGGTGGCATACATCTTTAATCTCAGCATTCTGGGGGGTTAAGGCAGGAAGCTCACATGTTCAAGCCTAGCCTGAGCTACTTAGTGATTTAGCAAGACTCTATCTCAACATAAAAAATAAAAAAGGGACAGGAGTGCAGCTCAGTGTGAAGGCTTTGAGTTTAATTCTCAGTATTGAAAAAAAAGACATGAATGTTCTTTTGCACATGGATGAGCCAATGAAAAGGAAGAAAATGCAAGGGCAGGATTGAATGAAAGGAATCTATAAAAAGATCATTTAAAAAGATGCCAATGTAATAATTTTCAGTGCCTTTAGTTCTGCATATTAATCAGGAGACAGTGAAGGTAGTACAAGGTTAGAGCAGAAAGTCCTGTTTATGTGATTGTGTTCCACATCTCTTCCATAATGATCACTGTGAAGTGTTTTGGATATGAACATTAGCTAATAAAGGATCAGGAGGCAATGCAGAGGGTGAACCAGGGCTCATGTAAGGGAGAAGTCCCCACTCCAAGAAAGTCAGTACCAACCTCAAGCTCATACTGATGTACTCTTTTTGAAGCTGTGATCTGTATAGTACACGGGTAGGACCTCATGCAAAATGCAGTTTGCTTCCTATCCATAGACACTTACAGATGAGAAAGAACATGTGGCTTTTTAGTGAGGAGCTCAGAAGTTAAGCACCTGTGAAACATCTGGGCAGAATAAAAGAGGAAAATGTAATTTAGACAGAGGAAATAAAATACAAAGAGAAAACACAGCAAATCCAATCCCCCTGTAGCAGGTGGTCGAGGAAAAGTAGAGGGGGCAGAATAAGCCTCTTAACTGACCTAGATTAGTAATAACATTCTCCCTCCTGTAATAACTGATTCTGATAATCAGAAGAGGGGACTTCTTTCCGAGGTTTGGAATAGAAGGTGTATCAGAGAAAAACCATTTATAACGTAATTTTCATCCACCTTTAAGTTCGTAATTTTCATCCACCTTTAAGTTCATGTGACAAATATATAAACACTCAGTAAAATATTGGATAGAATGAAGAACAAAATTAGGGCAGAGGAAGTAAGATATTTTGCATATGTCTTTTTTATATGTTTACACTTTGGTATACTGATCTGATATGAGAATTTATTGTTCTAATTATGATATAGTTTATTATAATACTCTTTCTTCTGGGCGTCATTGATACTAAAAACAAGGGTTTGGGGCTTTCATATGACAGATCACATTATATCACAAGGCAGACAACTGTGGGTCTCTTTCTGTTTATCTATCTATCTATCTCTCTATCTGTCACCTGGTAAGCAATACAAACATATGGCACAAAATTGAAACATGGTATATTCTTTATCCTAAGTGATTCCCTTTCCAGTCACTTTCTTTGGAGGCAAAATTCATCCCTTTGCTTAATGGAGCCACATATAATATTCTCACATTGCTTTTTTCACTTAACAAAATAAGATGTTGTGGCTCCATAGTAAGTGCTAGGTCTCACTTTTCCCCTGAAGACTATACAGTATTCCACTACATGTTTGTTTCATAACTTATTTAACCACTTTTCTAATGGTGGATATTTTGGTTGTTTGCAAACTTTTATCATGGCAAATAAAACTCTACTTCTAGATTTTAGACACTGAGTGAAGACAGTCAATTTAGAAACTACTCAATTTGCTGATAGATAATGCTCTCCAATTGCACGGGAAATGCGGGATGACAGTCTTGTGAGTCAGCCTGATGTGACAGGAGTAACAAAGTGCTGTCTTTTCTACCATCAGTTATGAAGGAAACAGGGTCAGGAGGGAGAACGTGAAATACTGACTTTTAAAAATCAACAATCAATCTTTTATCCACCTTAACAGGGCAAGAATAGAGTGAGCAAGAGCATGCTGTATTAGATTTAAGGAACACTTCTGATGTTTTTATTTAAGCTTAAATCTACACATTAATTAGAAGATACAGAACTGTGATAGCTTATACTACATTATGATTTTCAAATTGACTGTGCTGGTAACTATATATGGTTCACAGGCAGAGCTGGTCACAGGAGGAACATGTGAGATTTGGAAGATGGGAGTGAATCAGCAGCTGTTATTCTTGGAGGGTCAGGGGGCCACGAAAGACATGGGCAGAAGCAGAGATGTGTAGTGGGTGCCAGATGGTCTTTGTTTGCCTTTGCTGGCCTTTGAGTCATCAGTCTTCTCTCCCTTTGGCCCTGTTGATTAGCAGTGGCTCCAGTGCTCCACAATGCATGGCTGTGTCCACGAGGCTGCTAGGGCGGGGCTTTCTTTGATCCCTTCCTGGGCTCCTCCCTTATGACCTACTCTGTCATTTAGATGGGTGTGGCTTCTTGCGTTTGCCTACATTAGACGTGCTCACACTCCACATCAGGGCAGCCACAAAGCACATTAGTGACACTCTGTTCCTCTGACTCTTGCTTCCAGGCCTTGCCTAGCTCCTCCCACATCCATTCCTAGACCTTTTCCCTCATTTCCCTAATAAATATCTTCCCTCTGATTTCCTTCCTGAACCCAAATGTGAAGGAGAAGCAAGGGCCCTCACCTACCTCCTGCCTGGAACACTTGATGCATTTCTAGACTTTGGGTTGTGAAAGACAGATGCAAAACTCAGAAGACAACAAGAAGATGATGGTGATTTCCTATCCACTTCTAATTAGGCAGGACAAAAAGAGCAATTTAAATTCTTGTCTATGAGATGTGGATTAGACATCCAGGGGATCTATTTTGGAAGCTGTCAGAAAAAGTATAAGTTCTCAGCTTGAGATGACTTATTTGCTGTCCTGCTTCAAGTCAAAAGGATGAAAAAATGACCCTGAGAATCCTTTCCAGTACTAATATCACACCACAGCCACATATCACTCAAAAAATGCCACAATAAGTCAGTCCACTTGTGCCAGCCTATCATTCTTTTTCTGTGGTTGATCCATGAGATGTTTGGGGGAGGCTATAATTATTCTCCAGTTTGTTACCTACATGTGCACGGCACCCTACAGCAACATCTCCTGAGTCCTAGTAACATCTTTTCCCCACTTCAAGTGAAATGACACTGATCATCATTTCCTTTCAGTTGTTTGGAGAGCAATCTTGTTTCCATATAGGCTATTATTTGTCAAAATCAAAGTTGTAAAGTTATGTATTTTAATTAAGACTTTGCCAGGCTAAATCCTTGGGCTTAAAATTGATTATTGGCCTCTCTCGGGGCTAGTTTTCTTTTATCTGAGATCTTATTTACCAATTCTTTTTTGGAATTGAGTAAAATATATATATATACATATGTAACAGAAAATTTGCTATCTTAACCACTTGAAAGCATATCATTAATTACATTCACCACTATTATCTATTTTCAAAACTTTCTAATCAACCCAAACAGATTCTACTCATTAGGAAACAATTCTCCACTCTCTCACTGCTACTCCAAGCCCCAGGTAATACTTAACCTGCTTTCTGTCTCTTTGAGTTTGCCTAATCTAGGTATCTCCTGTAAGTGGAATCATACAGAACTTGTCCTTTTATGTTTGCGTTATTTACTAAGATATTTTGAGGCTACCCTATTTTTAAGCTCCCTGTTCAAGTTGAGTATAATTTTCTTCTTCCTCTTGCTTTTGGAAATCTCCTTATAACTTCATTTTATCTTGGTTTTTAAATTGTCATTTTTGGAAGAGGAAATGAATCCAAAGCTATATGGCCATATTCAAAGGTGATGTTTTAAAAACACAAAATGATGAAGAAATAAATTCAACATAAAGGTATTCTTTTAAAAGGCTCAATATTCTTAGAAATAATTACTGTTCAGGTGAACTATTATAGAAGTTTACCTATGTATTGCTATCTTTATATTGGGGTAGTTGAGGTCATAGAGCTACTGATAAAAACCTTATTTCAACCCTGTGAAATCCTTAACCATCTTATAATGGCCTACAAGTATTTAAACTCATTCAATCTTTTGATATATGAGAAAAAGATAACATGTCCATATATCTTTAATGTATGATTAATGGATAGTGCACTGTTTCTTTAAAGTGAGCCTCAGAGGAGCTATCCAGGTAAATTTTCCAGTGGATCTAAGGCTGGATTGCTGAAACTTATAGAGGTAGTTAATATGTACCTGGGTTATATGTATGTGCAGGAATGTCTACAGATACAGCTGGTCTTTTAACTGGTTACAAGCTGTTTCTATAGGGTTATGTTTTGTTTCTGTGTAATCTATCTATACATCTTTAACTGGGGAGTCCTCTATATTGCATGTGGTCAGCACCAGTGTCAGAGACATTAAAGCCTGAGCTGGGTGCAGGGGCATGGGTGCCAGTACTGCGGTTTGAGCTTTCAAAACAAATGGTGGGGGCAAGTCTGGCTCTGATCTCCCAGAAATAATGGATAAATTTTTTCTGGCTGAGGCTGATGTTTTGGTCAATTGGATCCCCAGAGGGGTCTTAGGCCTCTAGACCAGATTATTTTGCATCAATGGTGGCAGGGAGCAGTTTGTTGTGAAGATCATCCCTGCAGGAAAGTTTTGGCCAAACTAGTTTTGTCCATGGTGACACAGCATATCTAGCCTGTTGGACTTCATTACTAACAGAGCTACTTCCATCCTTAAACAGGGTGTACTCAGCATCCGTTAGGGGGACCACCTATTAGAACAGTTCATCCCAGTACAGAATGTGACACCTGGACAGTCAGGTCCTGGTCTGAGGTAAGCTTGTCAGCTTTTTGATCAGAAGGACAGTGGCTGTTAGAGCATGGAGGTAAAGGGGGAAGGCAGTCCTTAGTGACTGAATCCAAGTATTTGCACAGGTGGGACACTGGGTACTCCCAGGAGCTGACAGTCTGCATAAGCATCATTGTTTTTATAAACTAAAGGACCAGGGTTTTATAGAAGCCAGCCGCTCCAAGTAATTTGTGGAGTTGTTTTTTTTTTTTTTGTAATCAGGTTCTGACAGATACTTCAGCAGAGCTTTTGTGTCTTTCCAGCAGGCAGCTTGGAAGAGACAGTAATCAGATATGCTTTTTTAAGAGGGAACAAGTTTTTTAACCTCTTGGAGGTTGAGTCCAGGTCAGTTGCAAAGAGGGGCTGGCTGACCATAGCCAATGGAACACAGAAGAAGGCATTTTTTAGATCCAGGCAGGTGTACTATCAGGATATGGGTGGCAGAATACTGAGGCAATGTATGCAGAGGGTAATCGCAGCAGCATTGGCAGGCTTGGAGATCGTGAACTGGCTTTATAGGCAGGAGAGGTATATTTTAGCAGTTTGACAGTCTATACTGTTTGTTTGGTGGACCATGATGGAGCTGGAAGGGACAGAGAAACTTCAGAGAAGAGGTGCTGGTAGCTTGGCCAGATCTGTTGTTTGAACCTCTCTGAAAATAGTGGGAGAGCTCTTAACCACTTGTGGCAATTGAGTCCATGTGAGCTGGCCTTTTATCTCAGGATATTACCACTTGAAGTGGCATATGGGAGAAACTTGCAGTCAGGTGAAGGCATCTTTTAAATCTAGAACAATCCAAAAAGGATGTATGGGTTGGGAACTGAAGAGTGCAAGGTGATAGCTGTGTTATTGATGGTACAGAGGTCTTGCCCAAAATGATTAATAATCTGTCAGGCTGATATGTGTCTGGATGCCTGTTTGTACTTCCTGTGACATCTGACAGCAATGGAGGGGTCCCAGTGAAGTGACATGGTTGATGGTTCATGGCCAGAGATGAGTCCTTAGTGTATACTTCTAGGAGAAGAGTTGTCAGAACTTCAGGATTGCGGTTATCTCTCTCAGGTTGATGAAGGGTCAATTTTCTCTTCGGGAACAGATGAAGTTGAAACTGCAGGGTTAAATGAGAGGGAGGTTGATTGGCTTAGTGTGAAGGAGATGTCCTCCTGGGTTGTAAGTTTGTGCGTAGTAGAAAGGTTGAGAGGCAAGAGTCCCAGTTGCCCTGGTAACTTTTTGACAGAGAGAACTTTTGAAGGAAGAAAGCTCTGTTCTGTTGTCTACAAGGAAAGTCCCACGTTTGTCCCTTTTGCAATGACCATGGGCTCTCAGGGGCCCAATTTGATAGAGCTTAGTCCGTCCTATCCATTTACACCCAACAGGGCACAACTCATTTGTCAGGGCTGACAGTCCAATTTTTCCTGAATCAAAATGTGAAATTCAGAGGAAATTGTTGACAATCATCTCAGGTGGGCTGGGAATTAGATGACACCATCTGACCAGGATAAGCATAGCCATGAAGCACAAGGTTTGGATGGAGGGCCTCTATAGCTGAATGCAGGCAAAGACTAGCTGAAATCAGTTCAATTACCCGGAAATAGATGAGTTGGGAGCTGGGGGTTGGAATATCTAACCTCCGAGTGCTGAATGAATGTGTGTGTGGAATGGACAGTGTAAGCAATAAGCTGCTCATCTATGCATCAAGACTGGTCTTAGTGGCTGATGGGGTCCTCACCTGCATTTCTCCAAAGATCAATATATGGCATAACAGAGCCCTCACACTCTCCTTAGCTAAGTTATGCCTAGTCCCTTCAAGGAGTGCTGCCAGATGGGCATCTGAATGGTCTCCCTCTGAGGGGCACCCACCCTTTGTCTGTTGCACCATCATTCAAGAATGTTGTACAACACGCACCATAGGAAGATAGAATGGGAACTAATTAATTGAAACCCACAGTCCCTGATGCAGGAAAGGGGCATTTATGAAATTAAAAATGAAACTAAATTGCTCCCTGCATCTCAAAGGAGAAAGAGGCTCATTCTTGCTGAGAATCCCACCTTGGCACTACTTTCAATAAAACCCTGTGGCGTGATGGTTAGTTTCATGTCTCACCACTGGGCACAGAGCACCCAGATTTTGATTAAGCATCATTCTAGGCATCTCCATAAGGATGTTTCTGGATGAGATTGCCATTTGAATCAATGGACTGAGTAAAGTCAATTTCCCTCCCCAGTGCAAGTAGGCCTTAAATGTACTAGTCAGCTTTCTGTTACTGTAATAAAAAACTGGAGAAAAACAACTTGAAAGAAGAAAAATTTTACTTCCACTCACAGTTTCAGAGTTTCCAGTCCATGGTCATGTAGCCACATTGTTCTGGGCCTGTAGTGGCACAGTGCATTTGGCAGAAGCACAGGCAAAGGAAATCTGTTTACTTCATGGTGGCCAAGAGTAAGAGAGGAAACAAGAGGGTCCAAATATCCTCTTTAACACGCTCCTCAAGTGACATAACTTCTTTCCAGGAAGCCTTACATCTAAAGGATCTACAAGTCTCAATATTGCCATAGGTTGGAGACCAAGGCTTCAACACATGGGCTTTTGGAAAACACTCCAAATCTAAACTATAGCATCATCCAATATGCTGGAAGCCCGAAAAAACAGAAAGCCCAAGTAATTCAAACCCTCTGTTTATTTTTAAGCTAAGACACTGGTCTTCTGCCTTCTGACTCAGACTGAATATTTTGTCGGTTTTTCTGGTTCCCAGTCCTTCAGGCTGGGACAGATCTGTATCATTGGCTTTCTAGGTTGCTGACTGTAGATATTGAGATTATTAGTTCTATAATGACATCAGCCAATTTCTTAGAGTAAATTGTGTGTGTGCATGTGTGCATGCATGTGTGTGTGTGTGTGTGTGTGTGTGTGTGTTCTGTTGTCCTGTTGATAACGTTTCTTCAGAGAATCTTGACTAATACTTATGACTTATGTGGACTGGTTATGACCAAACATGAATCAAGAAATTCAACTCTATCAATGTTATCTCATCTGGCAGCTCCTCAGGGTATGAAATCAGACCTAGAAATAGGCACTTCTGCTCCATGAAATCTTTAGTTCTAATCTGGAACTGAAAGGATACCTATAAATCTGGATTAACAAGATTTAGAAGCCAAGGATTGGGTCTAAGTGGTGTTTCTATGACCAAAGACTTAAGAGTCTCCCTAGACTTTTAGGAGCTTACCATCTAGAAGTTATTTTACACAAACACCCTGGGCTTGGGTAATGATAAAACAGGAAAAAATCCCAGAATATGCAAGAGAATTAGCATGATTTATGACCAGACATTGGCTGAGAACATTCTATTCATGAGTCTAACTGGTATTGCTCTGGGAAATCATCTGTAAGTTGATTTCAAGCAAAATGACCAACTATTAGTTATTCATCTAAATAGGACACTTTGTGCCTTCAAATCAGACTTTGGGGATAGACCTGTCCCAGCAAGAGTATGGCTTACCTATGGACTTCTTTAATTCACAATTATCTTAAAGGCAGAATAAATACACTTTGCCACATGGAACAGTTAGTCCAAGGGTCCTATACCTAGAGAGATTAGAACAAATACTTTGGAGAAAGGGCCCTACCACTATAATGTGATAAGTTTAATTTTTTGGAAAGATAATTTGGATTTATATTAAAACCCTTGTGATCTCAAAATGTAACCATGGTTGAGAAGCACCCATCTAGACCTTTCATAACAATAACCCACAAAGACCCAAGACATCCTTGAATTGGCCCACACATCTTCAGCATTCAATATTTTGTCAAAGTAAAGCAGAACCCACATACTCCCATCTCCTATCCTCCCTGCTTTGTGTGGACTCTGGAGCATATTTAGGGGTCTTTTCCCCCTTCTATTTCTTCCATGTTTCTTTAGTCCTTGTTGCCTCCTTACCCTAAGTGTTTGCTATATAAGGTATGGACTTCCAACCAGGCCCATTACGTGGATTGCATGGATTCTAAATAGAAATCCATTACAGGGATTCTAAATAGAAATCCATTGCAGGGATTCTAGACAGAAATGCATAATTCCAGGCCCCACTTAATAAGACAGAGTCTGTGTTGTAATAAAATCCCCAGGTGATTTTAATGCATTGATCTATACACCTCTAAAGGGATCCAACTGAGATGAATGCCCTGACCCCAGGACCTTTGATATATAGAGGGGATAATACACCTTGTTCCATCTTTCCTTCCTAAGAAATGATATCATTAGTTCTCTACCATTAATCCCACCCAATTATGTTAGTTCTAAAGTAAAATTTTAGGGAATGTGTCCTCAGAGGTGTGTGTGTGTGTGTGTGTGTGTGTATGTGTGTGTGTGTGTGCACGTGTGTGTAGAGAGGAAAAAGAGGGAGAGTATGAATGAACACAGTTGTCTCTGCAGTTGGCCAGACAACTGGGTGATGGGGAGGGGGTGTAGGTGGATGTGTGGGGGGGAAAGGAGATACATCGGAATGCCAAAGCTCAGTGCTCAGTTATGTACTCAATGCACAACAGCTGAAGCAGGAGCTATTCACATGCCACCCATATTTCATGAGACTCCTGTTTTCTACTTGATTTAGCTTGAATCTCTTCTAGTTCATGTTGGATGGAATCTCTCTTTTATGGCTTAGTGAGTCAAGGGCAGGTACCAGCAGCTGGGGTTGAGCAATGCATTAGCTATTTGACTATTTACGCAGGACGCACCAAAGGGCTGATGGATCCCAAATAAATCTCTTAGGCTCACACTGCTTTTTATATCATCATCGTTAGTTAAGAAAGGAATCTGTTGGAATTGACAGTAGAGGCCCACAGAAATTTAAGATGAGGTGCTTGTTGTCTTAGATGCTGCCACCCTGGTCACCACCACTGAGTGAGGCATGCATACCATTTGGGCAGCATTGAAATTAAACATATTTGTTCTGGAGTCAGATGAGTTTTGTTTGACATCCACTTCTACAACTTCTGAGCTTTGACTTTTGGTGAATTATAAAACTTTAACATCACTGTTCTCTTCTGTAGAACAAAGGTAGTGCAAGAACCCATCTTGTACCAATGTGGTAATGATTAAATATACAGTAATTAGTATTGAATTTGTTACACAGAAGTGCTCCATAAATAGTATTGTTATGAACATTATTATTATCATAGTCTACATTATATACATCAGTAGCTACAGTTGAATCAGATTGAACCTGGAATTTCCTTAAGGAATGCAATCTAATCTCAAGTATGCAAAGTGTTCTGTACAAAATGCTTTGAAGTATTTTAAGGTGAAAAACACAGATACTATTTTCTTAAAAATATCAACTATGTTTATGTACACATAAATATCCAGACTCCTGAAAAAACACTGGAAAATAGTGCAAGCTGGAGCAGTCATGGGTAATTCTTAGGAATCCAAAAGTATATAGAAACAAAGTTCAAGTCCTAATGCAAAAGGATTTACACTGTGTATTTATTTGTTTAAAGAAACCTGCTAGCAAGGTTTACTCATTGTGATCATTTTTGAGCCATGCTCTAGTTTCAACCAAGTGCTAACTGCATTTTACTGTCCCTAGCCTGCTGAGTTTCCCTGTGACAGTTCCAGCTCAGCACTTCCTGGAATGCCAGAGCTCAAAGGCAAAGAGTTTGAATCCCCTGATGCCAGGTTATTCTTGGCAATAATGTACGTTGGCCCAGATGGAGTCATGAAGCTCTGTCCTCTTTATTTGGGGCTGGAACCAAGCGAGATTTCTCGTATGTGTAGTAATGCAGAAATGGAAATCTCACCTGGACATTCCGACAGAGCCTCCTGTGCATAATAAAGGACTTGGATGGGGTCCCTATGTTTTTCAAATGATCTCCTTTAAATAATGGAATTCTTCCATCAAACAGTAAACTACCCCAATACATAAAGCAGATAAAAGTCTTCTGCTCTGCTTAACAAGTTTGTATTTGAGCATAAGTGGGAGCCCCCACTTTTCCAGATACTTGCTGCTGTGAGCACCCATTCACGCTCTCCCTCCCTCATACCCACATACTCAGTGGCCTCTGTTGCTTGCTGCCAACAAATCCCAGGCTCTCTTTGAACATTATTTTAAAATCACCACAACACATGATTTCTGAGGCATCGTTAGCTCCTGGTTGGTTTGGTACCCATAACCAGCTATGGCTTACGATGAATGAGAGACTCTATGTCCTAGAATGGGAATGAGAGTCTGTAAGTGAAGCCAAAGCTCAGAATGGGAGTCTGGGATTGAAGCAGAGAAATTTCAGGAAAGTGCTGTATAGTACCTGTGGGAGAGGTGGGGATCTCTTTAAGAACAAACCCCAGCTACCTGGGTGGGATTATTTCTGAGTTTTGTTATGAACAAATGCCCTTAGTTCCCAAGCGGCAGTATTTATCTTTCAGTCTTGGTCTGGATTGTTCATGTATCTTCAAAATACCAAATATGCTTTCCCTTCCAACATGGCGAGATATTCAGCCTGTGAGGTTTCTGGTGTAGGGCCGGTAAAGAAGCCTGGGACACGGGCAGACAGTAGCAGAAGAAGTCAAGTTTTCATCCACAGAAGTCCAAGTAAAACCCAAGAGCTTTGGGTGTTTTGAATTACTAGTTACACCTATGAAGTATGTACATGAGAGTATTTCATAAATCTTTAATACTTACTCCCTACCTTGGGGGCTATAAGATAGGTCTTGTACTTGACCAGTGATTCTCAGTGTCTGATCTTTAGTAAATTTAAGTCTTAGAGGAATGGGTGGTCTAGACAGAAACAGGGAAAACTCATTTAGCAGAAGTTGGGTTAAGCAGACACACTAACTGGATTAGAAAATTCGAGGGGGAATAATGCCATCCACTTTTAGAACCAAGCCAAGAAGATCCACAAAAACAGAGACAACCATTTACACTTCTACCTGTCCCGCCAACTTCTATCTTAGATGTTTAAAGTTTCAGATTTATGAAACTTCTTCATCAAATCTCTAACAGAACCTGGAGATGCTCTTCTCTATCATCCAAAACATGCTTCTCTGTGCCTGGGAGAACAAGACACCTCTAAAAGAGTGGTGAAACCACTGGGAAGGAGTTTAGAGAAGCAATTCCATTTCAGAATTGGGTTTTCTAACCCAAAGCACCTGACCATTGCTGTTTTTTTTCTTTTTTCCTCCCTCCTTGGTATGTCTTGGGAATGTGGTTACCAAAGGAAATCTGGGCTGCTCTGTGCCAATCAAATCTAAAGAAGGCAGTAATAGAAAGGCCTCTGTAGGGGCAGAAAGTGCTGCTTCTTCTCAGTAAACTGTTATGCATTACAGCCACTGAAGCTCCCTGAGACAGAAGCTGAGGTAATTTCCTGACTTAGAGGTAGGGGGTAATTTACACTTAGTCCTCAACTCCAAATGGGGCCAGCTCCCTGGGTGGATCTAGAAGAACAGTCCAGGGCCACAAGGTAGAAGTGTTGCTACCTGACTAACACGGAAAGAAAGGTGATGGAGGAGGCTTTTCTACATTATTAAGCATAGCTTACTTTAGAAAGTGGGTTTTTTTTTTTAACATGTGTCACCTAAGAAACTACTTCATGCCAGCAAGTCTAGTTTTGATGCGCCCAACATATCTCTGTCCACGAGTCCCCACCTGTCTCTGTCTTGTCCTTTCTGGGGAGTAGAGGCTGTGTGGCACCTGCCCTCCTATGCTGCTACTGAGATGTGCGGGCACCAGGCATCTGCTCCTGCCGCCTGCCCAAAATAGAATGTCTCATTGTGATGGATTAATCCTTTGGCTCCGATCCTGCCCGGGTCACCAGCTCAGCCTGCACAGAGTGTGGGGAAGGGAGGGCCACAAGGGGCACTTAACTCATTCAGCACATTCCCTCTGCTCTCCTGCAGAAGTGTCTGGACAGCTGCTCAGCCCTTATGGGGAGACAGAGAAGGGCCTGGCAGGTGGCTGGAAGGCCTCCAACAAGGGGATCATTGGCTTCCTTTTAAGTGGCTCACGGACTGCTGTGGGCAGAGAACCAAATTAAAGCAGATCTTTCCTTCCTCTGATCTCCTTCAGTATGGAATTTCTGCTTCTCACTTAACCTTTTTGTATTTCAATTTCCTCACCTGTCAAATAGTGATAATAATTTTATTTACCTCATAGTGCTATTATTATGATTAAATGAATTAATACACAAAAGGGGATAAAACTTCCCAAAAGGACAATTACTGTATAATTCTAGTTATATAAGGTACCAAGAGAGGTCAAACTCATAGAGACAGAAGAATGAATGGTGGCTTCCTGGGGCTGAGCAGGAGGAAAGAAGAAGGAGAGTTTTTAATGGGCATGGAGTTTCAGACTGTGATAAAATGTTCTGGGTTGGCTAGCTGCAAAACAATGAGAATGTACTTAATCCTCCTGAGCTGTTCACTTCACAGTGTTTAAGAGGTTAAATTTCATTGTATTTATTTTATTATATATATTTTCCCACAATAACACACATAAACACATTTTCCAGGTGTATAACAGGTGCAATGTAAGTGTTGGCTATCATTTATTATTATTTACTTTTGATGAATATTATTTACTACTTCATTTTATAAATATCTGTGTACATATATTTTCTCTGTAAAAAGCCTCCTGTTTGTGTTTCTCTCACCTTGACTCAACACCTGCACATAGGCAGCTCCAGTTTATCTACATAAAATGGATGAGCATGCTGAACCAGAAAACGGAATATTCCAAAGGAAATCCTGCCACATTTAACGTCCTGGCTTACAGAGGAGCTGATGTTCTGCCCTGGTGGACAAGCCAGGGAAGACACTTGGAAAGGCCATAACACTGGTCCTGTAATTTTCTTCTCAGCAGATTGCTTTGAACTTCAAGAACGATTAAGATCACCCCGGCAGAGCTGCTCAGGGACGTAGTTCAGGGTCATCCTGTGTTTGGAGGGCCTTTTGGAGACTGGGTCAGAACAGCAGGAAGCCAAAAGCTCAGGCTGGTCTTCGTGTAACCTGGAGTTCCATGCAACACCTTTGATCAGGCTCCTCAAACTGGCCCTCAGAGAAACCCTCTTTGGAGGAAGAAGCAGGGGTTGGGTATGCTTCTACCTTCTAGGCTGTCCCTCTTTTAGCAAGAGCCCTCCCTCTTTGCCTTACCATTCTGTTTCTCCCCATCCAGAAGGGGAAAGGAAGACAGAGAAGTCTGCAGTTTTCAACAAATATTCCAAACCTAACTGTTAGGAGCCGCAAGAGACACTGTAGAAATACCAGAGGAATCACCTGAAAGAATTCTTTGGAAAGGCCTACAAATGAGTGACTGCACCTGGTCCCCAGAAGAAAACCCTAGGGAAGAGTTGAGGACTAAGAGCACTGAACCTCTTGAGTCTCACACAGTAAGCTTTAGGCTATTTTTGTGGAGAATATTTTCACGAGCTCATTGGAGCTGTGAGGCTTCATCAGAAAGCAAGACTTCACCTTCTGGGGGATGAAAGTTAATTTCCAGGGACCTTAAACAACCTTTGGCCTTGGCTTGGGAGGCTGGAGAAAGAGGAGCTGGGTGCCACTGGGCAGCAGACATGAAGAGCCACAGGCAGGTGATTAAGATGGTGGCTGAAAAGGGCAGTCAAGAACAGATGAGCCAGAAGCTTGAGGATTAGGAGAAAGCCTCCAGTCCTGTTGGAAAAGGTTAGGGAGACAATGCACATTTCGGCTCTGGCCCCAACCTTCCCACTAACATGAACAATTTCTGCTCTGAATACACCTCCCACTTCACATACTTTGGCTTCTCCACTGAGTTTGTATAAATTCCCAGTTAGCTGGAGATTACGGATGAGTTACTGTGGATGAAGGGTTGTAACCCTGTGAGCCACCTTGGGAAAGTGCATTCTGCTGAGCAGGCCCAAAGGAAGCCAATGACAAGTCAATTCCTTGTCAGCTAAAGGCTTCCTTTTGAAGACTCCCCAGGGCCTGCTGTAGGGACAAGGGCAGGGAAGCGTGTAAGAGCTCAGAATGTGATCCTGATCTGTGTGGTTGTGACTTTCACTCCCTTGGATAGTATTAGACATAGCAATACTGCCTTCATAAGAGTCCTGGTCCATTCAGGCCCTCAAGATTATATTTATGCTCACACATAACACACACACACACACACACACACACACACACACACAAACACACACACAACACCTAGGACCGGCTTACACAGCCAGGTTGATGACCTGTTGGGGCCTTGTTCAAGAGGAGGCTAGAACTGCCTGCTAGAAATACCACGCTACTGGTTTTAGCCACAGAGTGAAGCACACAGTCCGTGTGCACTTTGCATGCAGACAAAGATGCGAGACAAAAACTAATTCCAAGAAAGGTGTTTGATATTCAAGCAAACATGAAGAATGGCAAACTGGCTCAGTGCCCGTAGAATCAAAAAGCAGTTTCTAAATCCAACTCTGATGTTGCGGACCTTGAGCAAATTATCTAACCTCTCTGGTTCTCTGTTTTTCTAAGTACAGATCAGGAGCTCTAAGTATGTCCACCTGATCAGCTATACAATGTATAACTGGAGGAAAAGGAAAGAAAGTGTTAATAAAATTCTTTGCCCATATACAAGGCACATAATGCTGAGGCATGCAATAAAGCAATCATAGAGACATCTGGATATGCACACTGCAATTTCCTGTCTCTGGCCCATATCCTCCGGTTAAGTGCTATCATTAATTCAAGATGAGACACAAAAACTGTGTACCCCACAGACCTTGACAGACACAGTGAAAACAGTGTAACACAGTAGAATACATAACCTCATATACTAAGCCCCAAATGACCTGGCAAGTGTTTAGTCTGCTACAGCCTGTGGGGTAAGAGTCCTGGGATATCACTCATAGATATCTATTCTTAGGTTCTTGTTTTGCTCAGATTTCTTAGACATTTCCCTTTCCTCATACTCCCGCAACTGTGATCTCCACATAAAAATAAAATTCTGCTACTTTATTAAGGTACATTTAGCTTAACTAAGGGCTGAACACTTTGGAACTCTGATCTGAAAGTATGCAATGATTCTGCACTTAACATAGGCAAAACAACTGTTACTTCTTAGCTCACTCACAAACCAACTTTCACTTATTCCATAAAACTCATAACTGCTATGGATCTTTGTTAATAGATGCAGAGTGCCATGGATTTAAAAATGGTACCTATGTCTGGTAGCCTAATTTATGCAATGAGACCTGGTTATTTACCTGGTTATTTACCTGGCTGTTGTTCAGTTCTCTGCAGAGAAACTAATTTGATGTATTTCTTATTTACTTCATGTCTATGTTCTAAAACTTAACAGCTAGCTGATCTGAAAAAAAAAGTTAATTTCCCATTAGTCAACACAATTATTTTCATTGATTTAAGCATTCTGCGTGTGTGTTACTTTCTGCAACATTTCAATATAAATAAATGTCTAACGAGGTGACCAGAAATAATATACTTTTGACATTTTCTGTCCTCTCTCAAACAGAGTCCTTGACACCAACTTTCCTTGTCAAAAGAATCTCCCAGAATCTGGGAGCAAGGACATTTAGCCTTTACAGATTAGCAGAGCTAAAGAATTTGTACATGTAGCTTTAAAATAGCTGAGGTGTCAAACAGGGGTCAATTTTCACATAGGACATTTATGGTGAAGAGTCTGGTAAGTTACTCACATTGCTTAGAGTATTTATTTATAGTAAATTAACTATTGCAAAGCTTGGTACAATTTATTGCAGAGGCTGTAGGGAAGTCAACCTCACCTCAGAGGGAAGAACTGCATAAACATGTAAGTGTAGACACACACGTGTGTGTATACATGTGTGGATACACACCCAGTACATCGTCTAAACACAATCTTTAAGTTTTACACACTATTTAAGAATGATTTAGAGGGGCTGGGGATTTAGCTCAGCGGCAAAAGCGCCTGCCTGGCAAGCGCAAGGTCGTGAGTTCGGTTCCCGGTACCGAAGAAAAACAAAAACAAAAAAACAAACAAAGAATGATTTAGAGAAATTTACAGAAACTGTCAGAATCAAGCACCAAAAGTTTCATGAGGAAACAAAGACTTGTGCTTACATAGTGGGTTTCTTTTATCATTTTTGTAAGTCTGTTCCTATTCAGTTTAGGGCTTCCCCAGAGAGGATAGGGAAGGGTATTCTTTAAACCTTCCCAATTCCCTTTCTGGGCCACTTTGTCTCTCTTTATTCACTTTTCCTCCCCAGTCATCCTTTCCACAACTCCCTTCAAATACCCCCTGCTCTCTTGCTGAAAAAGTTATGACCACTAAGATATTAGGGGCTAAGAGGAAACCTCTTTGAGGAATAGTTACATGTTAAAAAGAGAACCTTCGGAAAGGCAAGACCTTAGGAAAGGCAAAACCTTAGAAACTGCATCTTCAAGGCTGGAATTGTAGGGGTTTTTAGCAGGACAGAGTTTGGAAAAGGGGTGCTGTTGTTTTGGAAGGAAAAGTATCTTCTCAGTGCCCTTAAAACATGTCATATATGTCCTTTCCTATTCTCACAAATAAATTACTTGACCATCTAAATGAAAGGCAATTCCGGCATTTCATAAAACTAGATTCACTGATTTTCTTACTTGATGTCATCTGATTCTTTCCCATAAACTCTTCCCATATACACACACACACACAACACACACACACACTGGTACTAAGGACTGAGCCCAGGATCTTTACACTGAACTACATTCATAGCCCTCTTGTACTTTCTATGAGACAGAGTCTTACTAAATTTCTAAGTTGGCCAGGCTGAACTTGGACTTGGGATCTTTCTGCTCAACCTCCCAGAGTGTTGGGATTATATATTTTTAAATATATTTATTGGTAAACATTGGATGTGCTTTTTGCAACATACTATCTGGTGGACTTTTCCAGGTTTTCAGGCACATCTTCTCTGTCAACCAATATTTGCTCTATTTTTTAACTCTTTCTTAGCACATTTCTCCTTCAGTAACCTATCTGGCCCCATCTGTCACATCACTAGTACTCCTGGCAATACAGAGGTAAAAGTGAAACCCTCCTCATTAAGGAGGAAATGAATGTGAATCCACTCAGCACGATGATGTGAATGTGAGAACTTCCAGCATATCCTGGACCATAGGTTCCTGCCTGAGCAGTAACCAGGCTATGTTCTAAAAGATGAAGGACAGCGTGGCTGGCAGGGAGAAGGGCAGGAAACACCATGTACTTTCCAGTCTCTGTCCAGGCGGACCTGGCAGCTGGACAGGGCAGAAATGGCCAGAGGCAGTGCGAGCATGTTTGTGCACCAGCTCGGTGCCTCTTGAGCCAGAACAAACAGTTCAATGTCAGCTCACACACACACACACACACACACACACACACACACACACACCTTTCCTCAACCAGTCCTCAGAAATGATCATTTATATATCTACATTTTCAAATCAGAGCTGGTCTTCACATTCAGGTGGAGGTGGGTAAGGGGCTGGCAACAAAGCTCAAGGCACAAAGTAATGCTGCAGATCAATTTTTATGCACTGTTCGTCTGAAAAAATGATGGCCAATTCTCAGGCTCTTGTGGGAGGTATCCTGGGGGGCATAGCCTCTTATTCCTCCAAATGCTCTTATCCAAGTATTCCTATACATGAGCTCAAGAAACTTCTGCAGATCATTTCTGATTAATTAAGTCTACCTGGCTAACCTCTTTATCCTTCACTTTCCTTCCCACATAATTGATATTTTTCTAATATTGCTGCTGTACTCCGTCCTGGCTGAAAACCATTTTCATGGAATCCCATGTGACATGGTCCTCAGAGCTAGGATTTGACTTCTCTCCTTCTCTGTGATTTGAGGAGACATCTTTGACCATTCTCTGACTCAGTTTCCCTGTGTATGAAATGAGGCTACTGTTCCCTCTCTCAGGGATGCTTCTATGGAATGGGGATGTACTGAAGCTAGAACACTGACAGCTTCACAAGGTGGTGTGGGAATCCAGGGGAAGGTCGCTTACCTTCAATCCCATCTATACAGGCTCCTTGGAAGGCAGGGGAGGTCAAGCAGCCTGGATGTGGGTATGCTTATTACACCAGCTTTACTGCTAATACATTCTTTGTGTGTTTTCTTCATTATGGGTACTCAATGTGTGGTAGAGAAATATTCAATAAGCACTTGCTGAATACATGACCATCTGACAGTTTGACAGATGCCCTTTCCTGGAGTGCAAGTAGAGTGTATCTTTATGTATCGACTTTCAATCAATGTCTCTTTACTGATGTGCACTTATATGCAACCCTCTTTTACGCAGTATTTGGAACCTGCTGTCAACTATGTTAATACTGCATTGCACTTAAGATGAGTGAGGGTTAGTGCTCTGGGCCACTCACGCCAGTACCCAGTTAGCAAGGAGTATTCTGTGGCATCCTAAGGCAGTGGCAATGAACCTATGGCGTTAGTGCTCCAGCCAGCTCTTTGTTGTCACTAAAAGCTCGAAAAGGTTTGTTTGTTATCACGGAAAGTTCTAAAACATTCACCATCGCTGGCCTAAGAGGCCTAGGAAGTTGCAAGGAAGTCAAAGAAGGAATGGATCCATTCTTTCAGTTTACTCTTGTACCTGAGCTGGCCGTGTTTACCTACACCAAGCCAGCACCCTCACAGAGGTCCTGCTCTTCAGTGTTTATTCAGAAAAGCTGGATCTGCATTTGTATTTGTTTCTAAGTCCTTCTCTAAATGGCACAGTGAGGGAGCACATCTCATTTACTGCACAGCCCTTGGTTTTCATGACACCTGCAGGGGGTCGAGGCTCTAGTTCTCTGGATCTGACAGAGAGTAGAGATGTGCTACCTTGTTAGTCCTCTCTCATGTGCAGGTTTTCCTATGTATGTATGTGGCCAAAATGTATTGGAGAAGTCCTTTATGTGAACTATCTCATGTTTTTATAGGGTTGTAAGAATAGTCGTACTATATCCTCTTCTTACTCAAAAAGAATATTTACATGGAAATCAGTATTGTGGCACAGTGTCTGCCTGGCAAACGCAAGGTCGTGAGTTCAATTTCTGGTACCAGAAGAAAAACAAAAAAACAACAAAAAATTAAAGCAGTAATTATTTTGGTTGCTAACAAATTCACCAGTGTTGGCACATGCTACACTGAAAAATAACTGATCAAAGAAGTAGGAATGAGATGAACAAAAAAGGCTCCAACCTGAAGGGCTTTATCAAGACATGAGGGGGAAAAGTAACACCGAAATTGTGCCAGAAAGCAATGAAAAATGAGGGCTGGATTCATATAAAGTGATGTGCACCTGAATATGATGATTTCTGAAAAGCTTAAGAATTTTAGTTTTAACCACCAGCCCATTGGGATAAATATTTTATAAGCCTCTAAAGGAGGCCACACAAAGACTGTGCCTTTTTCCAGCAAGGTGAGCGCAGCTCGCTGGCATCTCTGAGGTATGGTGGGAGTAAAGTCTAGTTTGCAAATTTTTCATAGGAACAATGAATATCAAATTATTGAAATAGTTCATTGTTCAAAAGCCCCTCCCGCCCCCTCTGCTCCATCTGCTAAATGTGCTTGGGGCATTGCATGGTTCAGCATTTAGAACACTCCAGTCATCTGAGGGGAAAGTGACCTTCCCTCAGGTTGGAGAGCCTCGTACTGTGACCTAACGAGGACATTCCCTTAAGACCTCAGAGGCAGGAACGTGTTATGTAGATGCAATGCTGCCTGTGCTAGACTATATCTCCCCACGGCCTTGCTCAGTGCCTGTCTTCCACCGTAGCACTGAGAAGAGAACTGTACTGAATGTACAGTTACGGCAAAACCCGAAACGAGTCAATGTGCTTCCCTGAACACATGGGGACTCTCAATGAACCTCATCCAGCGGCAGTTAAGGGGTAGTCCTACGAAAACGTTCACTTCCTAAAGTATTTTTATTAGTTGATTGTGATCAGCTTTCAGGTTTGGCCCCTGTACACTTATTGGGAACCAATAAGGTAAGCCAAGCAAAGGTCTGAATTGATCGCTGGTATCTAGTAGCTTCACTCTTCTCATCTCGGTTTCCCAACAGACATGGTGAAGATGTAGGAATGTAGGGTCCCAGTAGGAGTGTTTGTGGAAATTCCTGTTCCTAATCTAGCTCTTTGCATCCCAAATAAGAATGTCAAATCTCCTTTGCAGGCCTTTCACAACTCCCGAGGGAGTGTAAGATCTGTAGCTGACAGTTATACACCTCAGTGCTCACACCTTTAAAATACCTACCAGCCTCAAGGCTGCTCTTTTCCTGCACCTTAGCTCAGCTCTGAAGGAAATGTGAATATCTTGTTTTTCAGGGACAGCTAGTATGGGTGCTGGATGCTTATTCAGAAAACATCTTCACAGGAGTGGAATGGCCGAGCTGCCCAGTTCAATTTTTCAGATGACTCATGTGGCAAGAGCTGAGCTGACCTGAGGGAGACAGCACCAGGTTCGAGGCTGTGAGGTGCGGCACTGCCCCGGCGTGGGTTAGATGGGTGAGTCAAGGCTGTCACTTTCCTTTTAGGAACTGTGGTGAAAGGAAAGGCACGTAGCTCTCTGGGCCATTCTAAGCATTTCTTAGGAAGGAGGAAAATGCTCTGAAGTGGGATTGTTTGGACTCTGGCAGCCCAAATTGAAAAGGAAGTCCAGAAAGAAGCTCATGAACCATGAAGATGCTGATAATTGGGGCTACTGTTCTTGTTGGTGTTATTATATTGTTTGTTTACTTTAGATACAATACTTTAAAAGCAATTCAAGGTAAAGTGCAAGAAAATAGAAATTTCTGATTTATTTGAAGTGTGGGGGGCCAGGGAGATAGTGGCACAGCGCCAGCCTGCATGCATAAGTCCTGAGTTTGATTCCCAGTACCAAATAAAATAAAATAGGGCTGCGGATTTAGCTCAGTGGCAAAGTGCCTGCCTCAGAAGGGCAAGGTCGTGAGTTTGATTCCTGGTACGGAAGAAAAAAAAATAAAAAATAAAATAAAATAAAAAGTGTGTGTTTATGGTGAAATTTTGAAGAACACACTTATCACAAAAGTGGGTAGCCTGTAAGCTTAGGATGTTTTGTGTTTCTTTTACTGAATTTTCACTTTCTGCTATCTTTACTCAAAAAAGAACTTATGCCATATATCAGAAAAAAGGACTGTTCATGCTGGACAAGTTTACAGAAATCTGAAATGCAGGAAGGAGTTGTTCATGGATCATTAAGGTCTATTTCATCTGTAGCTTTTGTCACAGATTATATCTTCACTCAGCACTGTAGGTATAATTGGATTTTAGAGTTAACATTTCTTTAGTTGTATAAATTTGTAGTGTTTAAAGGTAATGGGAAGATTAATTGAATAGAAAATTACTATCTAATCTTTATCCTACCACTGAATTTCCAAGGCAGGCATACCAAAACAACTCAGATCACTATCTGGCATGACACCCTCTGTATGATGTTATACACACTACTATCCTGGGAGCAGGACATCATAATAGGTCGCGGGACATCATTTTTGAATTGAAGAAGGACTGAAGAGACAAAGAGTCTATGTTTATGTAGACTGAATAAATACATCAGATTTCCCTTACTCTTAATGTTCTTCACTTACAACCTGCCCTGTGTACAAATAGGTTCCTCACTGATACCCTGTGGACAATTATGGTAATGATAAGTTAGTGGGCACCATAGCTTATTGTGCACCTTTATCTCTAAAATGAAAATATAAGGACTGATGTGTCTCAAATATATTTTATTGTGGGTCTTAAGAAATTTGCCTCACTGTTTATAGACATGTTTTTTTCAGAGACTTAATTTTCAAATTCTGGAAGTGTTAAGCAAAGTTCAAAATAACCAGATGGGAAACACCTACATTTTCTTTGGGGAGACATACTCTAGTAATGGTGATTCCTTGGACAGATTAAAATAGATTTGAGTGAATCTCAGCTACAAGGCCTGAGTTTTCTTGGTCACAGCAATTCTGCAAAGGCTTGACAAATGCTTGGGAAATAAAACTGGTGCATTTCCCCAGTGAGCCAGTACCTGCCAGAGAATGTTATCTTTTTCTCTAGGAAAGGAAAGTGAGATGTTTCCAGGAGGAGAGTTTTCTTTTTCAGAGGCATTACAGAAAGGATGGTGGGATTTATGGAAACCATGGAATGAAGCTTTCTGTTCTCTTTCACCAGCCTCCTAGTATTTGCTAAGTAGCTTCTGTGTGCAAGAGACTCTCTGTAGTGTCATTACCTGTGTCTAAGACAGTTTTCAGGGGATTTATGACAGCTCATGGAGTCCAGAGTTCTGGTTCAGCCTCTGTCCCTCAAGGTGATTTGAAAAGTCTTCTCCTTTTCTCAGTCTCAGTTCTCCTATGTCTGAGATGAAGTTGTTGTTTGTCTCCTTCTATGAAGGATGTTGTCAGGTAGGGAGAGAAGGAAACAAGAAAGTAATGAGGCTATGACACTAAGGTCCTTTGAAAAGATGATGTGGGCTCCAAGGGGAAAGTCACTTTGGTTAAGAAACATGGCTTTAACCTCTTCTCGACAGTATCCTGTAAGACAGAAAGAACTAAATATCATGGACCTGGGTGTGGGTGAGAGTGCTACTGTGTTACACCAGCAATATTGCTGGTGTATCAACCGTGAGCTCTTTTCTTTGGTAGGACATCCCCAGTGGCTGTGAGGTATTTAACAAACACTTGTTGAATAATTGACCAACTGCATTAACAAGTACCTTTTTCAGGACTTAAAGTGTAGTGTTCTGTGTGCAGTAGAGGCCAAATAGATGGTTTGTGACATGATGTTCTATTTCAACTCACTTGACGTGCAGACTTCAAAGCTTTCAGTTGACTGCATTGGTATTCAGTTATTCTTAGGATGAATAAAGAATGTTGCTCAGAGGTACCCACTCTAGCATCCTACTATCTATGCATCCTACTATCTGTGGCTTCTTTTGGGAATGGGGAAAGCAGAATTATTGTTCTTTCTTCTACCTCCCTCTTGGTTGAAGACCTAGGTTTTGCAATGAAGATCCCTGTTGAAAAGCTAGTATCTAGGAGACAGCAAGACTCAATCAGCGCTGTTCAAATGTGCTCGAGTTCTGCATAATGACCATGTTCACGTGCTACAAAGAACCTCCTCTAGATAAAGAGTTCATGACTCCCCAAGTAAACGAGTTAATTACTTAGTTGCGCAGTTGGAGGAGAGCTGGGAAAGCCTGACGCCTAGTGGTCACATGGAGCATCTGACACTACCACAGAGAGCTAAGAAGGAAAATGTCTGAAGAGCACTGCTGAATCTTGGGTCTGGAAGAAACTGAAAGAGAACCATTTCCAATTAAAAACAAAAGTTCTGAGACACAAGACCCACGATTCTGTTTTCACCCTGGTTGTGAGGTTTTTAAATTTCTGGTAGAAAGGACAAAAATCCTAGAAAAATATAAAACCGTTAAAGAAAATCTAGAACCTACAGCAGTGCACGCCAGGATGGCTCCACACTAAGCTGCAGACACCATCCTCCAATTCAAGGAAGGATTTGAGAGAGAAGGAACTTTGGGTTCAAGGTTTACATACTTGTCCCACTCAATCTGCCTACAAAATTAGGGCATTTGGAGCAAGTTATTTCAGTGGATTGTTCCAGCTCCAAAGCATCTCAGCTACAGTTTTTAACAGATGGATCTGGGGCACCTCAGTGAATAGCTGAATAACCTTCCACAAGCTACTGAATATCTCCACGCCTTGGTCTATCTAAAAGTGGAAAGAAATTTTATTCCTTTAAAAGCTTTCCTGAAAGATAATTCATAGTTAACAAAACTATATAAAAGTACAAAAGTCATTTGATGCAGAACACAGTACTTCCTAAGAATATCTCCTAATAAAATAAAAAGAGGGTCAGAGATGCATAGATCAACTGTTCATTGTAAACTATTTTGAAAACAATCTAAATGTTCTTTAAGGAGTTGATTACATGAAGTACCTCTGTATAATAGAATATAATAAAAGAATTTCTAATATTTTAAGACACAGAATATTTGGTAAAAAGGAAACCACAAAACACCATGATTTCTTTTGAGAACAGGTGTGAAATTATATATTCAGTGCTTGAAATTATCAGCCATGAATGGTGGATTTTTTGTATGATGTTTATAGTTTATGCTTCTTGGTATTGTCTGATTTATTTTTGGAAGTGAGCATATATGACTTCACACCCAAAAAATCAACAATAAGGTAAAAAAATTTTCATTTCTACTCTTATGCCACAAAGAAGGTGAAAAGACAGTAGAGGCTAATAGCTCTGAAACAGTTCAAGTTCATAGCTGCCGGTAGGGCGCTTTTGTTTACTTAGATTATTTATTCTTACTGATAATGCTCTTGTACATTTTGACAGTAACTTACCAGGGCAAGAAGGACAGGTCATGTTTGTCTTCCTGTAAAAGATGACCAGGGAAACAGGTACAATACCAATTTCAAGGCTGTTCCCTTTTGGCTCATAGCATTGTCTTCAGGGAAGTTGTGGTCCTGTTCCAGTGTAGATCAGATGATCAGGATCCAACTATCAATCTCTGGAAAAAGAGAAAAGGAAAAAATCATTGTCTCCAGTCATGTGGACTCCATCCCTCTTTTCTAGCGATCATAATGTTGGATGCTGCACATAACATAAAATGCTTCACACAGTCCTCCGTTCTAATTCTCACAACAAGAGTAATAATGCTCTTTCTTCATGTTTTACTGCCAGGTAGAGCATTAGCTCCTGAGTACACTGACCAGGTGTGTGGACTAAAACAGGAAGACTCCTGTGCTGAGGGCTTGATCCCCAGTGCAGCAAGTCAGGGCTAGGGTCTGCAGAGATGACTGGCCTGTGGAGATACTAGGTGTACAAGTGGATTAATCTATGGTACGTTGACAGCTGGATAGGCTACCAGGTTGTGGAGACCACTTGAAGTAAATAGGTGCCTGGAGGTGTCCCCAGAAGGATATTTGTTGTCCTGGCTCCTTCTCACTGTGACTCTCTCACTCTTTCTGCTTGCTGGCTGCCGTGAGGTAAGGTAAGCACCTTTCTGCCATCTTGCCCTTCACCCTGATATTTCTGCCTCCCCACAAGTCTAAAAGCGATGGGGCTGGCTAACCATGCACCTAAACCTCCGAGACTATGAAAGAAAATAAATCTTTCCTCCTTTAAATTGTCTTTCTCGGGGGCTGGGGATTTAGCTCAGCTGCACAGCACCTGCCTGGCAAGCGCAAGGTCATGAGTTCGATTCCCGGTACCGGAAAAAAAAATAAATTGTCTTTCTCAGGTATTGGGTCACACCAATGTACTTGGAGGTATCGACCCATCACAAGTGGTGTTCCGAGGTACTGCCCCTTGCTCTTCTGCAGTTGGCTGGAAGTGGTAAAAGAAGAAGAAGAGGATAATTTCATCCATTTGTGAAGAGGATAATTTCATCCATTTGTGAGGGGAGACAGTCTGTGAACGCTCCACCTGGAAGAGGTTGGTGAGTGAGATCACGACCTGGAAAGTAAAGTAGAGAGATGGAGCTGTAGCTTACACCTAGTGGAAGCCATTTTACTGAAATAGAAGCAAGCACCTAAAAGTGAGCACTTAAGCACCTGTGGGAGGGTCAAGTATCAGTAAAGCTTTGCCTGAGAAGACCTGTATGAGAAAGCTGAGTTGGTCTTTAGTTACTGCCTAGATCTCTGATGCGTCCCTTCCTGCGTGATTTCTCAGAGCTCCCTGTGAGGCGCTTTAAGGATGCAGGCTTTGAGGAGGAAAGATGCACATGCGCACTGCTCCTCATCCCTGTGTTCGAAGTTCTTTTCAGACTACTCTGCCTGCTGGTAGGAAACAGCTAATAAACAGAATATCTTCGATTGTGGATTTTTCAATTGCTTTTTCTTTTACTTTTGTTTTGTCTTTTGTTTAAACATGTAGATAAGACTGATTCACCAAAAACGACCACCAAGGAAAATGAAATTCTGTGAATATTTGTAAACTTTGGATCATGATCTACCCATTTATTAGGCATTGTTAGTGTGGATATTGACACAGATGATGACACCAGGTAGCTTGCTAAGTACTTTCCATAATGATCTCTTTTTACACTTGTGAAAACCTGGAACTTAGGAAAAGACATTCACATCTCAGAAAATCAAGATTCAGAGAGTTTTTCGTAACTTTCCTCAAATAACACGTGCTTCTCACCCAACTCTACTGATCACTCATCTAACCAATGCTTCAGAAGCCAAGTCAACCCTGAACTTCTATCAGGAGTCAGTTACCAGTAGTAACAACAAGAAAAGCTAATTTTTATTGGATAAGAATCATTTTCATGGCGTAGTAATGAGCTTGCTTTGAAATAAGACTTTGGGCTCCAACACTTTCTAGCTGTCCTGATTTGTATAACCTTGTTTCTCAGTTTCCACAATTGCAGTGTAAGGAAAGAGGCCCTTACCACATAGGGTTGTCATAAGGAGTAAATAAGTAGCTCAGCACCTAGTAAACATCATAAATGTTAGACACTATTATTGTCATTACTATATTTTTAAGCTCTCTATTTTGCATGCATTATTTTACTGGATCCTCTCAATAAATCTATTCAGATAAGATCTTAAAGCTCAAGATATTAAGAATCAGCCAAGGAGAAATACCCAAGGATTGATTTGCCCTACCTTTGGATGTGTCTTAATCCTTACTCTCAAGTGACATCATCAGGAATATTTCTCTCCATTTATGAATCATCTTTCCCTGTTTGTTGGCTTCCTTTTTACTCTAGCTTTTCCTTCTTGAGTGTAAGACGGCTGGCAGGGTCTATGAAAATGTATCTTGACAGTTGAAGCACCGAGGGAAAAAGGGCCTTTCTTTTCCACTTATACTAGCATACATCCTGGATTACATTTCACTGATCTGGAGTTGTGTGCCCCCACCAAACCATACTTTGTGGCCAGGGTGATGGAATCATCTAATCTGGGAGGCTTGGTTTTATTTTTTTTTTTTTTTTTTTGTTTTTTCTCCTGTACCGGGAACCGAACTCATGACTTTGCACTTGCCAGGCAGGCGCTTTTTGCCGCTGAGCTAAATCCCCAGCCCCCATGGGAGGCTTGTTTTTAATTCACACTTACTCCCCCGCATAAAGCTGAGGCACACGGACTATGGTGGGGTCAAGTGGCTCTCCAAAAGAAACATTAGTTGCTATTACCAAAAGAGAGGAATGCATTGTCATTTTTTGAGACAGTATTTCACTATGTGGTTCAGGTTTGCCTGTGGATGCTCTTTAAGGAAGAAGGGTTTATGTCTACTACCATGTGGTGCACTTGCACAATATGGATACTTGGAGTGGAATGAGAAGACATGGAGTCCACTGGTGACTCACTGAGGAACTTCACACGAGCCCCTTAACTCCCCACAGCCTCAGTTCTCCTCTTTGCAAAGACACATGGATGGCCTTATTTTACTATGACTTTGACTTTATAGTTCAGAAAACTAAAGTACAGACAAGTAAATAGCTTTTGGTAATAGCGACTAAGCTAATTTGTTTTTCTTTTGTTTTGTTTTTTTAATTTTTTTATTTTATTTTAAAAAACAAAAGAAGGAAAACATATTTACAAACAGACATCCATTTACAAAATAGCATAAGAACAATACAAACAATACAGAATTACAAAGTGGTAGGAAATTAACAGTGGTTGTTGTATTACGTATTGATACCTTCAAAGTGGTTTCTCAGGGAAGCAAATAGAGACATGCAGGATTGATCAGACAAATAATTATTAACTGTTCCTTTCAGTAAAACAATAGGAGACAGTAGCACAACTACGTTAGCTATCCAGTACGTACATACATACATAATTTTCCTTTCTTTCCCTTCTCTTTTACCACACCCCAGTTACCCTTTACTTTTGAGCATTTTCCTTTCATTTCACAATACTGATCATACCTCCTACTTTTTATTCACTCTTTCAGGTTCTTACACTAATGAGACAATACGTTGCTTGCATATACAGGTCTGATTTATTTCACTTATGAGTACGGTCTCTAGTTGTGACCATTTACCTATAAAAGCCTCGAGTTTATCTTACTTTATAGCTGAGGAATATTCCATTATATAAAGTACCACAATTTTTTAATCCAGTCTTCAGTGGATGGACATTTGGGTTGGAGGGTAAGCTAATCTGAACAGCCAGACTAATTCCTGAGTTCTCTGTTAATAACCAGTAGGCTTTACTGCCATATATCTGAGAAATGAGGAGAATGGACAAAATAATTTCTAAGGAACTTTTATTGTTGTTTTACTTTGCCACTTTGCTTCTTATTATTAGAGGAAAGATGAGGAGGACAAGCAGCAAAAGGACAGGGAGAGAAGTATTACTATCAGTAATAACACTCTTGGAAGCCCCATGTTACAAACACCGGCTTGGAGAGGTTCTATAGACCTGGTCTATAGGCTTCATACATTCTTAGACTGAGTGGGTATTCTGAGTCTGATATAGGAAAACTAATGCTCTAGGATTTCTACATAAATCTGGAATCTACCCTTATAATAGCCATCACATTGGGGTGTTCACTCATTGTCAGTTTAGTTGCTTAATTGACGCTACTGAATGAAATTTGGCTGTTGAATATGACTGTGAAGAAGATATTTTTCTGTTGAACAGTAACGTTTTTTCATTTCCTTGAATCATCTTTTCAGTAAACATTAATGCTGACTTAAGTATCCTCTTACTTTAATCTGCTAATCTTCTGAGTCTACTTCTGGAACTGTTCTTTATCACCAGGTGGCTTAGGGTAAAAGTAGTCTATGAATTAATAACTCACATCAAACTGACAAGCAGCTACTTAATGTTGAATAATGAATAAGTAAAACCTTCACAGGTTGGCAGTTCATGATTACATAAATAGAAAGTCATGGAATATGAAAAGTTAATTTATTTCACATAGTACAATAATGCAAAAAGTTAAGTTATATATCCTTAGGCATAAAAATGATCTTGCTATGTAGTTTAAGTTGACTTTGAACTCACTGTGTAGCCAAGATTGGCCTTAGATATGCTGTGATATTCCTGCCTCAGCCTCTGGAGTGCTGGAATTATAAGTGTGCACCACCATGCCTGGTGTTTGTTTAAACTATTCTAGCAAAAGAATAATGAAACTTCTTGGTGTCTTCAAGAAACTTGTGAGTTTACAGATTGTTGTAGTGGATGGTGTATGTTCCAAATCATCTTCTTGTTTTAGATTATTTGTTCAGTATTTTTATTAACATGACATACTAAGATTTTTGAGAAACTTACAACTGTTCTGATTCTTATTATCTATATGATAGTCATGAGATTTTGTCAGTACTTGGATGAATTTTGGCACGTTTAGGGTGGTATGTCCATAGACTGGTCAGTACTCAAAACAATTTAGTAAACATATATAATAATAGATATACAGAATCAAATATAAGGTTTACTAAGCATATAGAATAATTTTCTTATAAGAGCTCCCTTCCTAAAAGTATGAATGGTATTTATAACAATAACTATGAATGCAGCAATAGCAATAATGACTATAACATGTGTATTGGGTTAATCTTTACCTAAGTATTTTATTTAGGTTTTAGTCATGTACTTCTAACAACTTTGTAAAGTATCATACCTTTTTTTTAATAATGAGGGACAAAGGAGTAAACTAAAGTTTCCAAAGTCACACAATTGCAAGATGGTACACTTAGGATTTAGACTTTCATGAAGAACTGTTTGGAGTCTAACATTTTCCTCTGAAGTTCAGACACACTTAAATCCTGTGCTCTCCCCAGGTTCTTTATAAAGCATCCATTTGCCACTCCATTAGGAACCAAAGAATTCCTGAACAGAGAAAAATGCTGTTTTCGTGGCTTCCCTAGGACTGGGTCAATGTACTGTTTTGCAGAAATAATTTTGAAGATGAAGAAAGTGACCATACTTCAGGGCCATGTAGGATCATATGTCATGTTGAGACTATGCACTGATCTCTGAGAAGTTTTGCTCTTTCAGCCTCTGGCACTGACTTTTTTAGCACAAAACACCACATGTATTATGCTGTCATCAGAGCCATCCTCAGTGATAATTGCAACATGCCAGCAATGAAAACACCCAGCCCTGGCTCCAATGGCCTACTTCTGAAAGGAATTGCATGGCTTTACAATTATCATTCAGACTGGCAGGGAGAAGGGGAGGGTGGGGGAGCAGCAGGAGGAGAGATCTTTTCAATCTGGATGCACAGATCAGCTGCCATGGGCGCCATGCTGAGTTGGCCAAGCTAGGGTTCCTGTGACATCATGCCCCACTCTCGTACTGTCAGCAAAATTCCCTGAAGACAACAGCTGCCTTCACCTACAGATGAGAATTTCTGCCTACTCCACTGTAGACTGTGTGCCAGCCCTTCTTTCTATGAGGATGTTTATCTCCTTTCACTCCTGGACTTGTTCCCTCACTCTCCAACCTGAATTCTGAGCAGGGAAAGATGGTAAAGAACAGTTCTCCATGACAGAGGATTGAGAGTGAGGTAGTCCTTAATTTACCATTTTCAGAGGTTCTCTACCCACGTACCCCAGGTGGGCTAAGGTGACAGAGATATAGATAGCTGATAGGTCTCTTTCACCCTTGACCCAGCAGCAAAGGGCACTGGAAGGTCTGAGATCCAGCAACATCCTGATTTTTTGAGGATGCTGCCATGTATGATCACTCTCCACGTGTGCCAGAATGTGAAAGAAATTGGAAAGTTTTGATTGAGAAATACTCACATATTATTACAATTGTCACCAAATAACATATCATTACATAATAACAATGTAAAAGTACCTCAAGAATAGCTAAATACTTATTTCCTGGAAAAATAACAAAAACATGCCAGATAATCTAAATTTTACTTCTTAACTATTCATTGTGTGATCTATAATAAGACTGTGATTATCAAATGTTCACCAATGAAAAGTTCAGTGTGAGAAAGTAATTGCTTGAGTCTAGTTTTTCATATGTCCAGAGCTTCATGGATCAAAGGAAATTTTCTCAAGTATAATGCTTGAGAACTGTGGATTCTTAAGGGTCTCTGAGTCATTGAAGGCTAATACAAGTCCTGTCACTGTTGAGAATTTTATATTAGCTAAGTCAATATGCTAATTCATCATGTAATTAAATTCAAAGGTCAGGACATTCATGTTAGCACACACAGTGTTATGGTTTGTACCTAGATGTCCCCCAAAGCCTCATGCAGTCATGGAGTGGGCTACTAGAGTTTATGATTGATTCATGGTCTAATGCTGGGATTATGGGTATGAGCTCTACACCCACCCTGGGACAGGTAGCCTGCATGCAATATAACGGAGGGAAAGAGGCTTGCTCTCTTGCCCCTCACTTTTTGCTCTTGTTGCTTTTGCTGTTTTCCACTTCCATGAACTGTTGTACTTTTTCATGCCACACTGCCTGGGAGCCAGCAGATTATGGACTGAAACGTCCACAAACTATGAGCTAAATAAACCTTTCCTTCTTTAACTTTGCACATTGGATATTTTGTCTCAGCGATGAGAAAAACTTAAGCAAGTCAGAATTTGGTACCAGGAGTGGGATCATTGCTGTGACTATACCTGACCATGTGGCTCAAGAGCCATTAGGAATGGCTTGTGGGAAGCGTTTGGAAAGGTTCAGAGATATTACCTGAAGGAATAGAGCTGGAATACGTCAGGCTGTTCTGTATGGGAGATTCTGGTCAAAGAATCAGAAGGCTAATAGAAATCCTGCCAGGAAAGACTGGGCTTGGGAGGTTTCTTCTGGGAAGGACTGCACTGGCTGCTGAACTCCCAGCAATGTATGTTATGGCTTGGCAGAAAGTTTGCATTTTGCTCGTGTTCAGAGATATTTCCTGGAACTAAGATTAAGGGCTGCAGACTAATCTGGCAGAAGAAATTTCAAGGCAGTTGAATGTTGAGGCTGTAGTATGGCTATTGTTGGGGGCTTCAAGCTAGATTTATGTTAAGAATCAAGAAGAAAGAACCCAGTAGGATGAATTAAAATGCTGTGAGTTTGGACAGAAAGACAGCTCCAGTAGAACTGTGGAATGTAAAGATAGAGATGAAATCTCAATTGCTGAGAAGGAAAAGGAGACTACAAAAGATGGCCTGAGGGCATCACAAGAAGCAGCACATCCTCACCTTTTGCAGCCTCAAAACTGCAAAAGTGAAAGACTTTGAGGAGAAAGGCACAGAGCACCATGTTCCTGGATGGTGGCAGCCACATGAAGTTTCAAAATGGAGGTAGCAGTGCCAGGTCCCAGAATATCAGCAGGGTAGAGAATTTGTTCCTCAGAATCAGATTCAGAATGCTCAGCAATCCAGGTACTTGACCCCTACAGCCAAGAGAAAAGAAAGCCTGGCTACTGCTCCAGCTGGCAGCATTCCTTGGCATCATCCACATAGCTCTGGTTCTAGGCACATGCAGAATGCAAGAATCCTGAGGTTAAGAAGACTTCCACCTAGATTTCAGAAGGCCTGGGAGGCCAGGCAGTGTGTCCCTCAGAGGCCAGTGTGTGAAGCTGTAAGTGTGAAGTCAAATGTGCAGTGGAGACCGCAGAAGTTTGGAGAAGCCAAGAACATGTATTGTCTGAGGAAAACTGCAAGGAGAGAGCACAATGGGCACAAGAGAGAAGCCCTGGGAGCTACAACCACCAGACGTGCCATAGGGGTGGAGCCAGGCAAGTCCTTTGGAGCTCACAACTTAGCACAGATTGCTTTGGTTTTTCCACATGGAACTACAGGACTTAATGTTTGCCCTTTTGTTGGGGAGAACTTAGTAGCTTGCCTTGCTTACGAAGCCTTAACACTATTACCCAGATTTTCTAACTTTGCTTTTCCATTAGCAAGGTTAATAAAGAGAAATCCATGCTGTTCTACTCAGTAAATATGCTCTACTATGTCACTTTCACATCACTATAAAATCAAAAATATGAGGTTGAATCATCTTTAGTTAGGGACCATCTGTAGTCATTTTTTTTGTTAAGCAAACATGAAACAGTTGAAGATGTTATATTTCCAAAGTATGCTACCTTGGGAGGAAGATTTAAAGAAATCAACAATTATATGTGCTTGCTAATCCTTAAATGTTATCAATCAGAGCTCAGTTTATATTTTTCATTGCTCCTAAACCACAGTCAAATGTTTCTTTTCTTCACTGTATAAACAGATCATCCCTAGGAATTAGTCCCTAGCTTCCTAGTACTGCATAATAGTTTGACACCAAAAATCCCTAGGCTGATTTTCCCACACAATAAAGCAAGTCACCACTGCACACATTTAACTATTGGTCCAAACCCAACGCTTTCGTCATGTTCATGGGTTCCCCTAGTCTTTCTTTATTGAATGTAAGAGTCAATTAAGATTTCTTCTGCTCACTTTTCATACAAAATTTCCTCTCAAATTCTTCCTTCCAGCATTCACAAAATTGGTTTCCAAAGCTTTTATTAGTAGTTTATATGTGACTATGTCTTAAGTAACCAACAAATGCCTCTGATAAAGCACCCATTAATGAAATATTGATTTATACTAGAAGTTGTTTTCTGAAGGTGCTAGTGTTCAAGAGCATTGTTAAACAAAGATTTTAAACAACTAGCACATAGTAGATATTCAATAAATATTAAGTCATATATGTAATTTATTGTTATTTATTTTGCAATCAATAGATTTCCATTAGGTTGTAGCATGCTACACAGAACTCTAGGATAAAATGACTAAGTATAAAATATTGCCTCTACCTTCTTGAATTAGTGATAAATTAGAATTTAAAACATTTGACCAACAATAAAGAATACAAAATAGTTTCTGTCTCATTCCTTAAATGTACAGCAAAATGTATATATTGCAGAATGTGGATAAGGGCAAATTTCTTGAGACCTGGAGCAGTTGAGTGTAGTTTTTGGAAGGAGATGGGGGTCCAGGAAAATTTCAAATATGAGGGATAAGAACTTGAAAGAATAAGGTCAAGACCTCATACACAAACCATGCAGACCCATGGTTCATTCCCTGTGAAGTTGGGCTAAATTCATTTAATTCAACCAAAAAGAAAAAGATATAATTAATTCAGTAGGAAAGACCTGGAAGTGCTACCTAGTGCCCTCTTTTATCTCCTGATAGGTCTTTTTTTTTTCTTTTTAAACCACGTTCCTAGGCAAATACAAGGTAGAACTATATCATAGGCTAGAAGAGACTGATTTCACAACTTAACCTCCTTAGATAACCTTACCTGTTCATATATCATTATGATGTAGACCTAAAATGCCTCCCAAAGCCTCATCTGTTTGGAAAGTGATTGTATCATGGGGGTGCTATAGCTTTCTTGTTGGGATATAGGGTGTGCTCAAAGGTGGTAAGTCACTCAGTGGGGGCAAGATCTGGAAGGATTTATGGCCTTTCCCAGCTCCTCTTGTTTCTGCTTTCTGTCTTTGCTCCCTGTCTGCCATGACAGCCTGTCGTGGATCCAGCGACTATGGACTGAAACATTAACAAAAACAAACATTTCCTTAAATTGTGAGTGTCGGTTGTTGTATCCCAGCAAGCAGAATGTGACTAAGGCACAGACCTTGTTTATATAAGTAACGAAAATAATAATCTATCTAGACTTCGTAGTTCTTAGCTGGGATTCCCAATAACAAAAGATAGATCAGTAGGAGAAAAACAAGTAAGTTTAATAGGATATATGCTTCCTGTATACAAGGAGTATATGAAAGAAATCTCCAAAATTAAACCTCAAAGAAGTAGTTCTGACTTCAGGCTTAAATATTATCGTTGGTTGCATTTGGAAATAAAGGTGAGGAGATGGTCAGGAAAAAGACAGGAAAGATTTATTTTAAAGATTTAAGTTTGTGCCCTTTCCATTGATAAAAGTCTCTAGCCAGTTAATCACCCTGCTTTTCTGGTGAGAGAGGAAGACATCCTTTCAAATAAGATTTCCCTTATAAATGTAAATTTCTTTTATAAAAACAGCTTCTACTTTGTTTTCAGAGCTTCTCCTGTGTCCTCAGTTTCTTAAAAGTAATCAACACAAAATAATCCTTAAGCCCAAAGGACATATTTTGAGATAGTGTTTTCTGGTATCCCAAGTTCATGTCAGGGTGGCATATCCTAAAACTCATGGCTAAGAAGCAATTTGACCTGTAAAGACAATATCCCAGGCCTGCCACCTTCTAAAGTCTGTTTAGTTCTTGTTCTGCTCTTGGCGGAGTTGAGCAGAAATGCTGGTAATTCTGCCCATAATTTAAATCTTTCCTTTGTTTTCCCTTTTTTGTTCCCAAAGTATTTCTGTCTTCAAACATTGTCTCCTTCCCTGCATGGCTCTGCCTTTCTCATCCTGACTCTGCCAGTCACAGGCCGTGACCCCTCCTTCCCTGAAGGCCCTGTCAGGAGTGTTGGTCTGCCTACTTGGTGAGGCCTGCCTTCCCCCATGGGCCCATGCAGGCACCCAAGAAGTGCTGCAGTGAGAAGGGCGAGGGTCTGGATTCCAGCAAAGGTTATGAAGAGAATACATTATAGCTGCATCTTATTAGCAGCCTTTGGAACATCTAGCAACCCACATCCTTGTGGATCTGAGAGATGCAGGTCACAGAGAACAGAACTGTGAAAGGGGAGAGAGATGCCTCCTGCTGTTTTTGTGTTGTGCATCTAGGCCACAGGGAGGCTACTTTTCTACCCAAATCAGAAATGCTTATTTTTCTTTAAAGTGCCTGTACAATGAGGGTGAAGTTTCACTTTCACTGGACATGACCACTGATTTCTGACCCTAAAGAAACCACAGTCTTTGCTCAGTTCTCCAGGTCAGGATCATAACAATAGCTTTCTTTTTCTTCAGCACCAAACTGGAACTCCTCTGACTAATTTTTGAGGCATTCAATAACTCAACCAGTCTCCTTGCCTGCCCACATTGCTGAGGATTTTCTAGACAGCTCCCTTTTCTCTTCTAGACAATCTACCCACCCATGCCAGCATGAGCCAGCATTATGCCCTCCTCTAGCATTTTTTAACATGAAATGGAAAGTTGTACCTTCTTACCACCCAACCAAACCCATTCAATTCATTTAGGCCTATTTCAATTTTCTTTTGGAATTATAAATTTCAAAATCTGATGGGATCTTTAAGGTTGCTTGGTCCAGCAGCTGGCTTGTAGAAGGCATTTTATAATTTTTTATGACTGAATTAAACACTGTTCTCACCTGCAGCACTTCCTGGGTGCCTATGCTTCTCTGAGAAACCCTAGCAGGGTTTATCTTTTTGATCTGTCCTATTCAAAAATGTCCATAAATTAAAATTAGAGGATATCTCCAGTAAACAGAATTTCCGGAATACCTTGCTCTAAGAAACTTCAGTCTCACTTTTCAAAAATAGTGGAAAGCAATTTGATGGCTAGTTTGATCTTTACAATTCACTGTAATATGAGCATGCATGACAATTTTTTCAAGCATTTAGAATGCACTATGGAGTGTGCCTTGGATCCCGGAGGCCTGCAACAATAATGTAAGAGTTTTAGACTTGTGAGTTCTCCATTAAGGGCATTTACTCCTGCTAATTCATGTTTAAAACTTGCAGAAAGTGAAAATAGATAGGTGATGTCCACTGAGAATGTGACTAAATGGGACCCATTCTCATCCTCTTATTCATTTACCTACTAGGTTTTTGTGCTTGCTTTCACTGTGCAAGGCCCTGGGGTTGATCTATAGCTCCCCAAAATAAGTAGATAAACAAACAAACAAAAATATCACTACCTGGGAGAATTTTTAGAAGAAAGTAAATGATTACTTCAATAAAGCATTAAGCACTGTGCCTGCCTCATGATAACTTTTCATTAAATGTGAGGTTTTAAAAAACTATTTATTTTATAAAAGGGAAACGATGAGCAGTAAAAAAAATAGGCATTTCTCACTTCCTGAAATATATACAGATGCTTCTCAATTTGTGATGGGGTTACCTCTCAATCAACCTCCTTGTAAATTGAAAACATCATAAGCCAAAAGTTCACTTAACATACCTAACCTACTGAACATCATAGCTTAGCCTAGACTACCTTCAAATAAATTCAGAGCACTTATATTTGCTTATAGTTGGGAAAAATCATCTAACGCAAAGCTTGTTTTATGATAAAGTGTTGGCTATCTCAAAAAATTGATTCATTACTCTACTGAACATGTAAGGCAGAATGGGTGCACAAGTTCTCACCACTAACCTGAGGTGAGGGTTTATACTAGATGCACATAGCCACCACACCATCATAAAATCAACAAATAATTACATGATGAGAATTATATACCCTCCTATTGGTGGGGCAAGGAACAAGGTTCAAAAGGAAGACCATATTCTCAGGTGAAGATGGTGATGATTAATGAGTAATTTTTTTTATTTTAAAGATAAAAGAATGAAAATATATTAAGAAACACATATACATTTACAAAATAACACAAAAACAATACAAGCAATACAGAATTTCAGACAAGACGTGATACTCTACATGGAAGACCCCAGAAACTCCACCAGAAGACTCCTAGAATTAATCAACAAATTCAGCAGTGTAGCTGGATACAAAGTCAACACTCAAAAATCAATAACTTCCCATACACAAACACAAACACACTGAGAGAGAAATTAAGGAAACCATACCTTTCACAATAGCACCCAAAAAACTGAAATATTTAGGAATCAATCTAACAAAAGACGATTAATGAATGATTTTGCAAATCATGGGACATGAAGGATCATATGAAAGAGGTTAATGTGGCTACAAACAGAAGAAGTTACTAAAACGTGAAAATGGATCCTTTGGAGGCTGAGGCCAGAGGCCAGCAGAACACTGAGGCAGGAAATCCTATAGGTGGTTGAAAAAAGAGAACTGGAAAAATCCCTTAGTATGGAAATACAGAAAACAAACAAACAAAAAGCCCTTACTTTTATAGATGAGTGGCCAAAACCCTTGAAGTGGAGTTCTCTTGGTGACCATGGGATTAGCCCAGGATAGATGAAAGTACTTAGAAGAGAGCGGATGGGGGAAAGTGACTCGGCAGGTGAGAAGGAAGCACGTGTCTGGAGTGCTGGGGAACCACATAGGTTCAGGGACCCAAGGTTTGATACTGCTTGCTCTTCTGCTGAGGTTCCTGTTCAGAAAATGGCATTTTAGGGAAGGGGAAGCCCTGTAGAGGTGAGTCTGCTGCCCTGCTTCATAGGACGTGCTCCTTCTAGAGACACCCCGGGCAGCTGCCGGAGTTCCGACCAAAGCCTAAATTCTTGTTTGGTTACTCATGTTCTGAAGTCATTTCCACCTACTAGTTCATCTCTACCCTTCAGAGAAGACTGCATTGTAAGGTTTGCTTGGGTCACTCCCTAGGAAGCGAGGATATCAAAGGGAGTCATTGTTGGCTCCTTGAGAGAGGTCACTTTGCTTGGTGAGAGACTAAGTAAAAATAGATGCCCCAGTGTAGCCTCCTGAGCAAATGACTTATTCATGAGTTCTAAATTATTGAGGTCATTGAAGAGGGTGCTATTTTTAACCTTTGAGACAGGAAAGAATGAGGTGAACTGGGATTTAAGGGAAGCTATGTCTTCCCAGGGCCAAAGGTAGATACTGTAAACACTCACTGGAAGTGTAGATCTATGTGCAGTGGATGACCTTCAGAAGACTGTCCACAAATAAGTCTGCTTTATTTGCTGCCAACCAGCTATGAAGAAATGTCTCGCTACAGTTTGATTGTACCCTTGAAGACTCATGTTGGGATTGCCATTGTGACCTTAAGAAGTGGTACCTTTAAGAGCTAAGCGTGTCCTGAGAGTTCTGCTTTAATGAATGGGTTAATAACCTTATCTTGAGAGTGGGTGTGTTATAAGTCCATCCTCCTTTAGGCTTTCTTGCCATATGATGTTTTCTGCCATGTTATGATGTAGCAAGAAGGCCCTCACCTGATGTAGCCCATCATCTTTGGGCTTCCCAGCCTCCAGAACTGTCAGAAATAAATTCCTTTCTTTATTAATTATTCAGTCTGTAGTGTTGTGTTACAACAACAGAAAATGTACTAAAATCCTTTGGAGAGCTGGGTTGGTGGGCACTTCAGCTAGAGTGATGTTACCAAGTACTAGGAAGAGGTCTCTTGTCATAAAATGCTGTGGCTACTTTTTTGTCATTACTCCAGAGTTTTAAGGATTTGTTTTACTCTTGAAATGCAAATGTTCCCTGGGAGACTTTCACACATTATTGGTTTATCAACTGTCACTTAAATTATCCGTGAGCACCTTAGCAAGAAAATTTTATTGGTTAAGATTCACAAGAGGAATATATTTAATATTTAATATCATATATGATATGTAAAGGATTATATAAAGTATTACTAAGTATGCTTACAGTGGCATCTGTCAAATTAGGGTCGGAAGAATTCAAAATGGCTGTCTGTGCTGGAGAATTGGAGGACTCTGTCAAAGGTTGAAGCCCTGAGCTCACTACAGAGTTGGGTGCAAGTCTATGTTGAAAAGCCAAGGGATGTGTGCACTGGAAGGATGAAAAGTCTGTAGTGGAAGCCTCAAGGATCTACACCAACATCTGAAGGCTGTAGCGAAGACCAGAACTCCAGTGAAGCAAAGAAGAAGGCTTCCTTATTCCTCTTTGTATTCCATCGAGGCTTTCAAACTTATTGGTTGGTTCCTCCCATACCCAGGATGGGTCTTCCCTCTTGTTTGTGGCAGTCATGCACAGACACGCCCAGAACTGTGCTCCATGAATCTGCTAGACCTTCTTAATCCATTCAAGTTGACATATCACAATTAGAAAGAAAAATGAAATTAATAGGTTCAGAAAAATGAACTAATAGTTGATTGAGAGTAGAAAATAGCATGTAAAATAGTTGTTGGAATGGGGTTGTGGAGGAGGGTTACAGTAGATGAAGGACCTGGGGTGTAGGAACACAAGTGTATTGGTCAGCTTTCTGATTGCTAAACAAAATACCTGATACCTGAAAATCTTTAAGAAAGGAGGTTTAGCTGGCTTATGTTTTTAGATGATTCAGTCCATGATCAACTGGCTCTAAGGCAGGAGCATCACAGCAGAAAAAAATGGTAGAGCAGAGCTGCTTAGTTCATGATGGCAGAGCAAAACAGTGCTGGACAAGAAGGGCACAAAGACACGATGTAGACCTCAACATCACATCTCCATGACCCGCTCAGACATGGAAATATACTGTACTAATCTGCTGGAGGTAGCTCTCAAGCCAACCATGTTAACAGTTAAGCTTAATTGGCACAACCAGAATGATGCTCCTGAGAATGGAGGGAGAAGTTGGCAAAGATTAATAGTGGTTTAAAACCACAATATACTTCCACTGCAATGTGCTTAAGAAATCCTAAATCATTTCCTTTTCTATATATTTCATCACTTCATAACAACTTTCCATCCAGATTTGATCAATATTTGTAGACAGCCTATAACTGTTTAACCTTCTATCTCAATTTGATGATTCTTTCATTTAATAGTCTTATAATATTTCCTCATTGGTGCTGTACACCCATTTAACATTCTTTGCAACTTTCCAGTATCTGAATATCATTTTTAAGACTGAGAAATACCTTAACTTATTTTACAGAGTTTACCTCCCACCAGAGAAGCTCCCTTACAACTATGATAGGAACACAAAACTACCCCACCCAGACATGAGCTCCCAGCCCAGGTATAAGCTTCCACCCATGTCAGATGAGAATGGAGGCAGCTATCCCCAGTTTCCAGTGGCAATACCCTGGGACAATATGACAGCACTGGCAAATCGGAGCCCATGATGGTGTTTGTCCCCAACATGCCTGTGTGTCTTCACCAAAACAGTGCTACAACCTGCCCACATATTTTTCCTATGTGGAAGTCTCTCCACTAGCAAATGTACTCTTAGTCAAGTACAGTTCTGCTTAAACTGGCAAGGGTTAATTTCCTTTCAATGCAATTTTAAGTTCTGATTTTTATATTTAGTACATTAATTTTTACATATGCCAACACTTTATAAGTATTAATTATTAATGTTAATAAATTTATCTCAGGCACCATGTCTGTGAAATAAGAACAATTATGCTCAGTTTAAAAATAAGGAAACCAAAGTACAGAGAAGATACTTATTTGTCTTAGATAACTCAGTTGATAAATACAGAGCTGAGATTCAAACCCAGGCTGTCCACGCATGTAATCATTTTTTTTCCCTGCTCCCAGACAGACCTACCCTCACTGTCCTCCCTTACAAAAGCTCTGTTATGGTTATTGTCTAGATGTCCCCTCAAAGCCACATGCAGTCATGGAGGGGTGGGCTTTTCAGAGGTGGCTGAGTCTAGAGTTTGTGATTGATTCATGGGCCAATGCTAGAATGAAGAGTGTGAGTGATATAACCACCCCAGGGTGGGTAGCTTAGATATAGATGGGATAAAGGACTTAAAGAGGCTTGACCCTCTCTCCCTCTCTTGTTGGTTTTGCTGTCTTGTTGGAACCATGAATTGTTTCATCAATGGAATGTTCTTCTGCCAAGCCACCCTGCCTTGTACCCAGCCAACTATAGACTGAAACCTCTACAAACTATGATCTAAATAAACCTTTCCCCCTTCAACTTTGTGTGTTAAGTATTTTGTCTCAGCAATGAGAGAAAAGTAGCAAAGACAACCCAATCGCCACACGGCTCCTATCTACTTTCATGCTTGAACATTCTTCATCTTGTAATGATGAGGCCCTGTGTCTGAGAACTGTCTGGTTGCTATATCCACTTACAAAGTAAGTCCTTAAAAATAAGACTAAGTGTTTACTGCTGAGATCCCCTAAAATTTCACTAGGATTATGAGAAATAAGCTTTTTTGAAAATTTTTCCTCTTTAGCTTAACTAAGTAGCTTTGAATGCCTAATACTTCTGAACATAGAGATGCATTGCCATCAGTTGGGGAACTACAAAATCAGCAGAAATACTAATAATGATCCAAGATAATTTATAATACTTTCTGGTGTGCAACAACTTTTGAGTAAATTGAGTTATTTCTACACTGCATATTGAGAAGAATTGTATGATAATATCTCTTCCAGTATAACTAGCACTGCAAAGTGTAACATTAAAAGTTAGATTTGTTTTTTCTTTTAGACATAAATGACTTCTCCAAACTTCTCCCTGGTGAACACATAACCAACACCCTCTCTTCTCCTCATCTCAAAAGAAGTAACAGAATATGCAGATGTTGGCCCTAGGAGGCAGGAGCCAGTTTCCTTTCCACGAGAAGGTGGAGAATGAACTAAGCTGGAAGAGATATGGCAAGTGTGAAGAGCTGGATTATCTCTGTGTTTCTCTCCCCAGTTCCTTTCTATAAAAGACCCTTAAACACATCTACTTGGGAAAGTGGTAACATGAGGTGAATGGGCCCGTCCATCTCTCTTTGGCAAAATAAACAGCGTCTGTTGACTTGGTCAGCAACTAGTAAATGAACCTGAGAGTATGAATTTAAATGGCTGGTAGCATTGGTTCTGATGTCTTTATGGTTTCTTCTTTTCGCTGTGTCTCATCTTTGTACTTCCAAAGATATGCTTCACATGCTTTGTTCATGATCTGGAGCAGAGAACTAATTGGCATCCAAGAGTTTGTGGCTCTTTCTGGGAAGGGAGCCATCAAGAACTGTTGGGGATCTCTTACCACTTATTTCTTCTGGCTCTGTCAAAGCTAACAACTCAGTTCTTCATGCTGGCTACTGCTAAGTGTTCATCACCTCTGGTGAAGGGCATCAAAGTAACCCAATTCCATTCCACTTAGGTCACATAATACTTGAGATTTTTTGCCATAACACTCTAGCATGTGACAGGACTTTCCATAAATGAAAAATTGAGGATTAGACAAGAGAGAACTGGTCACACAGATCAGCACTAGGGATTTGGGTGAGAAATGGAAAGAGTTCTCAGATGCTTACAGTAGGGAGGCATAAACACTGCAACAAGGGGTTACATATTTCCTTCTTGGCTCTTTTTTCTAAAGGTACACAAAACTGCCAGTTCAAATGAAGAGAGCAGCCTTCCCCAAAGCAGGAGTGAAGATATGCACTGTGCCACCCAGGTGGTCACCAATAGGCTTAGAGTATACTGTGTGGGCAAAGCCAAGAGGATCAGGAAAGGAGAGAAGGGAGTGGAATCAGGCACACAGTCATTCTTGTTATGTTCAGGACAATGGTTCCAGCACCCGCTCTCCTCATGGATACCAAAACCCACAGACGCTAATAGTTTTTATGCTATATGGTGTAGGAAATGAGAAAGGAAAAAGTCTATACATGTTCAGTATAGATGCAGTTTTAAAATATTTATGTTTGATTGGCAGATAGTTAAGTCCACAGATGCTTCAGTGGATACAGACAGCCAACTAGATCTATCATGCTACACCCTTGAAACTTCCCAAGATCTATCAAAAAGGCGTGTTTAAACTAACACATCTGTCTAAAATGAGTGTCAAATTGCAAATGAACAAAAATTATAGATTCAGGTATCATGCAAAGTGAGAATATATTCTTTGACCTTAGGAATGCTTGCAGCCAGGTGATGTTTTTAGGACTCTCCCTATTTACCTCCTCCATGGTCAGGGAGTTCAGCCTGGTGATGGTGAAGGAGGGGGAGAGCCTGACTCTTCACGGTCTCCCCAGGCCTTGTCTGGCCCATATTTCCCCACATTCAATCACCCTTTGCAGGTTTGAGACATTGGGTAGCTCTTAGTGTATATCACTAACGTGCCACTGGATCTCAGAAGATGATCACGGAGGGCTGGAAATCATCTCTGATGCCACAGGCAAACTAGAAATCTCATTCTTACAGGTCATGTCATGGATACCATGTACAACTTTGCCTCCATAGTGAAGAACAATTGGACCCCTACTCCTTGCTATTCTAATCTTGCATAACAGATCATAAAAGAAAGGCTCAAAAGAATCAAACTGGCTGCAAGTAGCTTCAGTGTGTTTGTTACAGTTTGAAGTAAGATATTTCCCCCAAAGGCTCATGTACGCAGAGGTAGGGCTTTTGGAAAGCAATTGGAACCTCTCACATCAGTGATGGGCTAATCCACTGGTGGGTTCAGAGTTTGGTGGCATGACTGAGAGGTAATGGAAACCTAGGAGGTGGAGCCTAGCTGAAGGAAATGCATGACGGGGACATGACAGGGGCAGCCCTATCTCATCCCTGGGCCCTGGGCCCTGGCCCTTTCTTCCTCTCCCTTACCCTCTCCATCTCTCTCTTCTTTCTCTTCTTGCTGGCTGCCATGAGGTAAACATCGCTCTTTTCTCATTTCCTTCCCACATAACATTCTACCTCAGCCTAGGCCCAGAACAGTGGACTCAGCTGAGCATGAAACCTCTGAACCTATGAGCCAAAATAAACCTTTCCTCATTTAAATATTTATTGAGTGTATTTTTTTCACAGTGACTAAAACCAGCGGCACTCTAGAAATAGAACTCAAAGAATGTATACAGAAATACAAAAATATCCAAGAGCCAATAAGGTAAAATTCACAATATTTTGTATCCAATTAAAAGTGACCAATCATACACAGGAAGAAAAGAAATATATTCTAAAATGGGGAAAATGGGGAATTAACCAATCAAAAGTGACTCAGGTGTTAATATTAGCAGAAATGGACATTAAAATAATTAAAACTATATTTCATGTTTCAAACAGTTAAGTGGAGACATGAGAGATATAAGAGACCCAATTAGGACTTCTGGAGCTGAACTCTCTAACATACGAGCCAAAAATGTAATAGGACGACTCAATGTCAGATTAGACATCACAGGAAGAAAGACTCATAAATGTGAATTCAGATAAATAAAAACAATTCAAATGAAAAAACAGAGAAAAATAGTCTAAATAAATAAAGAGAAAAAAATAAATAGAGCACAAGTATACTGCACAACTTCAACTAGCCTGTTCAATGCTGGTATGGCTTATATCTAGATGTCCCCTCAGTCTCATACACTCATAGGTGGGGCTTTTAGAAGTGACTGGACCATGGCTAGATGACACTGGATCATGGTGTGATACTGGATCCTGGGTTCGTGGTACTGGATCCTGGTTGCATGATACTGGATCATGGGTGTGCAATACTGGATGATGAGTGTGTGATACTGGATCCTGGGTGTGTGATACTGGATCATGAGTGTGTGATACTGGACCATGGGTGTGTAATACTAGATCCTGGGTGTGTGATACTAGATCACGAGTGTGTGATATTGGATCATGGGTGTGTAATACTGGATCATAGGTATTTGACACTGGATCATGGTATGATACTGGATCATGGATATGTGATATTGGATTGT
>NW_004955416.1:2033212-2039332 GCF_000276665.1 Chinchilla lanigera | reverse complement strand
TGACACTGGATCATGGATGTGTGATACTGGATCCTGGGTGTGTGGTATGATATCATGGGTGTGTGATACTGGATCATAGGTGGGTGACACTGGATCATGGTGTGATACTGGATCATGAGTGTGTGATACTGGATCATGGATGTGTGATACTGGATCATGGATGTGTGATACTGGATTGTGGATGTGTGATACTGGATCATGGCGTGATACTGGATCATGAGTGTGTGACACTGGATTAGTCCACTGATTGGGATAGCATAGTTCTGAGTGTGGATGATGATTTACTGAGGAGGAAAGACACACTCTGGGTGTGAGCGGCACCAGCCATTAGGCTTGTGGGCTCAGCTGGATGGAATAAAAGGGAAAGAAGAAGGAAGGCTAGCTGTCCCCTGCCTACAAAACCATGAACTGTTTCTTCTCTTGGAATTGTTTTTCCTGCATTGGAACCAGCTGATCGTGGACTGAAACCTTTACAAACTGTGAGCTAAAATAAATATTCCCCCTTTTAACTTGTGGGTTTCTGGTATTTTCCCCCAGGAACAAGAAAGCATCAAGAAACTAAGACAAGTGCACAATTTGAAAGGAGAGAAGAAAGGGAGAAAACAGTTTTCAAAAGAATGACAAAAAAATGCTCAAATTTGACAAAAACTATAAACTCAGCCAGCTTACTTTGTTTGGTCACCATTTAGAAAATACACTCGTATAGATAGATTCAAAACGGCTAATTTGATTTATCTTTGTGGGGTTTAAATGGACCAACTTTCTTTCATTTAGTTCACTGAGCATTTTAATGAAACAGCAAGATTTACTTCCCTTTTGAGTCTATAATTTGCATCAGTTCAAGTTCCTAGTCCTAATAAGTAATGATGATAAAGGAATTGTTATTTCTGATTGTGATAAAACTTCCAGAGTTTTGCACATCTGGATATTTTGAATTTTTTCAGAAGTAGGTGCTCAGTCAAGATAGTGCTCAGTTCTGAGCTCATAGTAAGGGAAATGAATAATTTCGTTCATAGAATGTTTCTATTTCCTTTTGAGTTGCTTTTCTCTGGAGAACAGATGAATATTCGTCTACTCTTCTATACACTCATTGCCTCACCGAGAGGTGGAAGAAAAGATTTTTCAGCCCCTGGCAGTGCACACTGACAGTGGACTCTCATCCCAGGCCAGACATGATTTGGACATGACCTCTCCTCAGGCAAAGTACCCCCAGGGCTGCATGATGCTTTCTCTTCTCAGTAAATGTGATATGTGTTGAAATGAGTGATGAAATAAATCAAATGGGGAATGAAAACCAGCCAGTATGGTTTTCTCCAAAATCTTATTTCTCTTTATTGCTTATCATAATAATGCTTAACCTCTAGGTTCTCTATGTGGTTAAACAAATATTGACCTGTGGTTATGATCATGATGATTAATATAAACATAATAGCAGTTATTTATTGATTCTCTGCTAAACAGTAGTTTGAAACTAATATTCTCTAATTTCCAAAATAACTAACTTAATAGAGATGATCATTTTCTTTTTAGAAATAAGAAAACTGAGGTTCAAAGAGATCTAGTAACAATGGTATTATCCAGAGCCTAATCTTCCATTTTCCCCACTATCATAGAATTTCCCTCTTCCAGCAGTAATTCATTTAGGACTCTTCCAGCAATTCATTTCCCTCTTTCGGCAGTAATTCATTTGAACAATGAGAAAGTGCAAAAGTGGCACTTTGGCTCACACTAGCTAATAATCTACACTCAGGCATTCAGCTTATTATGTTAAGCTTGACCATTTGCTAACAGGTTCCTTCATGGTATTGATAATAAAGGCATTTTTGGTGCGCTCTCAAAGATCAGGTGGTAGCAGGACATCACATCGTCAGGGACACTTCCTGAAAACCTCATTGCCATGTGACCACACTGACACACACAGCCCAGTGTTTCACTGGCTTTATCAATCTCTCAGTATTTGAATCTCAGAAAATGGATTGATGGGAAACTTGTAGCTCTGCATTTTTTTCAAGTTTCAGTATGAAAGTGGCATCCTGTAAAGGTCCAGCAGGAACAGAAAAAAAATACATGCAGTTTGGTGGGAATAGAACTTTTTCCAGGCTCGAGGGTCAAAATATTACTGGCAAGGAGCAAATAGACCTTCAACAAAATAGTCCTTTACTGGTATAAAACATCTCTACTCTTACATACCTGAATCATCTAATCAAGAGAAATAAAAAGAATCTATACAATCAGTAGTATATACAACTAAGGGGCATTGTGACTAGAGAAAGATACTCCTGGCATCCTTTTATTCCATGGGTTGCTTCTAAATACAGCCATGTCACCCACCAATGTGTTAAGTCCTGAGAAATGCATGGTTTGGAAATTTTGTCATCATGAAGACATCATAGAGTATAACTACCCAAACTAAGATACTATAACACTGCTGGGAGATATAATCTTGTGGAATCTCCACTATATACGGGACCATATTGGACCCAAAGTGACATCATGCACTGCATGACTTTTTCAGAGTCAAAAACAGTTGAAGAGGAGCTTTATATCATAACCACTGCGATGTTCCTTAGAGACACAACCAAGCTCAGCCTCACCCAAGAGAATTCTTTCCTGCCCTTCTTTCAGGCTGTCAAAATGCACAATGGGGGGAGCGCTGAAACAAAGGAAAGGTTTCTAATTGCAACAACTCCTGTGGTAGTGCATTCAAAATGTTTTCCTCATGTGTCTAAAGAAAAGAATTATAAAAAACAATATACACCTGCCTTCAGTACATTTCAGATTGATTTCTTTGACCATGATTTTATGTACTTGTGAAAGATATAGTTTCTATCTATTATGCATTATGTACGTGCTTTTCTAGATCTTTTCATTTGAAACCTTTATACCACAGATGAATTACCTTTAATTTACTGAGAACACCACCATAGGATTTCATTAACAAAACTGGTCTTCAAAGTCACATTATTTTGTAGTATAAGGAAAAAGGTGCTTTAAAAATTAATTAGTGTGCATTTCTTCTTGACAGTTCTCTTCCTTTAGAGTCCTAATTGTGAGAAAGAGAAGGCTCTCACGGGGAACAGGCTGTGCCACATGGCATAAAGCCACCCCCTCTTCAGTGCTGTCTCTCTTCCAGCCTCTCTTGCTCGCTTTCAGGAGGCCCCTCTGGAGGGATGTACTCTTGGAGGAATTGGGCCCTTTGTGTTTGTTCCTCAGAGCAATGGGCACAGGTGCAGTTAGGGATGGTTAGCCAAGTGTCTTTCTTTTAAATTGGGGGTCAGGTCTGTGGTAGAAGCACAGATGGGAAAGTGGGCCTGCAACAGCAGTGGGGATCTCAGCAAAGCATGTGCCTCCCTCCTTCCCGCCCCCTCTTCGTTCCTCCTTCTTTACTCATCTTCAACAGCTGATAGAAGCAAAACACACTTGCTTATTCTCTATTACTTGATGCTTGTGTATCCATTAACATCTGTTCAACACACGCACACACACACACCCCACATTCCTACTTTCCACACCTTAGGCTAACATTACAGATTTCCTTCTCATGCTGAGATGTGGCACAGACAACTTATCACAGGAAACTTGTTCAAAAGAACTGTGAAATGTCACTGGAGTGCTTTGTGCTGAGATCCAGCACAGAACATGTGACTTTGGAAAAGAGATTGGTCACTTATGAGTATGGTCTCTAGTTGTGACCATTTAAATATAAAGGCCTCGAGTTTATCTTTCTTTACAGCTGAGTAATATTCCATTATATAAAAGTACCATAATTTTCTTATCCAATCCTCGGTGGATGGACATTTGGGTTGCTTCCACATTTTAGCAATTACAAATTGTGCTGCTATGAACATAAGTGCACATATATCACTGTGATATGATGTTTTTAGATCTTCTGGGAAAATACCCAGCAGGGGGATAGCTGGGTTGAATGGGACCTCTAAACCTAGTTTTTGGAGGAATCTCCAAACTGATTTCCACAGTGGTTTCACCAGTCTGCATTCCCACCAGCAGTGGAGAAGGGTTCCTATTTCTCCACAGCCTCGCCAGCATTTGTTATTGGTTGATTTCTTAATGCTAGCCATTCTTACTGGGGTAAGGTGGAATCTTAGTGTTGTTTTAATTTGCATTTCTCAAATGACTAATGATGTTGAACATTTTCTCATATATTTATTTGCCGTTTGTATCTCCTTGTCTGAGAAATGTGTGTTCATCTCAGCTGCCCATTTTTGGATTGGGTCTTTGAATTTGGAGGGGCTGAAATTTTTTAATTCTTTATATGTTCTAGATAGAAGCCGTTTGTCTGAGGGACAATCAGCTAAAATTTTTTCCAAGTTTGTGGGTTTTCTTTTGACTCTGCTGGTGATTTCTTTAGATGTGCAGAAACTTTTCAGTAGGATGAGATCCCAGTTGTTGATTCTTTCAAGTGTTTCATGTGCAAGCACCGCATTGTGTCACTAGTGTAAAACTTCAAAGAGTTAATTTAAACTCGGAGGTATGATAGACACTGTGAAATGATAGGAAACCACTGAAGAGTAAAGGGCTTCTGGGATGTGGGAAAAGAGAAGGGAAAGAAGGAGAAATTTTGTATGCATGTATATACAGTATAGATAACATGGTTGTTCTTCTGTCTTCTATTTCTATGCTGAAAGAAACTGTCAATGAGTCTTTGGTTGACCAGTATTGCATGTCTATATCTGTTTTCATGAGAAGCCACTTTGAAGATATCAATATGTAATACAACCACCATTGTTAATTCCCTACCACTTTGTTTGTAACTCTGTATTGTCTGTATTGTGCTTGTGATATGTTGTAAAATGTTGTATATCTGTTAATGTTTCCCTCCTTTTATCTTTAAAATAAAAAAAAAAGAAAAAAGAAAAGAGATTGGTCAGTGGCTGCAGAAAAGTAACAGCTACCGGGGGCAGGAAAGGATGGTGGCTCACAGGAATTTGGGTTGAGCTAAGAAACACCTAGAAAAATGTTTTTCAACATTACCCACCTTCAACTAGGGCCCCTCTCCTGTCAGCACAAGCCTATGGTGCTGGAGTGTAGGAATCCCACATTTTTGGGCCTACAGTCCAAGTTCATGAAGAAGGCCATAGCATGGGTGTACATGCCATATGTTTCTGAAAATTTTTCAACAAAAGGTATATTGGTCTCTTAAACACAACAGGACTCTCTCAAACAGTACAAGCTTCCCACCCCATTAGGGTTTCTAGATTTAACAAGCAAAAGTTAGAGCACCAAGTTAATTTGAATTTTCAATAAACAACAAATAATTCCTTCTTGTTCCAAATAGTGCATGGGAAAACATACTAAAAAAACTACTTGCTATTCATCTGAAATTCACAGTTAAGTAGAGATCTGCACTTTTTCTAGCAGCAGATCTATATCCATCCTGGATCCCCCCCTGCTTGGACACTAAATAACAAGGGCAACCTGAAGGCTCCTGAACCAAACAAAGATGTCCATGGGTTTCACACCGTAAACTCTTCTCAGACTATAATTTGAGACTTTGAAAGATCTGTGCTGACTGATCTTATGCAACCTTATTTTCTGGCACATTTTTTGCTGCAGACACACAGATCAAAATAATTTCCCAACTCTGAAAGAAAAATGAGAAATTCTGCTTGTTCTTTAGCGAGAGACAAGTGAACTGTGAAATATCATTGGTGTGCTTTGTGTTGTGATCCAGCATAGAATGTGAGCATTTAGAAAGGAGATCGGTTAGTGGCTGCAGAAAATTAATAGCTAGTGGGGAAGGAGGGAATGGTGGCTCAAGGGGATTTAGGTTGAGATAGGAAACACCTAGAAAAAATATTTTTAACATTACCCACCTCCAACCAGTCCCCCTCTCCTATCAGCATGTCCTCAAATTTAACCTGTGCAACAAGAAGTTACTTTCCATAGTGACCTGATACAAATGCCCATGTGTATGTGATGGAAACAAGAATTTCATGAAATATTTACCATTACTTCATTGCACAATTACTATATGTAATGCATGCTGATGTTTTCTATTCTAATACATTTCATCGTTTTAAAAAAAGAACTCACTGCACTCAATTGATTTCACAGCTGACTAATGGGTGATGATCTGTGGGTAAAAGCAACAACAGTAAA
>NW_004955416.1:1999542-2033107 GCF_000276665.1 Chinchilla lanigera | reverse complement strand
TGTGTCATGATGTAAATCAATGAGCTGTTTCCTTCACTGAGAAAATCTTGCTATGAAACAGTGTCAGGTGAACAGCATGCTGAGTCGCATAGTTGATGTGTGTCTAATATGAGATCCTCATCCTGTCTTGATAGATGTTATGGCTTTAAATCTAAAATGTGCCCCCAAAAGTCTGATGTGATTGGAAGGTGATTGGATGTTAGGGTCACTAGGTGATTGGATTCATCCATTGATGAGCTCAGTAGCCAAATATGCTGTTAGGAGATAGGGCCTAGTTGGAGGTGGGCGATGAGGGGAATGAGGGTGCATTCTAACCCTTGGGTCCTCCTTTTCCTCTTTGTTTCTTAGCTTCCATGAGTTAAGCTCATTTTTTCCACTATACTTTCCATCATCCTGTTTCTGCCCTGGAGGTAGCTCCAACACCATGAGCCAAAATAAGCCTCTCTTCTTTCAAGTTGTGGGTGTAGGGTATTTTATTCCAGTGATGAGAAAGTGACTAATACAGTGGGTAGCAAGTAAGTGGGCACCAGTCCAAAGATGACCCCTTGAGAGGCAGTGCACTAGAGTGTGCCACAGAAGACAAGAGCTAAATGGTCAGAGCAGCACAAGAGAGGTGGATTCTGCAGAGTGAGATGTGGAGAAGGCAGAGACAGTTGTCGAGGGGTTCTATCCCACTTAAGGAGGACATCTCTTTCAGACAACCCACAGAACAGCAGAAATTTAATTCCTGTGTCCAGAGGGAAAAGTTAGAGAAAATGGGAACATTGTACTGCAAAGAACTACATTGTTTTCCCAACTCAAAAAAACAAATTACATCTCTCTAGATAATGTCTATGTCAAACCTTTGGCTTCCTTCTCAGATCACCAGTTCCTCATCTGATCTCTTCACCCTAAGGCAATGGCCTTGACTTTCACTTCACTAGAGAAAAAAATTCATCAAAAGGAAATTCCTTAATTTTCTTTCCACTCAGCCTTCCAGTCTACCAGCACACTTTGTCTTCCTTCCCAAAAAATATGCTGGGCATTAATAAAAGGAATTATGAGCACCTTCACTATGACAATGTCAGTCTACAACTCCTCAAAACAGGTATGTAAATTCTAGACTATATTGCTGTGTTGAGTAGTAAGGGAAAAGACAGGCAAGCAACACTGAAGGTCCATTCTGACTGCCAGCCAGCATCAGTCTGTTGCATACTCTGAATCTCTACATTTGAGAAGAAACTAACATGGAACCCTGAGGCCCCATGTCTCTTTAAGTATAATGAATATTTTAGCCACTCCTTTGGAAAACGAGATCTATTTTACATTGGTTGGTAAAGACTATCAAATATTAACTATTCCATCTGTGACTGGATCCTCCCAAGACCTCTCACATACTCGAGCCATTGATTACCTTCCTCTTCTGCACTGTCAGTCATCCCCTCTCTACCAGGGATATCAATCATTACCTCTTTTCAGGTATGCTGACATATGTCCCATCTTTAAAAACATTCCTTCACTCATTCCACATCCCCTGTAGTGACTGTGCTCTCTCTCTTCAAAGGTAAGTCTCCCTAGAGCAGTGATGGTGAAACTTTTAGAGCTTTCGGTGATACAAGCAGCTCACTGCAGCGTGCATGCCATAGGCTCGTCACATCTGCTCTAGTCACCTTTTGCTGGTCTGCAAAGCAGCATCTACCACTGCACCAAAACACTCCTGCTACAAATGTCACCAGTGACTTCTATACTGCTAATTTAATGGAGCCTTTTCCATTCTCACCTTCCTTGACTTTTTAGCAGCTTTTGACACAGTTGCTCACTCCCTTCTCCTTGAAACACTTGCTGAACTTGGCTTCCCTGATAATGCACCTGCTTTCCTGGCTTCTCCTGCTGTCTCTTTTAGCTATCACTGCTCTGTCTTCTTTACTGGCTTACCCACCTCAAACTGATGGTTATCTGTAGGGAGATCTTTTCTCTCTTACTGGGGAGAAGATATTTCCATCAGGCTCAATGGTGCATGCATGTGGTCCCAGGCACTTGGGGGACTGAGGCAGGAGGATCACCTAACCCAACAGTTTAAGACCAGACTCTACAACATAAGACTACATCAAAAAAGAAAGAGATGAGACCATACTCATAAGTGAAATAAACCAGATTTACGTGTGTAAACATCATATTGTCTCCCTAGTGTGAGACGCTGAAAAAGTAAATAAGATCCAACATGTACTACTGTACCATCCTGACCATCCTACTGGTCAGGATTGTAGCTCAGCGGCACAGAGCCTGCCTGGGAAGTGCAAGGCCCTGAGTTTGATTTTCGGTACAGAAAAATATATATATTCAACCAAAATGTACAATAGATATTGTAAAATGGGAAGAACCTGTTCAAAGGGAAAGAGGAACTGGGTTAGGGAAAGGAAAAAAAGAAAGGAGGAAAAAGTAAAATATATATATATATGCACATATATGATAGTTAAGATTGTTATACTACCAATTTTTCTTAGTTCATTCAAAACAAAGGTTTGTTCTAATATTGTTTGGACAATTAAATGCCTATATCTTGTACTCTGAGTAACTAATTTAAAGATAACAATACTCAATATATTAACCATTGTTACCCTCCCATTATCTTGTTTGGAAATTTTGTTTTACTTATTTTTTCACTTTAAAATAAAAATTTTAAAAAAAGAAAGAAAAAGGAAGGAAGGAAGGAAAGAAGGAAGGAAGAAAAGGAAGAAAGAAGGGGTGGAGGAGGAGGGAAGGAGAGGGACGAAAGGGATACTACCTAATGTTCCCCACCCAAGTACATGACCACTCCATACAGTTGCCCCCTAAACAAATGCTCACGATTCTACCTTCAGCATCTATTTCTTTACACGTATTTCCATTTAGCTTATCATCTCTTTTGCAGCCCTGAGGACAAGCCATCATACATCACCTCTACTGCACAGTGACTTCCTTGTAGGTTTTCCTGTTTCTACTCCTCCATCTCACTCCCCCAATTTATTCTCTGCAGCACTCACAATGATGTTTCTAATACATAAATTAAATTGTGTCATTTCTCTTTTTAAACAATAAATCATTTCTCATCAAACTCAAAACAGAACTCTAGCTCCTGAACATGTCTGCAAGGCTCTGTTTGAACATCCCCTGCCCACCCCTCCAGCCTCAGCGCCATCCATTCCCCTTTTCACTCACTCCTGCTTCAGTACTGTTTTAATTTCTTATAAGTCATGTTTTTCCTGCCTCAAGTTCTTTATATACTCTGCCCTGAATTGAGGAATTGTCCCCACTCCCTTCACCCAGATAGCTCTTGCTCATCTATCAGTAACATTGAAAATGTTAATTCTTTAAAGAAATCTCTTCTGAACCAGTCACTTCTATTTCATCAATGTAAATTAAATTACTTTGGTCATACTGTCTTAGTACCCTGTATCTTCTTCATAATGCCTCCTACAACTGACAAATAATTATGTGCTCTTTGTTTACATGGTAATATTTATTTTTCCCTAATCTTATCTATTTAACCTGAAGCTTCTGGACAAATAAACTTTATACATTATGTATACACAATGGGCTGAATACCTGTTGTTAATGTTGACTAGTGGTGTGCCAAAGTGGGCTTGGACAGGCTTGAGCGAGTCAATTCTGGGCATCTCTTCAAATTTCACATTCAGTGACATCATTTGGTAGCAAATACTACAAATCAAGGCTTTTATTTTCCTCTGAAGGCCCATTTACCAGTATACCACTTGTGTCTGCCACAAACAAGTACCAAGATCATGTTAGGTGTAATGGAGCCACCATAAAAGTAAGTCCTAATTAGAAGTTTTCAGTTTAGTTTAGGAAACTTAGCATCAGGAATCAGGGGATAGCTGTGTGGTATGAGTGCATTAGTGTTCAGAAAAGAACAAGATCAGTATGAGCTGGAGTAGGCACAAATAGACTTTCAGATGGTAGGGCTCATGCTGACTGAAAGATCTCTATAACTGAAAAGGACTAAGCAAGAAACCTTGATGGGGAATTGCAAAAGATCCAGGGCTAATTGTAGGTGGGAGTTAATACAATTTTGGAGTAGAAGTGGGGACAAATGAGAAGGGGTAAAATGTCTTAATTGGAAACAGTTGCTCTAGAAAATTTCTTTCCAGTGTAATTTTGGTAAATCGACTCATTTTTTTAAAGGAAGGATCCAGAAATTTTAGGTTGATTGATTTACTGATTGATTATTGACTATACTGGGAATTGAATCCAGGGAATTTGCACTGAGCTGCCTCCCCAGCTTTTTTTATTATTTTTATTTTGAGACAAGGTCTTGCTAAGTTGCGGGGTTGCCCAGGCTGGGCTCAAACTTGTGATACTCCTGCCTTGGTCTTCCAGAATGCAGGAATGACACAAGTATGAGAAACACCTGGCTAGAAATTTTAGAATTCTTAAAGCAAGTATTTTTAGAAGAATTATTTAAAGGAAATAGTCTTCCTCTGTTTCTCAGATTTGGGGTTTTCTTGAATAACTTACCCTTGACTCCATATCCACGTCTGCCACATCCTTCCAGGCATGTCGCTAAGCTGCTGGATACTCTGCTTTTCCTATGTCTGGCCCCCATTTTCTTATCCGTGAAATTAAATGGGCCAACCTGATCACCTCTAAGATCCTCTGTTGCTCATAAAAATCACATGGTTCCAAACGCTTAGATATGTGAACCGTATTTCTCACTAAGAGATCAAGAAAAGGCCATTCTGAAAGGTCCTTTCTTCTGATCAAAGGACTCTCACTGACTCTATTTGGTGACAAAGGGTGAGGTACAATGATGCTCTCATTACAAAGTGAGGTCAGTTCTCTTTTAGCAAAAGAAGAGATTCAGCATCTAAGGATGGCAGGAAATCCCAAAGGGTTTTCCTCTTGAGCACCATTAGGTAAATCTAGTGGCCACTTGGCAGGGAAATAAGGTCACTATTTTTAAATCAATAGGAAAAGAGCAGAGCAGCAAGATAGAAACATGATTTATCCTGTGGCCAGAGAGCACAAAATTGACTGGAGAAACTAATCAAATCCGACTTGAAGCTGCCTTGAATTCCCTGTGCCTAGAAGCTTTGTCCGAGCTGGTCGATCATCCACCCTGATACAGGATATAGGCTGTTTCTTTACCTCTTCTGAAGAGCAAGTACTCCAGCTGGACGCATTGCAATTATTGGTAGTGGGGTATTTTTCCTTTTAAACGTTACTATAAATGCTAACACAAGCATTTGTTGGTACTAAGTAGTGTCTACTGAAGGGACCTGCTCCTAGGTAAGCACGGAATCCTGGGCTGGTTTGGGGTCCTCAAGGTCCTCTTTGCTCTCTCTCACCAGACTCCCTCACATCCCGCAAGGCAGCAACAGTTACTGCCAGGTTTGCTGTTCAGCCCACTTATCCCAAGCCACCCTGAAGCTGCGGGACAGCAGGAAACCAGTGTGACATCACTTTTCCATGCCATGCAGCCCAGCTGTGACTGTACTGCTGCAGGCAGCCATGCTGACATCTGGCTCAGAGAGCAGCAAGGCTGAGGCCTTTTGAATCTGGAGTCCCCAGCCCAGCTGGCTGTGATCATAGTAAAAAAAAAAAAAAAAAGAAGAAGGCCAGAGCTGAGGCACTCCAGAGAACAACTAAACACTGATTTCAGCCTAGACCTTTTGACATTTTTTTCAATGGGAGGATAAAGACAGTAAAGACCTGCTACTCAGGATGGATCAGTTCACAGTTTAATGTGTCTACACTCAGAGAAGAGAACAGGGTGAGGTGATCTAAAGGGGAAAAGGACTGAGCTTCAGCCTTTGAAGAGCTGATAATCCAATGTGTAAGATGGTAAACTAACAAAGACATTCAATGACATGGGGCCAGTGACAATATAAAAATATGCACAGGTTGTTGTGGGAGCCCAGGGGAAGGAGCTGTCATATGAGCTATGTTGTGAGGATGAAAGAACCAGATAAATCAAGTTAGAAGGATTGCCAGGCAGAGCAAACTGCACAGAAGGGACGGCAGGGCATGGTTGAGAGTCATAGGCAGCCTGGTGTGGTAAAGGTGTCAAGCAGGTGATGGGGCTATGGAGAGATACACATCTGAAGAAGGAAGCAGCAACCAGGTCAGGGAGGGATATGACTTGGCATTGCTAAGGAAGTGGGGCTTTGATATGGAGGATTTGGGAATCATTGATGAGTTCTGAGTAAGTAAGTTATAAAAGCAATTTGAAAAGGTCAATCCTTCTGGTGCAGTGAGAGGGTAAACTGAGGGAGAGTGAGACTGAAAAGCAGGCTGATCTTTTAGCTTTGTGCAATGATCAGGGTGGTGGTGATAGAAATAGAAAGGAATCAGCGAGTCTCCAGGGGGTAAGATTAGAAGAACTAGTACTTGGTGATGGGCTGAATATAGAGGATGAGATGGTGTTATGGTTTATATCTAAAATGTCTCTCCCAAGTCTCATGTGTTCTAAGACAAGGCTTTTGAAAGATTACTGGATCAAGGGAGCAATATTCTCATCAGAGGATTCATCCATTGATGAGTGCAATAGTGCAGGTACTGTTGGGATATGGGGCATGGCCAAAAGAGGAGGATGACTAGGTGTGGGGTGATGGAGACCACTATGAAGCAGACCTGGGCAGGATTTAAATTAAGCATTTCATGTTCACTTGTGAATCTGTCCAAGGTCTAGGCTCCTTGTCTGGAAATGACAGACTCATAGTAAGTGAACCTCTGTGAGTCACTCATCTCTACTGGAACCTGAAGTGGTGATGAAGCCCAGAAGGCCTTAAGGATAAGACAAGATCACAGCCAAGGACACCTGGATCTGATTGCAACTAGATAAAGACTGTAGCCTCAGACATCTCACTCCTGGATGGATGAAGTTAATACCTTACTTGGAGGAGTCCTTGAGTAATTCCACTCTTCTTGAGCACTCCCTCCCTTCTTCTGATAACCAAATAAATAGAACCACCCAGAGGTCTTGGTGAATGCTAAGAGAATCTCAAGTTCTGTGAGAGAGCACTGATCCTCCAGGAGCCCTGAAATCATTCCATTGGCCTCTTTTTATTTAGGATTCGCAGTACACTTGTTCAGGAGATTGTGGACCTGATCAGCCCACAGTAACTAAGGCAAATTTTAACCTGATATGGGGTGACCTGGATGGACTCACACATGCTCCTGGCTCCTTCCTGCTCCCTCTGCTTCCTGACTACCACGGGTTGAGCCACTGACCTCCTTAATCCTAATTTTCAATTTTCCCCTGACTAGACTGACCTTTCCGCCCTGGAGCTAGCTCATGATAGACCAAATCTTCTAAAATTGGGAGCCAAAATAAACCTCTCCCCCTGAAAGTTGTGAATGTTAGTTATCTTGTCCTAGGCACAGGAAAGTGATTAATGGTGAGCAAAAGGGATTCTCCTAGAATGACCACTCGGTTTCTTGTCTTAGATGATGTGCATAAAGTTGCATTTCTCAATTTATGTGCCTTGCAGGACTTTTCAGACCCTTTAATATGCTGGCAGCATATAAATGACAGCAACAATAGGTGATTTTGTCACTGTGTGGACATTCTAGAGTGTGCTCACACAAACTAACATGGTAGACCATGTTACACACTTGGGCTATACGGTACATCTATAATGTAGCCTGTTGCTCCATGATGGACCATGTTGGACCATAATGAACAAAACACCCTGAGATTAAATCAAAAGAGGAAATGATACAATGGAGAGACAGTAAATACAAGATTCACAACGGAAAAAAAAAAGATTCACGAGGATACTGCTAGTATAGTGTGTTTCACTTAAGTAAACTTGCTTTTATAGATAGGAATAGTACACTCTAAAATGATGATAAAATGCATAGTACAGCAAATAAATAATAAGCGTAGACATTCATCATCATTTCAACTATTATGCACTGTACATAATTGTATGTGCTATAATTTTTGACTGGCAGTGCAGTAGATTGTTTTATGGTAGAATTGCTACACACACGATTGCTACATTGTGCTGATATTTGTGATGGCCACATCACTAGGTGATAGGAATTTTTCAGCTTTTTTGTACTCTCATGAGTCCACGGTACTATGTGTGATCCACCCTTGTCTGAAATATCTTTATGTGGTGTATGACTGTTATTAAGTACTGATATGAGCTTCATTTACTCTGACTCCTTGAACAAAACAGAAGGAAGCAAAGTCCCTGAGAAAATGGTTCCGAATTTGAAAATGTATGTGAGCAAGTTCACAAACACATAATGCAGTAATATGGATCATGAATCAAGAAACTCCTAGTGCAGGTGATGTAACCCAAAAGCATTGTGGAAAATAACCAGATGAGAAGTTGAATACCTGATATACAACATCTCATTTCCATAGCAACTATTTCATACTTTTTTTAAAAGTTGAAAACATTTTATTATTCAAGATGCTACTAAGAAAAAAAAATTAAAAGATAGGAGAAATAATTGCAAACATATATTTGATAATGGTATTACACTCAGGATACATTAAAAAACTCTTCCAAATCAATTATTAGATAGTAAATAGCTTGATTTAGAATGATAAAAATATTTTTAAAATATCTTAGTTACTTTTCTCTTGCTGAAACAAAATACCCAACACCCACAAGTTGAAGGAGAAAAGGTTTATTTAACTCACAGTTTGTAGAGGTTTTCATCCATAATTGGATGGGTCCAAGGTAGTGTGACATGGCAGGCATCACAGAGAAGAAATAGTCCATGGTGGGCAGAAGGTAGCAAAGCAACAGGGACAACCTCACTTCTTTCTTTTCTTTATGTCTTATCCAGGATACCCACCTTTAGGACAGTAGCACTCACACCCTTAATCCAGTGCCCTTAATCCTAGCATTGAACTATGAATCAATCCCAGCACCACACACTCTAGATCCAGCCACCTCTGTAAAAGCTCCACCTATGACTAAATAAGGCTTTGAGGCAACATTTAGACGCACACTGTAACAAATAGGTACCTTGCCAAAGAAGACAAAGAGCTAAAACTGAAATCAATACACTTAAACATCTTTAGTCAATAGGAAAACATAAACTACAGAAAAATAATACACATTACACAGTTATTAGAAGATCTGAACTACAAAATGTAGTGTTATGTTTTGGTAAAGATGTGGAACACCTGGAACTTTCATACTTTACTAGAGGGCATACAAAGTATTTCAGCTACGTTGGACAGTATCTATTGGTTTCTTACTATATAGAGAGTATCGAGTACTCTATATTCCAAACAATCTTTCTCTGTGGTAAATATATATTATATATATATATTATATATTATATATTTATGTATAATAAATCTGTGGTACATGTATATATTTACCACATGACCAGTCTTTCTCTTAAAGTCTTGGTAAAGAAATGAAGAAAACTTAGAACATGTGTTTACACAAATTTGTTCTTGAGTATTTATAGCAACTTTATTCATAGACGTTATAGTTAGAAAATGCAGAGTAATATATCAATAATATAAAGATATTATTAATACATGCATCATAGATAAAGTTGCAGGGTGCTGTACCATTTTTACATGTGTCAGAACCTGTTCACAAAGATTAAATAACTAACCAAAGATCACCACACATCTAGAAAAGAGCAAAATATCATTCAACAACCATATCATGTCACTTCCATGTGCTAACGTATTTAGTGAATCAGCAAAAAGAGAATATGACATGCAGTAACTCCCAAAATTGAAGTGACCACAGAATCCTGTGTTCATAGAGCATCTCACAGGATTAGTGGGACTTGGGGAGCATTTTGAGCCCAGAGGACTGCTATTAGCTAATAGCAGAAGTACAGATAGATAAGAGGGATTTTACATTTATGTAATTCATCATGGTATAGTATAAGGTTGAATCTTTCTATAATAAAAATACAACTAAAATGTAGTAGAAATACCAGGTAGGCAAAGATTATTTCCAATATTTGTATTTGAGGCAAATGATCACTTGAGATACTACCAGCTTCAAGAAAAGGAAGAACCAAGTAAATGTAAATAAAAAACTTTATTAATGCATATAACAAATTGCAGGGTGGGAAAATTTCTCTATTCATTTATTCTGTGTATCAGCGACCCCAGGGATGCAAACTTTTTTCTCCTTCTCCATCTTCAGTACATTAAATTGTCCCAAGACCCCACCGTGGCCAGCACAGTCCCAGGCTGCAGACAGCTGGACAGGCCATGACTGCTGTTTAAGACCTGAGACTGAATAATCAGTTCTCATCTGAGCTTCAGCCCTGACTAGTTGTCAAGAAGAGACAGTGAGAATGTTACTAAGAAGACATCTCCCAGGCTCCCTTAAGAAAATGATGCTTCCTGCTGAAAAGCATCTCAAACATTTTGTGAGTTCTCTGTCAGTGTGACATGTTGGAAGGAAGCCAAACCTCTGTGAAGACTGTTCTTCAAGCTAATGGTGCACACACTGGTGACTAGTAATTTAGAGAAAAGCCATCTCAACTTGGGAACTGCCCTGATACAGATGGCCACGCCAAGAGCACTGCAGGCCCAGAGAAGACACAAGGACAGTGAGAGTCTACCATCCGTTCTCCAGTGCACCACATGGTGGATGTCACGTGGGGCCAGGAACAGGTGTGTGCTGAGTGTGCATTCAGCAACTCTGATTTTTTCCAATCAGACTTTATTGGTACATTACAGAGGTATATGTAATGATCACACTCATCATAGAGGATTTGTAGCTGCACATGCTATAATTTGATTCTTTTTTTCTCAGTCCCCCAACCTCTCTTCAACCCTTCCTTTCCTCCCCACTTACAAAAGCTTTGTTTCCATCTTTTCCTTCTTTTCTCATTTTTTTTTTACTTTTCACTTCTTTCCTTTCTCCCTTCCCCTTCCCTTACTCCCCTCCCCATTTGAACATTTTCTTCCTATTTTATAATATCTAATATACATTTTGGTCCTTATTTACACTTTCAGTTTCTCATACCAGAGAAACACTGCAATATCTACACATGTGTGTCCAATTTATTTCACTTAAGAATATGGTCTCAAGGTGCATCCATTCACCTAGAAACGTCTCAAGCTTATCCTTGTATGACAGAGTAGTACTCCATTGTATTAAAAAAACACATATTACTTGTCCATTCACCAGGTGATGGGCATTCAGGCTGTTTCCAAGATGTGGCTATTACAAACTGCACCACTATAAACGTGGGTGTACACGTGTTGTTGTGGCATGATGTTTTAATTCTTTCGGGAAGATACCAACAAGGAAAATAGCTGGTCAAATACCCCACTTTTATTTTCACATCTGGATGATCAAGCACTTCAGAGTTTACTATTTAAAGGTGTCTGGAGTAGGTAAGACCGATTTCTAGCTCAGATTGATTATAAGATTCAAAGTGAGCAGAATTTAAGATTCTGTCCTATTATGACTCATTTCTGTATTGCAAAAGCATTTAGTAAACTGTAAGCTCCAGTTATTAGGAAGCATACTGAAATGAATCCTTGGCATGCTCTTTGGAAGAAATGAAAATATAAAATAATAATACATAGGGATTTTAAAAAAGGAGATGTAGAAGAAAGTAAACATGGGATAATTTAAATAATAGAAACAAGTAAATCTGACCAGAAGATATCTCTGGTATCAAATTTCCAACAGATTAGTTCTTCTTTTTGTTAGCATCAGAAGTGTGGCAAAGCTGGTAGATTCTCATTTTATGATGCAGTCGCAAAAATGTAATGGTGTCAGGGCAAAATGGAAGATACCATGGTGATGGTATAGTGTACCCTGCAAGACCTCTCACATAACAGCCTCATGGAAGGATCCACAGGCTAATAGTTTGAGTTTCAGGATTTAAGGAAGTAAATATCATTACAACTGTTCCCAGTTCATATTTCATCTTCCAGTGTTAATCAACTAATGGGAAAAAAGTTCTGTGTTGAAGAGCAAAGTTTTCAAAAACATAACAGGTCAACCCAGAAAATGGTGGCAGAGAGAAGTCGCAGAGGGCCATGCGAAGGCCAAGGACCTGAAAAGGAAAAGCAGGCCAGGGGCAGGGCGGGTGGACGGGCCGACCAGTGTGGGGCAAGCAGCCACTTGCTAAGTGCTTTCTCATGTCAGATCATTTAACTGGGAAGGTATAATCTCAAAGCCCATGAAATAACATCCAGACCTAGAAAACAGAATTTATATTTCAGGCTAAAAGCAATATCAGGTTCCTGAGGAAACAACACAGCATCTACCCCAGAGACAGATGTGAGAAGAAGGACCTTAGTAACAGAGCATCTTAGAATAACTCATAATAACCAATTCTTGACCAAGAATAACAGGGATGGAGTGGCTGCATTGTGAACATAAGGAAAGAGTTTATTGAGTCTTATTCAAAAGCATATGTGCAGTGAAGGGGATTTGTTTTTCCTGACCTTCATGGTACAAGTGGAGGAGCTACAGCTTCTTATTCCACGAACTCCTCTCTCTGTCCAAGGAAAAAGAATAGTTTTTGTGACTGCTATCTTGAGAAGATGAAAGCCCTTGTCTCAACCCCTTCCTCCTTCCTCTTCAGGAATGTGCCACTCCACAGATAACACACATGCCACCCTGCCCCTGCATGACACAAAGAGGGTAGATCAGCATACCTGGTGCTGCCATGACTGATCAGGGAGCTAAGTCTCATCCAGGGAGGCATATTAGGAGGTCTACTGGTGTTACACATGTATACATATCCTCCAAGTCCAGCTGACCATGTAGCAAACCAGAGGGGGCATTTTTATTCTCACTTGCCTGACTCCTGTACCTACTCTCAATAGCTTACAAGCACAGGTGAGTGAGGCAGAAACTATACATCCTCAAAGCCCAGTACAAGGGAGTGAGGAAGAAGACCGGACTGCCAGTTTTTCAGAAGACCAGCTGTAGTGGTTTAAACTTACTTGGGTGCACACTTGGGTTGTTTCCATGTCTTTGGGTACTGTGAATAGTGCTGTTATGAATGTAAAATGGAAATCTTGCACAGTGAGCTCTCATGTTGGAGTGAAAATAGAAACGGTCAGTAAAAACCTACTTAGAATACAGTGACTCTGTGTGTGTGTGTGTGCGTGGGTGTGTGTGTGTGCATGTGTGTGTGTGTTTTGGATTTCTTTTCCCAGTAGTGAAATTGCTGGATCATATGGTAGTTCTATTTTTAATTGTTTAAGGAAACACCATACTATTTTTGGATCTATTCTTCAAATCTAGTCCAAATTTCAGCAAATTCACTGATACTTCTTTGGCAGATTCTATTGGTTCCTTATCCAACACCCATTCCACTTTCTTCTTTCTGCACAGAGCCCACATTTTCTTCAGTTCTTAGGTGCCATATGCTACAGGTGGGGCAGACCCCTGGTGTACCTTGATCATCTTGTCCAACATAATAGTGCCATTCCCCGTGCCAGTGATTCTTTAAGGATGGACATATGATTCAATTTAGGCCCAGGAGGCATTTAGGGAGAAATTCAAGGTTGCAAAACTTTCCCCTGACTCCTGATCCTCTGAAAACACCCTATAAATAAACCTTCAACACTGGAAGTCTACCTTTAAGTAGTATTTCAACCTTATGCTTTTTCTCTCTTTAAGGTAGCTCCCATCCTGACTATTTCCTTTCCTTGTATCTTTAAAGTTATCTCATATCTCCCTTCCTAGATCTCTTCATTTGTCTTCTCATATTTGGACCCATAACTTTCACCTGTTTTCTTTTTGATTTGTCCTCCCCCTCCCGCTGCCATCACAGTACTCCTGTAAATTCTCTCTGAGCCAGGAATGTCTAGTTCGGTTTGTAAATCCTTTGGCTCTACCCTATTCCTTAAGAGAGCGCAATTCAAGGGGTCATAAAAATATTCAGTGAATGTTTAAATTTTTAAAGTTTTTACAGTAAAAGACATATTACCATTAATCCTCCTCAAATACTCCCTACCCACCTGAACACACTTGTCATAACTGTCACTTTCTGAAGCAGTCTGGAAGACCTCTTTCATAAAGTCTTTGGAAGGTGTGATCAAAGATATGGTGAATGCTGGTACCACATGCCATCCAATGGAAAGCCGGGCACATAAAATTTTTATGATGTGTCTTCATCCACTTTATTTCTTGGATCTGGTACCATGTGACTTCAGGTTTTTCTCCAAAGTGAAAATGACCATGAAAGTTAAAGGCTTTGAATTTATTCAGAACATAAGACTGTCATGACAGTGAAACTAAGGTGTACTGAATGTTTACGGGTTCCATCTCTTGAAAATTTGTGTTTTTTACTGTTCTAAAAGACATGTGTGGATCATCTATTATCTTATGCTAGGATTGTCTTCAGCTATTGTTGGGCTATATTTTTCATTTCACATTTAACAGTCTCTAATCTTTCTTGCCTGCAGCCTACCTTGTATAGCAACTAGCTCATTCTCTTTTAACATAAATAATACCTTTAATTCTTTTTGTTTATAAGCTAATTCTAAATATTTGATTTCATGGGTCACTTCACTATTGCTAGTTCTTTCCCTTTTTGTCCAAGGGGGTGATTAAAATCCTGTCTCTAAACCACCTTCTTGATCTAAACTGGAATGGTTCTCAAACCTGAAATAACTTTCTCTTTCAGATTCTGGTGGGTTGTGGGTAGAGGTTTCTTCTCCTTCTCCTTCTCCTTCTTCTTTTTTTTGTCATTTTGAGACAGGATCTTGCTATGCAGTTCAGGCTGGCCTTGAGCTCACTTTGTAGCCCAGGCTGGTCTTGAACTCACAATGATCCTCTGCCTCAGCCTCCTGAGTGCTGGGATTATAGGCATGCGCCACCATGCCCAGTCTAGAGGTTTCTTCTTAATTCACATTGCAATCCAACCTTCACCAGGGTGGAAGGAAAGGGAGGTTTTATAAATTAATGTTTGTTCGAACCTTTTCCATTTTCTTCTTCCTTTTTCCTATTAGAACAGGGTAAAGGAGAATGCACATGTTTTCGTTTTCTAATATGGAAAATATTTCAAAATGAGAGCCCTCAGCAGACGCAAGAGAAAAGGGCTAAGACTTTGCAGAGAGAGGCTGAGGTGATTGGCAGAGTAAAGAGATGGGTGAAGACAGAAGAGCCTCAGAGAGAGAGAGAGAGAGAGAGAGAGAGAGAGAGAGAGAGAGAGAGAGAGATCTGTGCACTAAAATCTCTAGAACACCATTCTGCATGAGAGAACTGAAGAGGGGAATAACAGATTTTGAAAATCCCTGTGAAGAAATTAGCAGCAGTGCAAGCACAATTAAACAAGGAGGAGTCAGTAGATCTGCTCCTAGTAGAATATTTCCATCTGATGTAATGAAACCTGAAAGCAGTTGCCCCAAATCACTCCAAATATTTATGGACTCGGGATATTTGCATTCATTATTTTTAGCAATGAGCCTTGTTCTAAATGTACCTCGCACACTCAGTTATTTGGAAACGGTTATTTAAAACATTGTGGCTAACAGATATGAGAAATATGATAACTTTCATCTTTAACCTTTTTGTGTTTGATTTGAAATAAGTGGAATATATTAATACAGAGAACACACATATGATTCATATTTTGAGAGTAGGTGCTCACACTTTTTAATGTGGAAAGGTAATTTATTCCATTATAAGCACTTATACAGCCCTGGAGAGTAAAGAATTGCTGGTGAATGAGGTCAGCCCGGATGGAGGCGATGTCAAATTGGTGGTCAAGGACTGCATTAATCACTTTCCAGTCACTGAGACAAAATACCCCCAGGAGAGGTTTATTTGGCTCACAGTTGCAAAAGGTTCATTACCCGGGTGGCTGGTTCCAAGGCAGAAACAGCAAGGCAGAGGGTGAGGAAGAGCAAAGCTGCTCTGCTCATTATGGCCCGGAGGTAGAGAGAGACAGAGGCAGCTGGAAGCAAGAACATAGTGCTCCCAGTCATGCTCCCATCACGCCTCCCCTTCAGCCAGGCCTTACCTCCTAACAGCACATCCAGCTCTGAATCACCTTGGGACGAATCCACTGATGAGTAGAGCATCCCCATGCTCCAACCCACAAGGTCTAATTCCCAAAATAAGAGAAGGCAACACTTACCAAGTATTAGTTTAATTTTTAAAACAAATGTAAGCTATCAATTCACTCTTCCTGACTTGATAGTCCACCTGCAGTACAGTGGTCAGGTACAAACAACTTGGAAGTCTCAAGTCCAAAACACACACATATAACAAAAATCACAGAAAGGAAAGGAAAAATATGAAAAGAGCCCAAGTACAGTACAGAGCAAAAATATACAAGGAAAGAGAGACATATAGCTTTGACTTAATGAAGAAACAAACAGCATATTTGCACAGAAAAATGTGCATCTTGAAAAGATGGGTGTGCAGACTTTAGAACAGGAATCTACAGGACTCCAATCTTCTCTAATTCCTGAGTAAAAATGACATCACACACTATTTGTACTTCATGGCTCAGCCACCTACCTCACTTGGCTCTATCCCTTACTCACCCTAACCTTAAATGAATCTGAAAACCTCGGGGATATAGCTCAAGAGGAAAAATAACCTCTCATAATATTTGTTTCTTTAACTACTTTAGGCTTGGATTTGTTGCTAGAAAGTTCCTGAAAAAAAATTTAATAGAAGCCTATGGTATTGCTGAATCAAGGATGCCAGATAAGAGCCAGGTGTGGTGGCGCAAGCCTAGAATCCCAGCACTTGGGAGACTGGGGAAGGAGGATCATTGTGAGTTAGAGGCCAGCCTGGGCTACAACGTGAGTTCAGGCCAGCTTGGACTACATAGAGAGACCCTGTCTGAAAAACAAACAGAGGATGCCAGATAAGATTTAGAAAACAAACACTGTTTGGGTTAATGGTGGTTTTGGACCATGGAAGGCTAGCTAAACAAAGTCCGTGTGTCTCAACACCAGTGGCACACTAAGCTCAGAGTTGAGAGGGAAGAAGGGGAGTCTAAAATCACAAGTGCAGACATATCTAGGATCCTTGTCCTTCTGGATCCACACTTCTTTCAAGGGCTTCATCATTACAAGTGTTCTCTGCCATCTGCCCCACACATATAATATTGTCTTTTAATAAAAAAAAACAAGTCATGTAAGGTTCATTGGGATTCCAGAAGAAATCAGCTATCTTGGCAGTGCAATCACCACAAAAAATCAGCATCTCAGTGGGCCATCTTCGGCCAGAACAATATGGTGAAACAACCACTGAACCTGGAAACATTTCATCCGTATCTGAGTCAAAAGATTTCTCACATCCTACAAACCAACAATGTTGTCAGTTGGCCATGTGGCAAGAAGGAACTCACCATAAAGATCAAGAGAGGCCATTCACTTCAGCAGTGTGAGCATCAACCAAGCAGGTTGGTTTGGAAGCATTGTTTGAATGAGTATTCCCAATCATAAGTTTCTGACCATCAGCAGCTGGCCCATGGAGCAGTTGCTAGGCAGTGTCTTACTGATGCATGCCCTGCAAGATGGTCGTCTTTCTCATCAACCACTTTTCCTTCCTTTGGGGTAACACTGATGTCCCATAGAAAGATGGTATGATCATCTGAAGCAATAAGTAAGTGCTCACTGAAACTTAGATTCCAAGAAAGCCCATAGCCTTCCTTCTGGGGTCCACAGAGACACAGTTCTGAATTGTATCCTCCAGAAAGTTCTGCTTTAGAATGCTGTTTCATATAGTCAGAACCAAAAATTCCACTGGATGAAGTCTTTGATGCAATGTTACAAGGGTACTGAGTCATATAATTGTCCTTATTCACTTTTCTTTTACAGTTGATTTTGATTTCTATTTCAGTTTTTCTATTGACAGAGCCAAATCTCTAAATTCTCCTTTGCACTGCCCTAATGTGCTGCATCAGACTGAGCACCACTGTTAGAGAGCTGTGCCCTGGCTATCCCAAGGTGGTGTATTTTTTGTCTATGGGGTATTCCCAGGATAAATTGATGAATGGTGAAATCTCTGCCTTCTGGTCTGGTACATCTGGAAACACTGTACACTTAGACTTGGCCATTCCTGAGCCTGCATTACCACCAAATCATAAAGGAAAGGGATGTTCTCATCTTTGGTCACACATTCTTCCACTGCATCGCCAAAGCCAGTTTCGTGGTCAGCCATGGCAACAGATGAAGTTGGGGTGCAAGGTGGAGATCCTTGGGTCAAGTGTTTTGGGAGGGTCTGGGAGACTGCAAGTGCACAATTTTTATTGACAGTGTTTGTGTTTAAAGACCATTCATTTATATTATACCACTAGCTGTGGGTCCAGCCTCCACAGGTCCCTTGCATTCTGCAAAGAAGTAGAATGAGAAGATCAGACAACTCAGAGGCAATTAAACCTGAAGTGAACCTTTCCTGGTCCTGCTGTTTAAAATAATCTCCTATGCTATTCTCTAACTTCACTTCTTTCCACAGAACTTCTCACCTTATCATACCCTATTAAAAGTCTCTGCTCGTTCCCATGAGTGTTAATCTCCCTTCCACTAGCTGCAGACTCCATGAAGGTGGGTAGATATATTCTTCTGTTTGTTAATTGATGCTTCTCAATGCTTAGGATAATCCCTGGTAGACAGTAGACTCTCAGTAAATGTCGAATGAATGAATGAAATATCCATTCCTTTTTGCAAAGCACTTGCAAGAACACTCAGACAGATTTAGTAGTAATTCTAAGTACCTGCATCTCTAGCAGGACTGGTTATAGGTAAAGTATTATGGTGGGAAGTCTTCGGCATATTTTCAGCTCTGTTGTCCACAATCTCTTACTTTCTGGCTACTCAGAGGGGACGTAATGTTCCCCTTCCCTGCATTACAGGGCTCAGCTGGCTGTATTTGCATGCCTCCTCTTGCTCCCTGCTTCATATTTTCTGTGAGTTTTTATTGTGAATATAATTTCCAAAGGCACTGATGTGCTACACTGGGCAATGCAACTGATTGTAACCAGGTACCCCCTTTCATTACACCTGGTGAAGCAATACCTCTGCATGAGAGTTTCCAGTCTAGGGCAGACACTAATTTGGTAGGTGGCATGGAACCCAAGACAGAGACATCTTTGGCTGGCAGGGGGAGAGCGTTCTCTGATCACTCTCTCTGGGCAGTTGCTTTTGCACCAGACTTGAACATCAGTGTGCAGAGTTTCCCTTTCTGATTGCCCGTGTGTTACCAAGAATTGCTGAGCTGAGAAATGGCCTAATGCTAGCAATCAGTCGGCACTGGCCGGGTACTGATTGCCCACCAGTGAGACTCTGAATGAAACACTCGAGTCTGAGATGCAGACAGTGCACACTGAGTCGGCGTTCGCAGAGGTAGAGGGAAGCTCATGCTGCTTTTTCTTCTGCTCTACTTGGTAATGAGTACTGCAAACACTAACCAGAACTGAGCATGGTACTCCGCAACTTGACTCTGAGGGGGTAAGGCATCTGAGATCTCCATGTGCCTGAAAACTGATGATTTCTTTTTCTGGCATGTGCTTGGTTTCTATATAAAGTAACAGATGTTTTGTCTTTGTCTCTTTCCTCTCTGTCAGTGGCTTCTGCTGTGGGTGATATTAACCAGCTGTGACAGGTTTCAGGTTTTTATTTATAGCAGTGGAAGACTGTTTTCATGTATTTGCAGAATTTTGGGCCTCTGAGGCGGTCTTCATACACCCTCAATTTAAAGTTCTAAAGGGTAGGAGGGCAAGAAGCTCGAAGGTTCCAAAGTTAGGAGCTACATTCAGAGGGGAGCAGAGAACTTGAGGAAGCAGGATGGAATGTCCTCTCAGTAAGACAAGATATATAATGGCTTAGCTGGAACTGTAGAGCTTGTAATTATAGAAAACTTTACATCTTTACAGTAGAAGGCCTCAGCTTACACCATAAAACTAGCAAGACTAAAAAACTAAATTGAAGGATTGAAATGATGACTATTGTAAACATTTATTTTAGCTAATATATGTATATCCAAAAAAAAATGAAAGCAGGTCTTATACAAATACAGTACTTTAACATAAATATTCTAAGCAACTTTATGCATAATATCCCTAAAACTGGAAGTAATCCAAATGTTCACAAGGTGAATGAATAAACAGATTGTGGTATATACATTCAATGGAATGCTACTCAGCAATATAAAAGAAGCAAGTTGACACATTTTACTTTACAATTTACATTTAGATTATTCTCAGTTAATGGTGCCCATCCAATAAGAATATGTACTATATGATTTGATTTATGTGAAACTATAGAAAATGCAAATTAAATATTTGATTTTTCTGAGAGGGACTGGGAAATGGTATTATGTTTTAAATTTTTATTTAATTATATTTATTGTTAATATATAAAAGTGAAACTGATTTTTGGCATCTTATATCCTGTGACCTATTAGTCACTGGAGTCTTTTTAGAGATTTCTTATGATTTACTTAAACAATAAAATATTGCTTGATTAAGGATAGTTTGTTTCTTTCCATTTGCTATGGGTTTTTTTTCCTTACCTTATTGCAGTTTCTGGGATTTCTAGCAATAAGCAAAATAAGATTGGTAGGGCCAATAATGCTGATATATCCCTGTAATTCCAGTTACTTGGGAAGCTGAGGCAGGACTGACACTTTGAGGCTAGCCTCAACAACTTAGAAAGATCACGTTTCAAGTAAATAAATACATTAATTAATTAATTAATTAATTAATTAATTAATTTAAAAGACTCCAAACATAGATCAGTGGTAGAGCATTTGCCTAGCATGTGGAGACCTTGGGTTCATTCTCCAATATCTGAAAAAAAATTAGTGAGAAAAAATTGTCTTATTGCTGAGCTCAGAAAGAAAGCATTCATTCTTTCACCATTAAGTATGATGATATGTATGAGGCTAGCTGTAGATATTAGGTAGATGTGTTTTATTAAGGTGGAGAAGGTCCTCTAATAATTTTCTGAGAATTTTTATCAAAATTGAATTTTGTCAAATGCTTTTTATAGGTCAATCATATGATAATAATATAGTTCTTCTTCTTTACCCTGTCAATATGCAGAATTACACTGATATTTTAAAAATTTTACTAATATAAATATATTACACAAAATTCACCATTTTAACTAGCTTTAAATGTATAATTCACATCAATTGATTTTTGAATATTAATTCAGCATTTACATACTGGAATAAATCCTACCTGGTCATAATGTATAATTATTTTTGTACATTGGTGGATGTGGTTTATAAATATTTTTTGAGAATATTTTGTATTTAAGTTCAAAAAAGGTATCAGTCTCTAGTTTTTAATTGTCTTTGCCTTTTTTTTTTTTTTTTTGATACCAAGAATGAACTCAGGACCTCACATTTGCCAGGCAGGCATTGTGCCACTGAGCTATATCCCCAGCCCTTGTCACTGGTTTTGGTATCTGGGTAACACAGCCTTCATAAAATAATTTGGGAATTTTTCTTTCCTCTTTTATTTTCCAGGGAGAAGTGTAAAGCTGGTGTTAACTAGCAGATTCTCATATTGGTCACAAATTATAAGGCCTGGGGAGCTCCTCTGTGCTCTGTCTTTGAATGAAAGATACTAAAGCAGGTCTCAGAGGTAAGGCCCAAGAAGCCATCATCCAATGGCACTTGATTGCTTGGTGCCATGTTCTTTTTTCATGGGAGATTACAATGACACCCTACAGTTGTCACATCAAGGGCCACTAGATCTTCAGAACACCTTCCCTTGTTGTCTCTATTTTGGCATGACTGAATGATTGGTGGATTGATTGTTGTGGGTTACTGAGAATTGAACCCAGAGCCTTCACACTGAGCTACATTTCCAGCTCTGTTTATTCTTTGCAGTAGGGTTTCGCTAAGTCACTATGTTGCCCAGGCTTCTGCCTCAGCCTCCCAGAGTTCCTGGGAGTCTAGGAACACAGCTTTGCAAGTTTTTTCCTTAATAACAGCCTATTGGCTGTCTCACTCATGTGTGAATAAACCAATTTCTGTGCACAACTACCTAAATGTTTCTAAGTTGTTCTTCGAAACAACTATTAGCATTGTGTAGGCAATTATAATCCACAAATCTATTTATCTTACCCACAATTAACGATACTTTTCCTGAGTCAAGCACATTTGCACTGCCATGTCACTGGTAGAATGGAAGGCTTACTACTTTGTAGGCACTGTACTAAGAATTCAACATATTTTACCTAATATCAAGATATCATTGTTTCTATTTTTCAGCTAAGAAAGTGGATATGATGAAGCTAGAATTTGAAACCAGACCTCTGTAGATGCAGAGCCCTGCACCTAGTAACAGTGCAGAGCAGCTGTGTGCAGCCTGCCAGCAGCTTCCTGAAGTTGCCCTGCAGATGTATATCTCAGAAGAGTTAGAATTCATCACTTCACTTTCCAGTAGATTCTCTCTTCAGTACCGGTCTCCGTCCAGCTTCAGGAGTCGACAGCTCTCAGGGTCATGCTCACCTCGTCCGGTCTCCACTGGAAACATGCACATTACCACAACCAGTCACCAGGGTGGAGGTGACCCAGCAGAGGGCACCAGATGCTTTTTCAGCCCTTTCATGCTTCACTCCATGCTCTCCTTGCGTTTTCGGATTTCTCCCCATCAGCAGCGGCTCTCCAGTAGCCTCTCTGCTCAATTGTTTCTCCAGTCACGCACATGACTCCCACTCAAAATCACTAACCCGAATCTTATTTTAATTATTCATGCTCATCACCATGCTTTTATGCATTTTTAGTGATGACAGATTCCAGAATGACTCCACATGAGCTTCCAGAGTCATCAAAAGACAATGAACTTTTACCTGTGTACCTTTTTGCTGAATCCAAAATGTGTATCCTTAATTTACATCTTTTCCTCTGAGCATTTCAGGTGGGTTAAACTGTTCATTAGATATAGACACATGTACTACTGCAAAACCCTCAGGCTCAAGGGGTTAACAAGTGGTAATAGTCATTTTTTCACAAATTATTCTCACTTATGTATTTCCTATTTCTGTCACTGGTATTTACCTGATCTCTCAAAATAGTTATCTGATACCATTCTCCTTTCTCCTATACTGAATTGCTCATTAAAATTTATCAATTCTAGCTGGCACATACCAGTAATTCTCAGTACTCAGGAGGCTGAGGCAGGAGAGTTGCCAAGCTTGACTCTAGCCTGGGCAACTTAGCGAGACAGTGTCTCAAAATTAAGTATTAGAAAAATCTTATTAAGCATTTACTATGTGTGAAAAAAAAAATAGTAGGATCTTTCCACATACCATTTCATGTACATTAAAAAAGCTATTATCCAAAAATAAAATTAGAGCAAGTCTATTTAAAGATCTTTCAGGTTTTAGAATCAGTTACATCATTCCATAAAATAGGATAGGTGTTCCAATGAGTCAAGAAGAAGAGGTTGATTTTATAGACAGAAGAAAGCTGAAGAAAGTCAAACCAAAGAACAATTAGATTGGTTATTTTCCTTCTAAGGCCAAGACATGGATGCAGAGCAATAGAAAAAGAAACTAATTGATTAACCTCAGTTTACTTCAGATTACTTTTTAATGTAAGGACTGACACATTATCAATGCCAACTGAAACTGGATTTGTTTGGATACTTTGGCTCTTAGATCTCCACTCTTGATTCTTAGAAGTTCAGATAAGTAGCTTAGTTTCAGTCTGGAGGTGTTGGGTTTTAACAGGAGTGGCTGTATTTTGGTTTTTAACCTGGTCTGTTGGGGTCCAGTACAAGAGCTTAGTCTGCAACAATGGCATCCAGTAATTTTCACTGAATGATAGAAAGAAAGGTATTACACATACAAAGACGGTGGCTATTTAATATTAGGTCCCATGACCAAGGACATGTGGCTGAGTGGGGGCTTACAGATCATCTCTCTGGACTGTAGAAACCTAGCATTCCTACTCCCAACTGTACTTTTAATACTTGGAACACAGGAAAGTTGGGATTTCCAAGATCACCAATCTGCATACCCAGAGCTCTTTGTTCTCATTGTATTGTATTTTAGATATGATGGGAAAGAACAGGATTGGTAAACAGAAAAGACGGCTCACCTCTCTCATCGTCTGGTGAGTAAGGCATTTAACTCACTGAGCTCACTTCAGTTTCAAAAATATAAAATCAAGTGAGTGGTTAGCTTCATCTACTAGTGGGTATTGAAAGTAAAAAGTGAAGAGAAATGCTAGAAATGAGACATCAAATTGCCATAGGAAGCACTTCTCAAAATGCTAGTTTTATTTATTTGGTTTTTGGTTTTTTTGACAGTTGTGGATTGACAACTGGTGGTCAGCTTGTAACACCCAGCTAAACTGAACCGGCTTGATGCTGGGTGTCGGGGCCACCTGAGGATGCTTGTCAACAACACAAAAATGAGAAGTGGAGAGGAAGAAGGGGAGCTGTTAGGGAGCTGGTGCTGCTGGTTCTCCTGGAAGAGTTTGTCATGCTGGCTTTCCCGATGAACTCAGCTGTTCTCATTGTCGGAGGAGTTCAGGACCTTGCTGTCACTGAGAATGGCTACAGTTCTCTTCGGGGGAGCTGTGGTCCTCACTTTGAGCATTGCTCCCTGGCTCTGCAAGGGAAGATAGTGCACTGCTGTTCTCATCATCCTAGGAGCTTAGGACCTTGATGTTGCTGAGGATGACTGTGGTACTTTTGTGGGGAGCTCTGGTTCTTACTTTGCACCTTGCTTTCTGGCTTCAGTGCAGATCCTTCAGCCTGCTGGCACAGATCCTTCATCCCACTGGCACAGACTTTCTAGCTTCCACTGACCTTTGGGCCTTCCCAGTGCAGATCTGTGAAACAGGCCTGCATGAGACATTGTCATGGGCTCTAGGCCTCCTGTGAGACTCATTGGGGGCATTGTGATGTACTCTAGGTCTTTAGCTGGACTCATTGCCATGGGATCAAGGCCCTCAGCCGGATTCTTTAGATCTTTAGTGTGTGGAAAGATCTCCTGCACTCTTTGAACTTAACTCTTTGGGTGACTATTATAAAATAATCCTATAAATTACATGTCCTGCATTGTTTCCCTTGCAAACCCTGACTGTAATAGCAGTAGACTATCAACAACTTTTGAGAGAAGAAAGAATCTGAAAACTAAATGGCCCTGCAGGAATTCTGACAATCTCTCAGAACTTTTCAACCTAAATTAAAGATGAAAATATGCAGCAGATGCTCAGTAGAAGTGGTCTCTGCAGGTGGGCTCTCTAGTGATTAATCAAGGCACCGTAACTGTGATCGGATCACCTTTTCATGGAAAGCACTGGCAAGCAGAGCCCACAGCTGCAGCAGAGCCCTTGGCCCTCAAATCAGATGGTGGGGTTGCACCTGTGGTCCACAAGAGGCTTCTTAAAGGTGTCCGTGCTGCTAGAGTAGAGAGAACCTCAAGAAGCACTTTATCCAACTCAGCACACAAGGTACTACCCTAACCTTTTCCAGACAACTCAGCACTTCAAAGCTGTCTTTGTGGGAAAATTTCAAAGGACTGTGCTTTTTGGCCTGGTGGGATTGCTGATTTTATTTTAGTGCCCATATATTAGGGACTCATTTTTTACTGATAGGAAAGAGGTATTAAAATGAAGATTAGAACTTAACTTGTAGTGAAAAAAATCAAAACAAAACAAATTCAACCTCATATCTTCAACAGTCTTGGATTTAAGTGAGGTAGGTTGTGAAGGGAAGGTGAGCACAATGCTACTGCTATCTGCGAGCAGTAATTCACCTTTGTGAGTTGGAGAGAGCAAGCTCTTCAGGCAGGCAAGCCACAAAAATGTGCTCCCCTTGGACATGGCAAATGGACATGCCCAGCCTTCAGATCAGTTAGGAAAAGTGCCCCTTCCTCGGGGTTCTCTGAGCTTGTGGCCCCGCCCAAGAGCCAGGTGCAGGTGTAGCCCTTTCTCCTTCCTTCCTTCTCTACCTGCTCACCTACTGCATGGTTTATCCCTCTGCAAAACAAAGTGTATTTCTTAGAATCTAACCTTTTAGTCAGGAATGGGAGACAAGCCTGGCACAGCAGTGCACAAATGACCTTCCAGCGCTTGAGAGGATGAGGTGGGAGGACAGCTTAAGCCCAAGAGCTTGAGACCAGTGTGTGAGCTACATAGTGAGAACCCATACCAGAGCAGTGAGAGAGAGAGAACAGGAGACAGTGGGTTATGTAAATAAACTTTCTCCCTCCATAGCACAATGGCTAGCACCACCTCAAAAGATAGATTTGCTAAACTTTAAGACTAATCATAATGGTAATGATAATTGTGTATTCTAAAAAAGAGGGCAGATGAGGGACTCTGTCAGAAAGCTGGAAGCTGTGTAAACTTCATGAGGAAAATTTGTGCCTGGACACATCCTAACTTCAATGTCCCACCAGAGCACGAAGTGCCCAATGTTGTGGAGTCCACCCTCTTCCCTGACCTCCATTGCCATTTATTTTTCTTCCTTTCTCTCTGTTTCTCTTTTTCTGTCTTTTCCTCTTTCTCTTTCTCTTTCCTCTTTTCTTCCTTCCTTCCTTCCTTCCTTCCTTCCTTCCTTCCTTCCTTCCTTCCTTTCTTTCTTTCTTTCCTTTCTTTCTTTCTTTCTTGTGCTATGGATTGAAACTGAAATCTTGCTAATGCTAGGCAAGTTCTCAACCATTGAGCTACACTCCAGCCCTTTTTTAAATTTTATTTTGAGGCAGGGTCTCATGAAGGTACCCAGGTTGTCTTTGAACTTGTGATCCTCCTGCTTCAGCCTCCTGATGAGCTGGAATCACAGCTGTGGCCACCACATCTAGCCTCACTGCTACCTTTCCCCATATTTATAATAAGAGGTCATGACATGAGGTAGCTTATACCTTAGCAGAGTCTTTATTGTACCAAGTAAAGGAATCTGACCATCGCCATCCTACATGGACAGGAGGCCACTCACTTTGAGCCTCTTCTATCCTCTTCTATCCTGCTATTATGGTTGATGCACTGTGTCAGCTTGAGAAATTTAGAAGTTTAACTAAGTGACTCAGCAGGGGCCCAGGGTCCTCACTTTGTAAACTTCCTGAGCCTATGCAAGAGGAGGGCGTGGAGATGGTGCGGGTGTAAAGAACCCACCGTAGGGTGGAGAACCTGCTTACAATGTAAAGGGGGAAAAGAGGCTTGTTCTCCCCTTTTTATTCTTGTTGTTTCTGCTGTCTTCTGCTGCCTTGAACTGTTGCCCCTCACCATGTCACCCTGCCCTGGAGCCTACTGAATATGGACTGAAACGTCCACAAACTGTGAGCTAAGTATTTTGTCTCAGCAATGAGAGAAAAGTAACCAAGACAGCCACTATGTTTTTACCTCTGCTAAAGATGTATAATCACATGTTAATAAAGCCCAGTAACCACGGCTACACCCTGTGACTCCCAGCACATTCTTCAGCCCCATTCCTGGCAGATCACCACCACACCCTACATTGCTCACATTTTATCTCTAGCAGCCACAGCTCCTTTTCACTGAACTTTCCTCCTCATAGCCCCATCTTTACCTTGTTCCTCCCACAGCTCCCCTCTTATGCTCATGACGGTATAAAAGACCTCATAGCAGTATGAGAGTTACCTAATCTCGTCTCAGTGGCAGATCAGTGCCTCTCAGTTTTATCTTGAAATGCATCTGTCCTGTTGAGCTCATACCTCTGATCCTTTTCCTTTTTGCCCCACACCAAGTCTTGTATGTATATCCTCATAGCAACTCTGCAAGGCTCATGTTCATAGGCATGTGTGGCTGATCTGTCCTAATGCATATCTAAAGAGCTATCCTTAGAGACCTGGAATCACACTGACAAAATGCACTGTCAGAGGTAAAGTAAGGAGGAAGCTCCTTCTCACTGGTCCAATAGAGGGCATTCTTTTGAGAGCAGGAAAGGTGGGATCCACCACTAACTAGGTAACTTTGAACAAACCACTCAGCTTCTCCAGATGCTAGTTTTTCACTCTGTTAAAGGAAGAGACTGGATGACATTGTGACTTCCAGGTCTAAAATGCTGTGGTTCCAATTTACGTGCCAAACAGTACGTGGACAGCTGCTCATGCTGATTGAATGTAAATACTGCATCTACCTCTTAGCCATGAGACTGCTCTAGTCCTCAGTTTATTCATCTGTAAATGGGAATATTATCTATGTCTTAAAATAAGAGGAAAAATGGGTAAAAGCCATAAGTATGTGACTTAGTTTTAGCTAAGTGACCAACACATAGTAAGTGCCCAAGAAACATCTCTTCTTCACCATGACCCTCACCATCATCTTCTATGTAGATGCCACTTCTCAATGTGCTGAAATATGAGAGACTTACAGGTGAGATAAAGTGTTAGCAAAGCCTCAGTGAATTTGAACTGAGTTCAGTGACTTCCCTCTTAAGTTAAAAAATGTCTTTTCATTGGCCCTGTTCTTTAAGAATTGACATTTTGGAGACTTTAGGTAAGGCGATTGTTACAATCCATTCCCTTGACTTACCCGTCCACACACCTGCAACACAATCCTTGGGAAAGAGAGAAAAGAATGCGTCAGGGTTCCGTAGTCCTGAGCTCCTGAGCTTCCGTAGCTCCTGCCCCAAACCAACAGCTGGCATCTACACAGCAGTGACTTAAAGGAAGACAGGACCCCTCCTTCCTACTTTTTGAGAAATTCTTCCACACCAGTTTGTACTTCTAGCTCATGTTCTCTACCATTTCAGGCCGGTACTGGAGAAAAGGCACTGGAGTCAGGAGACTCAAGGTCTAATCCCAGATTTGCCACAAGTATCTCTGTGACCTTCAACAAGTCACTTGCCCTTTCTTTGTCTGCTTTATGTGAGCAAAATGCCTGAACTAGGCTGTCTTTGTGAGCCCTTTCAAATCGAACATTTTGTGGTTGACTCCTAATCGAGTGACTTTATCTTGCTGATGACAAGGTGTCCTTCTGTCTCCTCTTTCCTCCCATTCAGGGTGCACCTCGCTGCCAGAGTCCACTCCCAGAGTTCAAGACTTCAGTTCAGCTCCCAGCCCCTGCTCACAGAACAACCCGGGGCCATTCACGGCAGGGCCCGCCCGCACTGCACGTGATACCGCAATGTCAGTGCCATTGGGAGCTGAGACTTCCGGCCTGCAGAATCTGTGAGGTTAGATAGAATCTCACCAGTGACTCAGAATTGCTGAAGAAATTTTTAAAAATGCAAACATCAAGGAATGTGTGGCTCTAATATGTGGAAATTGCCATGGCAACTCACACCAGGGCCACAGTTAGAGAAAAGCAAGCGTCTGAGCATTGCGCTGTCCTCTGGGTCCCCAGCAGTGGAGTAGGTGACGGCTTCGGGGGAGGGAGGGCAGCATTCAGTACAGAGCCAACACCTCCTTTCACTGTCCGCCCACACCACTGCAGCGCCTTGTCGCTGGGCCCTCCGTGCCTGGACCTGACGCTCCTGGGGAAAGAAGGGGTGCTTTCCTTTCTCGCTGTGACTCATGTCTAATGTGTAGGTGTCCTGGGAGCTGGGCGCCCCATGGGTTTGTGCACTCACTCTCTGTAATCCTGGGGATGACCTGAATCCTCCAAGAAGAGGGAGGCTGGGACATATCCTCAGCAAGAAGTGGATTGGGTGAACACAGAGCAATGGCTCTGACACAACTCTTTTTTTTCAGTTTAGGCAAAGATTCAATATGTAATAAGCTCCCTCCATAGCTAAATATTCCCATGTCTTGCTTCCTCTACTGCTTAAAGTCTGTTTTAATTTGATTCTACCTACACAAAAGAAGCCATCTTACGTGGGGGTGGGAGAAGAGTTCCCTCCTACCACTGCTCATATAAATGAATATTTATTTACTTTACAGTCATGAGTACATAAAGAGTTCTGCTTTGAGTGAGGCACTGTGAGAAATCATTGTAGCAGGAAGCAGGAAATGCTGCAGTTATAAATTCATTCCTTTGAAAGTGATTGCAATTTAATGGAAATCAAAATGTGCTTCTATGATGTGGACAGTCAGACAGAGGAGGGCTGGCTGCACAAGCAGCCAAACTTGATTATAGTAAAACCAGGATTATAGTAATATGGATCCACTTTTAAGAACGTTATTTCTTGGTGGGTATAGTGGTGCATGCCTATAATCCCAGCACTCAGTGAGGCTGAGGCAGGAGGATCACAATTCAAGCTCTTCCCATGCAACTTAGTAACTCATGGAGACCTGTCTCAAAAAAAATGTTTTTAAAGGGAAAGGGAAGGACCTTAGTATGAAGGCCCTGGGTTTGATCACTAGAATCATGCAAAAAATTTTTTTTCTTTTAAATAAGTAACACATGTACATGATACAAATTTCAACAGGAACAAAATGATGCTTAATGAGAAGCTCTTTAGTTCCCTTACTCCCATCCTTCCAGTTCCTGTCCTCAGAGGTGACCACATTTATAGTTCCTTGTATAGACTTTCAGAGTAACCTATGCATTTACATACACATTTATATACTTTTTTCTCCCTGTTTTACTCAATTTGAAAGTATATCTTGAAGGGGCTGATGTTCAGTAGTAGAGTACTTCCCACTCAAAGGCCTGGGATTCTCACAAAAATGAATAAAATAGGTAGATGATGATAGATAAGTAGATAGATAGACGTATTGTGTGTGTGTGTTTGTGTGTGTGTGTGTGTGCATCTCCTTGATATATTTCCTGGCTGAACATATAAACTTGCCTCATTCCTTTAAGTCAGGTGTGTAAATAAAGGCCCACACATCAAACCTGGTCTCTACCTCATTAAGTAAATAGAAGTCTCACTAGAACACAGCTCATGTATTATTTTACACATAGCCTGTGGATGCTTTTGTATTAAAATAGCAGAGTTGAATAACTGTGACAAAAACTGTATGGTCCATAAATAAGTCACTATTTTGACCCCTTATAGAAAAAATAATCTTACCATTGCTTTAAAAGACTCCCTAAGAATTTATATAGAAATTAGCAGAATTTGGGGCTGGGGATTTAGCTCAGCGGCAAAGCACCTGCCTGGCAAGCACAAGGTCGTGAGTTCAGTTCCCGGTACCAGAGAAAAACCAAAAACCAAAAAAAAAAAAAAGAAATTAGCAGAATTTAGTAGTTCCTTATGAAAGGATATGTGGATAATTTTAATCATGTTATTACAAATATTACTACAGTTTATGTACTAATATATGTAATTCTCACATATATGGTTATATCCATGTAAGTATCTAGGGATGGGATTATTGGGCAAAAATGTCACATGCTTCTCATGGGAATATTTGCTAATACAGTCTCACTAGTAAAGAAGGCAGAGCAATGGTAAGAAGCAACTGAGAACAGTTGTGAGGAGATGAAATGAACATCTCTGTTGTAAACGGTGGTTGCTCACAGTCATACTCCAAAAATGGGAAGTGGATAGTTAGAAAATCTGGGTCTCTATTAAAATAAATCTACCGATGTATCAGGATTGAGGAAAACAACGCAAGAGTATTCATTCCTGCTAAAGTCACTCTTTGTCCCAATTGCAAACTCCTTCTCATCTCCCTCCCTGTACTCGTTTCCCAAAAAGAACTTCATCAGAGCCTTGGAGGCAAGTGTGTGCCTGCTGGAGCTGCTGCTTTGGGAAACAGCCATATAGCTCACTGGGGACACCAGATAGTTTGACCTTGTGTGGACAGATTGGCTGGATGCAGGTTTTGCTAGCACAAAAAGGGGCTGGCCCTTGCATGCCATTTTGAGTTCATTCCTAGAAGAAGGAGGGAAATCTAGAATGACAAGCGTTGGGAAGGAAGTCACTGTGGTTAACTGGTTGTCAACTTGGGTGGAAAGTCGCAGCTGAGCTGAGTCAGCACGGCTCTGGGAAGGAAGACCACCTTAAGAAGGCTGCAGTCAGAAAGGTATAAAAGGAGAAAGGGAGCAAAGGGTCCCATGCTGGTTTCCCTTGGAAGAGCGTTGTTGCTGCTCATTTTCATTCTGGCTGCTTTTCTTCCGAGAAGCTCAGGCTGTTCTCTTCCGCCGAGCTCAGGTCTGAGCCTTCGCTGAGGATACCTTTCCTTTGGGAGGAGCTGTGGTCTTCGCCTTCACCTTGAGCCTTGTCTCCTGGTTCAACACAAAGATTCTTTAGCTTCTGGTATTTTAGCCTGCAGGCATAGACTCTAGCTTCCAGCACCAGGTCTGGGGCTTTCTGCTGACTGTTATAGTCAACCCATAAGACTCACAAGAGTTTAGATGTGTAGATAATGAGAGGTAGACCTAAGACGAGACAATTCAGACCTCTGCTTTCACCTGCTGACTCCTTGCTATGTGTCAGACTTGTGCTGGAGGTGAGTGTATACGATGAAAATGGGAATAGCTGCCTGTCAAGGAGTTTACAGCCTCCTGGGAGAAAAATAGACATGTCTTCAGTTTCCAAACTCTGCATAACTTTCAGATATTTGAGAAAAATGCAGCAATGCTTGATATCTGTCAGACGAAGTGCGAACAACTAACTCAAAGTGGTTCACAGCTTCAGCATTAGATTCCACAGCATTAGGTCACACTGCATTCCATCTGATAATACCATGTGCTTGCAAAGTGAGGTGTTCAGCAGCTGCTGTGCTAAAAAGCTGGGACTGCACAAACTTAATTCAATTCAGAACCGGAAATGAGGGCAGTGCTCACTGTTCACTTTGATTACATGTTTGGGAAGTGGGCACCCATGTCTTTTGTAAATAACTGCAGGCATTCAAGGATGCAAGAAAACATTTGTCTCTTTCAGTCGATGTGTTATCTTTTGAAGAGACTACTAAGTGGTTAGGACAGAGGTACTTACAAAGTTGTTTGGACTGAACTACCTGATACATAGAAGTGCTAGGTATTTCTTTTGGTCTGTGTGCACTATAAAAAAATTACTAAAACTCCAGGGATGACAGGGACCAAATCAGTGCAGAAACCTCTGCCATGACCACGTAACACTCCTCACCATTATTGTAGCCTTGGAAAAGTTAGCACTCTAAACTCAGCCGGTTCCTCAGCTATAGAGAGAAGTCTAATAACCTTAGGGGACTCTGTGAAGGTTAAATGAGATGAGGCAAGTGAAGGACTCAGCATAGAGCTTGGCACATGACAAGTGAACAACCAGCACTGGCTAAGATAAATCCTCAGAAACTTGGACATCATGAAAAAAGCAATACTGAGCCCAACCCTACTACTTCAACTTCATCTTTAAGCTTGTAGTTTCTCATGCCAAGTGTTGTTGCCATGGTACCTGCTGCAATATCTGGAACCAGCCAAGTCATTGTGAAATCAGGAAGCCAGCAATCCCCTTGAGGTTTGATACAGTGCTAAATAGATGACTTCACTGAGACACTTTGGTTAGGGCTCTCCTTGTCTCCTTTTTTGTCCTTTTCTGTCTTTTCTTTCTTTCTTTTTCTTTCTTTCCTTCCTTCTTTGCTTCCTTCCCTCTTTTCTCCCTTTCTTTTCTTCTTGTGCAGGTTTCTAACTCAGTGTGATTTGTATGCTAGGCACATGCTCTACCCCTGAGCTAAATCATAACATGCTTAAGACATATATATATATGTAAGTTCAGAGAATTCTTACTACATTCGGTTGAAAGAGAGGGAGATTTTAGTAAATCTAGTGATATTTTTTAAAGTAAATTTAAGATAAATTATAACAAAATTATTCCCTCACTTCTGAAATATTTCTTTTTAAAA
>NW_004955416.1:1997600-1999387 GCF_000276665.1 Chinchilla lanigera | reverse complement strand
GAGTCATGACTCATTTAAAAAGACAAAAACAAACTCTCATTTTGGATGCTATCTTCATTCCACAAAGATGTGTATTTACATCATTAGAGAGAACTTTCCGGGTCTTTAAGCAAAACTGGTAGGTTTTCTGCCAGTTCCAGATGGGTTTAAAATTTTCCAGTCTTATTAATTTTAGGAAAGATAGATCACACTTAGATCAAACTATGTTATGTGCATGTATAAATCTTCCAAATGAAATGACCCATTAATCTGTATAATCAATTTTTTAAAAATTATTTTTAAAAAACCCCAAAGATGGAGAGAAAGTCCACACCCCACTTGTCTGTTCTATTTCAATCATTCGGAAGTGGGTATGGAAGAAAATTTTATTCCTCAAGGGACATTTGAAGATGGCAGAGATGTTCTCTGATTATCAGGGACAAAACAGGAGAACGTTGGGCTACTGCTCAGATCTAGGGAGCAGAGCCCCAGGTTGCTCTTAAATGTCTTACATTCCAGAGGCCCCTGAAGCTAAAAAAGAATTATCTGTCCCAATGTCAAGTACTAAAGTTGAGAGACATAGCCTAGAAATTATTTCTTTCCTTTACCAAATCACACTCCTAAAAGTTCTTTCTACCAATACTTCTTCCCTTGACCTAAGAGGTTCTTTAGAATTTATTTCTGAGATTTGAAGTAACCAACATCTGTGGAGAGCTATTGCATTCTCCTCCAAATCAGTGTTCCTCAACATTCCTGTTAGAACCACCTGTGTGTGATGGTGGGCACTATGTCAGTGGTTGAACTCCACTTCAGATTAATTCCATACAAATCTTCAGGATTGAGACCTGATCAGGGTATGTTTTATTTTTTTTTTTATTTTAAAGATAAAAGAATGAAGATATCTTAACAAACACACATACATTTAGAAAATAACATAAAAACAACACAAGCAATACAGAATCTCAGACAAGCTGAGAGGAAATTAGCAATGGTTGCTGTATTACATATTGATATCTTCAATTTGGATACTCAGATAAACAAATATAGACATGTACAATCAATAAAAAACACTGCAGTGCATGGTATGTTTTACTTTTTCCAAATAATCCTAATGTGCAGCTAGGACCAAGGATCATAAATATAAATAAATATTATTTCTATACTAGTTCTCAACTCACAAGAGAGAACTTGGTTTGGAAGGGGGAGATAATGACACCTCTCTCAATGAATGCTTTTCTCTACTCTCATATAGTAATCATGTTGACCATTTGAATCAAGAATTATTTGAAATTTTGTACTCTTATTTTTCAGTCTTCCAGGATATTTCACTTTCTGTGGCTGACCAAAGCAAGACAAAGACTTTGTGTGTCTCCATGGTCTCAAGGGAAAGGAAATTATTTAATTGCTCCAGTGAGAGCTTGACTTCCACCTGTACTTGAATCTAAGGAAGTCAGAAATGTTTCCACCATGAAGCTCATGTACCAACTGAACCAGGATGCTTCTGAGCATCCTGAGAGGCCAGAGGAAGGTTTTCCAACTCGCCTCTCTCTATCCCTTTCACCCCCACTTCTACTCCCTTTAGCAACTACTGGTCAAGCAGATGGTTTGGGTGTGATGCCCTGGAGGTTAACAGATGTGAATTCCGACAGAGCAAGAGAACAGACCTTTTCCATGACTACACGTAAACCAAGCACATGGTGTGCCCCAGCCCCCAACAAACATATTGTGCTTCATTTGACTGACTTAACATCCCAAGCCAGGGTCAAAAGGTTTCTCAGGGCTGGTGTGAGTGTAAAAGTCAATAAAAA
>NW_004955416.1:1992939-1996665 GCF_000276665.1 Chinchilla lanigera | reverse complement strand
TTTTCAGTATACAATCTACTTTTTGTATATCCAGGATTAAATATTAACATGATGAGACTGGCATAAAAAAAGGAAGGCTCAGCACTCACGTCTCATGGAGTAAGGCATAGCTATTGCCACTTGATGCCCACTGTCTTTGAAGGCCACGTACGTTTACAGAAATCCTGTCTCTCCTCGCCCCTCTCCCCCAGTAGGTAACAAACTAAAATCTTATTTTATCAAAATGGAAACCAAGCCCACAAGGGGGCAAGTGTTTTCTTTCAATGGAGCTTTTTGATATCATGCCGTCGTTTCATTCAAAACAGTAGGTTTGACACAGTTCTGATTATCTGAGTAACATCCTTATAATTCATTCACTACTTCTTCTCAGTAGTCAAGGCTGTGTGTATCTATATTAAAGCCCCACAAAAGGATTCACAAAAGGGGGATCGAATGAGGGATCCTGTCTGACAGCTTTGGTCATAGTTTGATTAAAGGACAAGATGAGAGAAGAAAGTCATCACATGGCAGCTAGCACAGCATTCCCACAGTACTCATTTTGTGAGTGGATACACTGCACAGACATCATTGGATAGGTCACACCTTAAAACAACAGGTTGTTAGTGTCTAGGGCTACAAATAGAAACAAAAAGACAGTCTTTTACTGATGATTCAATTCAAATATTTGATTGCTAGTAATTAATACCATTTTATAATTTTTACTTATTAAAACAAGCATTCTCTGCTTTAACATTTTTATTTTAAAATGTACAATTAAATTAAGAATTATACCAGATGCTACCTCTTTCTAGCATTAAACTCAAAATCAAGGGGCTGGGGATTTAGCTCAGTGGCAAAGCGCCTGCCTGGCAAGCGCAAGGTCGTGAGTTCGATTCCCAGTACTGGAAGAAAAACTACAAAAAAAAAAAAAAAAAAACCCTCAAAATCAGCTGTTATGCTTGTTGGAATCATTACTTGCTTATGCACTTGTGAACCCAGGATCTCATACATGTTAAGCAAGGGCTCTCCACTGAGCTACACCTCATCCTCTTAATTGGTATTTTAAATTTAATTTTCACAGGCCTTATATTTTGTTTGCATTTACTGTGTGTTGTAGTCAGGCTTTGCAAGGGAATAGAGTTAATACAGGATACAATTTATAGCAGAATTTTATAATATTCACCCAAAAAGTCAAATGCAGAAGAATGCAAGTGATCTGTCTATGCACTAGAGACCCAAAGAATCCAGCTGAGGCCCTAGATCCTATGGCAGTGTCCTCCACAAGTCCAGCTGGAGGCCTAGAACCCACAACAATGTCTCATGCAAGTCTATATCAAGGATCTGCACTGGGAAGACACAAAGGTCAGCAGTAGAAGCTAGAAGGTCTGTGCAAGCAGGATGAAGGATCTGTGCTAGCAGGCTGAGGGATCTGTACCCACCCTAGGAAGCGATACCCAAGGTAAGGACCAGAGCTCCCCTGAAGAGAACTGCAGCCATCCTCAATGACAGCAAGGATCCGAGCTCCTTCAGTGATAAAACAGCTGAGTTCATATAAGGAAAACCAGCATGACAAGCTTCCCCAGGAGAATCAACAGCACACCATCTTCCCCTCCAGTTCTCCTTTTGGGCTGTTGACAGCAATCCTCAGGTGGGCCTTCCATGTCCAGAACCACATCGATTCAGTTCAGCTGGGTGTTACAGGTTAATCATTAGTTAATCCACCACATTGTGCAATTTATTTCATTTTTATATTTACTTAAAACCCACAAGCAGATTTATATTTATACCTGGATACCATTAAAAATGGTAGCTAATGCAAAAATTGTTTTTAAAGAGTCAGACACTGGGCAATTTTGAGAAAGAAAACACTCATTTTTTAAACAAGCAAGTTGAAATCTAAGATTTAAACTAGGTCTGTGCTTGGACTCTGGCAGAGACAACTTAGACGTAGTTTCCCCTCTACTGAGAGGACAAGAGGGCAGTTGTACACAGCATCCCTGCCTGGACTAGAAAGTGAACAGCCAGCTCTATTCCTTCCCACTATACCAGATAGGCTCACTGAATGTTGTTCAGTAAGAAAGAGAAGAAAGACAGCAATCTAAAAATAAATTTAAAAATATGAAAATAGCACTATAATTAGAAATAAACACTATAAGCTTCTTTTACTATTGGTATAGTTTCAAGACTAATACCTATGATCTCTGTCTAAAGTCTCCAGTAACCTGTTTTGCTTGATGTTCTCAGCACCCTGTAAAACCTTTCTGACCGAATAGTTCAGGGCCTTCTCAGTCTCACAGATGCTCACAAGACATCTGATCAGAGTCCTTGATTGTTCGTGGCTATTTTCCATTCCCTCTTGTAGCTCTAAAACAACCAGTTCTGCTACCACCGGCTGGAGCCCGTACCCCCACCCCTGCCCCGTGTGCCCTACGCTCTGGGCAGTTGGGTTGAGAGCAGTGAAGTAGAAGAAGTAGAAGAGAGGCCCCCTCATTTTTATGTAACATTCTGTTAGCAGGATGCCAAGCACAATAACCTTGTGCTTTGGTTTCCTACAGCCTTGTTGTTATTCAATTTTATAAAAATTATTTTATCTTATTTAAGTTATATTAACATTTTTATCTGTTCCCACTTACTAGAAAGTTACTAATAAGTTCAAGGCCATAAAGAACTGACAGTAAGGCAAATAATTCTTGTCATAAAAGTGTAATTTGTGTCTGGCAGAATGCAAAAGGATTATAGTGCTTTCTGATACTGACCATGGTTCTCAAGCCTGAGGAGAAACATGGAAGCCTGAGCTGTGTCCCCCACCCTCAATTCATTACTGAAGTCCTATCGCCCAGTAACTTTGGAGATGAGATCTTCAAGAGGTGATTAAGTTATAATGAGGTCATTAGGGTAGACTCCAGTCCAGTATGGCTGGGGTCTGGATAAGAAGAAAATATGCAGGAGAGACATACACAGAGAGAAGACTATGAGAAGACAGGGAGAAGACAGTCATCTGTAGGCCAAGAAGAAAGACCTTCCTTAAAAAACCAAACTCACTGACAACTTCACCTTGGATGTCTAACCTCCAGAACTGTGAGAAAATGAATCTGTTGTTTAAGCTACCTCATCAGTGGTACAGTACTTTGCTGTGGCAGCCCTAGAAAACTAATACAGGACTAAAGACCTTGAGACTTTTGGAAAGCCAAAAGCAGTATTGAAAGTCCTGCTTTGTCATGTCAACCTAGTCTTCTCCAAAATTTTAGATGCAATTAAGTGATTCATCAATAAGATAACTCACTTTTTAGTGGAGCATTATTTCTCACCATTCCTATTCCAAATTTCTCCATTTTCTCTGAGCTCATCCTAGGCATTTTACCTGTAACTCTTATGATGAAATGCACATCCAATGTTGAAAATATCTTTCAACCACTACTTATTTTCTCACCACTTGTTTGAGAGCACCTCAAAAGCTGGGATGATGGCTGCACCCCTTCATGTGTCTGGCAGCTAATAGATAATGTTACTAGGTCTGGTACCTGGTAGAGAGGTCACCAAATGTCTGTGAAGCAAAGGGTTTGATTGGTAAATAAATGGGAAAAAGTTACTTTAAGCTAAACAATAACTTGAGGGATTTTTTTTTCTCAAGAATTTAGGAACAACTAGCTAAAACCATTTCTTCATTCTTTAAGTCAACACTGCAGTGAAGCAAGGCATCACTACTCAAAAGCCACTGCACAAGCTGGGTGTGGCTGTGCATGTCTA
>NW_004955416.1:1791061-1992509 GCF_000276665.1 Chinchilla lanigera | reverse complement strand
CCCACTGTGGGATGATGCAGCAAGAAAGCCCTTACCACAAATGATCCCTTAATCTTGGCCTTCCCAGCCTACAGAACCATGAGCCGGTAGATTTCTACTCATACTCAGTCTCAGGTATCATGTTATATGAAACAAAATTGACCAAAACAGCCAGACAGTAAATACTTCAGTCCCCATTGCAACCACAATTTCACTTTGCCATGGAAGGCTGGGACTATAGCTTCGTGGTAGAGAACATGCTCAGTATGAACCGGGCCCTGGGTTCTATCACCAGCACCAATACAAAATGGGAAAATCCTTTACCATCAAAGTATAAAAACAACCATTGTCATCAAGTAAAAGAATGAGCATGGCTGTGTTTCGGTAAAACTTTGGACAGTAAAATTGAATTTCATATAATTTTCACATGTCACACAATATTATTCTTCTTTTGAATTTTTGCAAGCACTCAAAAATACAAAAATAATTCTGAGCTTCTGGGCCATACAAATTCGTTGTGTGGGTTACCTAGCCCTGGTACAAACCATCTTCCCCTCAACCTTGTCTGTCCCCACCTGCCCCCCATCTAATCCTTTTGTTCCAAGCAAAGTGTGATATTCAAATGTGAGTGTTTCTAGAAAGAACTGAATGCTCTCAATAGTCCTTGGCAGCGCAGTGTGAACTGGGAAAAATCACAGTCTTTCCTCAGAGGCCAGGGAGAAAGTAAGATTAAGGGTACACAAAAGGAAATAAAACAGGGCCGGGTTTAACTCAGCAAAACCTTACCAGTAGCCTCACTTTCAAAATGGTGTTGCACTTTTGTGCTCAGTTCGAGTCTTTTTCTCTCACCAGAGTAAATGCTATTATTTCAGATAGGCTGGAGAAACAGTTGATGTTATCTTGGGCCACACATTTCTACATGTGCCACTTCCTGACCTCAAATTCAGCCCCGTGAGGGATTGGTCTGAACTCGGTGTGAAGAAAAGAGGACTCACAACCAATATGATCTGGTGTGGTGCCAGTCTGCACAGAATTAGAAGATGGATTATTGTGGATTTGTTTTCCTTTAGGAATTAGGGCTGGCACTGGCTTAGCTTCAGTGCCGCAGAGGTATTAACTGAAATACATTTCTATCTTAACAGCCACATCCCCTTTAGCCTTGGTGACTTTGGAATGACTTCCAAAGCAATCTCATCAGCACGAGTTGGCAGACTAAGGCTCACTTCATGTCAGAACCGTAGGCCATGAGAGATGAGTGTGCTGCACTGGGCCTCCTACCACAAGGAGTGAAGCAAACTGCATGAGGCGGGCTAACACAAGCTGGGGGAAGTGTGGATTGGATTTCCACCAGTCATGGCAGCAAGAGAATTCAAACCAACAGAAAGTGTTGAGGACAAAGTAAAAGTGCTGCCACTGTGGCCAGTCACACACGTGCTTAAGGGCTCTCTAGTGTCAGATCTGAAATCTTCTCCCTTTTCTCTTTACATGTTTAGTAAATTCATTAGCACATTTGTACGTAGCACTGAGAAAAGCTCCCTTGAAATGGTCCTCCCCTAATTTAACTCCTAGGATCCTCAGCTTGCTCATCTGCAATATGAAGTCCTCATCCCAGGCCTGCTGTAAAGATTATGTGAGATAATTTGTGGAGATGCTTTATAAACTCTACAAATACTAGCTTTTGTTTTAATCCCTCTCTACTGACCCAGAAAGAAACATGTCCTATTCACCTGGCTGGAAGCTGGGGAGTGGACAGTCAGTTGAGCTACCCAGGAAAGAATGCTCCCTGGTCATCTTCTTGCCTCTTGTCCTCATCAATAAACACTTAATGAAGATACATGCATAGGAATGAGAGACATATAATTCACAACAGAAACTCAAATTTCTTAAAAGAACAAGACTAAAACTATCTTTTCTGATGAAGTTAAATATGTTAGTAACCTTCTTTCTCTGCCCCACATCTGCCATAATAGTTCTGTACAGCTCATTTGTCCTGTAGTTCAAACACACAGAGAAAATTCCCTACACACACATACACACACACACACACACACACACACACACACCCTGAATCGGCCTCACAAATAGCTAGGCACCCATATTCTGCAGAATAGAATGGCTACCAGGGTTATTCTGCAGTATCTTTCTATTAAGTTGTATCCTTCCAAATCCCCTCATTGTGGAGTTGTTCATTTAAACCACAGAATTGGGGCTGGGGATTTAGCTCAGCGGCAAAAGCGCCTGCCTGGCAAGCGCAAGGTCGTGAGTTCGGTTCCCGGTACCGGAGAAAAACCCAAATAAATAAATAAATAAATAAACCACAGAATTTTCCCCCTTTGAAAGCAAATACCCCTTTAAAAGGTAATATTTTGTCACCTTTAAATATTAACAAGCTCATGTAAATTTTTATTACACCTTTTCTAAGGTAGGATGCCAAGGGCTGCTTTGAGGCTACTGGTTGTGGAGGAGGCATAGAGATAGGGAGTAGCATTTTAAAAGAAGAGAGATGAGTATTATAAGCACCCAACATCTCCTGACACATTTTGTTTGTACACCTAGTCTAGCTACACGCCTTTGTGATGAGTAATCACTGAATACCAAATCAAAATCAGGATCCATGGTTGTAAGCAACACATTAAGCAGATTAAAGCAGAAGAGGAATTAATTGAAAAGAGACTGGGTAGCTCACAGAATCACCCAAAAGTCTACTGAATAGGGCTCAGAAACAAGAAAGAGCAAGGAATACTCAAGTGCATCCTGGACCACAGGCAAAAAACCATGCCATAAAACCAGTTCCAAATGGGATTGTCAGGCCCTCCGCTGAGCCATATAAACCCTGGTGATACACATTTTACTGCCCCCTGCCTCCCTGGAAAGCCCCCCCCTCAGGGATTCCTAAGTGTCCCTGAAGCTTTGTGTCCAGTGTACCTGGGGGCATGCTCATCTGTTTAGGTTTCAAGTTTAGATCATCAAGTTTAGGTCTCGTGTCTGGGCCCTACCTGTGTAGCTGGGGATGAAATGGTGCTTTCCCTTCCTGAGTGAAAGTTGTGCTCTGTCTTCCATCAAGACGCATAAAGTAGATAATTCATCCACAGATAGAAAGGGGGTAAAATGCAAACAGTTCACACAATGACAAATGACCCTTACTCATGTACTATACAACAGGTACTGTGCTTGATCCAAGAATAAAACAGAGCCATGGTCATCAAGGAACTAAATGTCTACTGAGAGATACAGACATGCTAAATGAAATACACTGTTTTGCTCACTATTACAGTGTTTAGTGTGGGCGTAATGAGTGAATGGATCTTGCTGACTCCCTGGGAGTCAGAAGGGGCATGGTGAAGAAATACCACTTGAAATGAGTCCTGAAGGATCAGGGGGATTTGCTTCCTGAAGAAGAGGAGGCGAAGTCCCCACGGGTAGGGAAAAGGGAGAGAAAAGCTTGTAAAAAGACACACAGCAATAAAAAGTGAACTACTCGGAATTTTTGGTTAGGCTTATTCCAGTGAACTTCATCCAGAAAAAAGAATTGCTGAGATAGACAGCCAGCAGTAGTGCCAATAACAGAAACTCTAGGGACCAAGAGTAGAAAACTGGCCACAGTGCAAGGAAAACAGAGTACTGAAACCAGAGCCGATACCTCAAGCCTGGAGCAACCTGTCAGACCTCAAAAACTGGGCAAAAACCTTGCTGCAGCCCTTGAACACTGAATGCTGCTGCTGTGCATTCACATAAGTCCTAAACAACCCCTGCATTTTGGTGTCCTGGGCCAGAGTTACCTCTGACCAGATGGGGATCTGGAGCAGATGGGGCACTGGCCTGTTCTTCCAGCCCAACTCACACTTTGGGGCACCTTCCAAATGGGAATGATATTCCTAAAATACACAGAAAAGGGAATAAAACAAACACAGAACCAGAATCCCTTCCAAAGGGTGTGGCCTGATCTGAGATACTGAAATATTTCACTTTTATATCCTAGGCCATGTGGAGCAAAGTGGTGTAAGATGATGTCGAAGAGGCAAGAAATTCAACAGCAAAGGTTTATAAGGCCACCTCAATTAAGCTGACCTTTCAATTGGAAGATAGTAAGGTCAGCAGAGGTAGGACTAGCCAGTTACCATGCCTTGTTTTCCTTTGTCTGCTTGTTTGTTTATCTGTTTGTTTTGCAGGAAAGTGACTTTGGTGGTGGTGTCTGCAGTGAACAGGAGTGGAGAGACACAGGAAGCGGGAGGGTCAGCTAAAAGTTGCTTCTATACTACAAGTGACAGATGGGGACAGCAAGGGATTAAAGCCAAGGTTGGGCTAGGGGAGTGAAGCTCAATTCATAGAGACTTTCAGAATTAAATTTAATGTGATTCGACCAATTTGAGTTTGTATAGATTCAGCTGGCTTCACTTCCCCACTCAAGGATGGCATGAAAACTACAAAGGAGAACAAGGAAGCTGCTAGGGTTTCAAAAAGGCCTTATTTCTAGGGACAGATAGAAGTACACTTTGTGGCATTGTGTATCCCTTATCGAGAACGGGAGCCCTTGCCCTGGGACTGGCTAAACTCTCTCAGCTTCTGAGCTGCACATGCCTAGAATGGTCAGCTGGTGGCTTGACACTGCCCTGACACAATCGTCCTCCATAGTCAGCTAATCCTGATTGGGTGAGCAACCTTTGATTGTCACCCACCTCAGTTGGTCCTCCTGCTTTTCATCAGGAAGGGAGCTAGAAATGCAGGGCAGATGGGACTGAGAAACTCCAGGTATGAGCAGATTCGAGGACCCCAGAGTACTGCCACTTCTCCTTACCATTCATGCACTCATTTTCAATGTTAGCTAACTTCCCACTGCTGATGGAGACCTGCTCCAGATTCTATGGGATTATCAGAAGTGAAGAAGATGTAAGTATCAGCTAAAGGAATTTACAGTGGAACGGAGAAGACACAACATGAAGTCCAGACAAGCACGTGCACCCCAGGGAAATATACTTACAATGCACCACTGTCACTGCAGGACAGCACTGCAAGGCTAAGTGCAAAGGATGTGGAAAAGGAAATAAAGCAAGGTGGTGGACAAGAAATAACAGAAGAGGCTGCTTTGCACAGTACGGTGATGCACACCACTATTCCTAACACTCTGAGAGGCTGAGGCAGGATGATGGCAAGTTCAAGGCCAGCCTCAGCAATTTAGTGACTTAGGAAGACCCTGCACAAAAGAAGTGGGGGAGTTGGGGACACAGCATGAAGTTTCCTGGGTTCAATCCCCCAATACTGCAAAAAAAGGAAAAAATGAAAAGATGTCTTGCAGAAACTGATTCTTAAGCTGAGTATTAAAAGAAAAGCAGGTTATGGATTCCTCAAAGGAGAGGAGAGAAAGTATTCCACTATGGGAGAGCCTCAGGTGCAAGGTCACTAAAGGAGAGGCACACCGACAGTGGACAAGGGCCGGTTTCCCTGGAAAAGGACTGGCTTCTGAGACTGGCTTCTCTAGCTGAGGGGCTCAGTAGCAGGGTGTAAGAGACAAGACAGCGGCTACAGGATGTTATTACTGATGGGGACTTGATGGGGATTCTGATTTAATGCAGCTGGGCATTCCTATGTGAGAGGATGACAGGTCAAAATGATACTCAAAGGAGATCAGGGATGGAATTGATTCGTACCATGGCCCAGGACAGAAAGAACTGAAGATCTAATCCCTGGAGGAGTGGTATAGTAGTTTGGGGGATAAATGGCCAAGGCCCTGGTAAGAGAATGAGTGTAAAAGAAGGGGAGATGTCAAATCTGAACAGCATGTGAAAAGAAAAATAAGATGTCATGGTAGGATCAGGGTTCCAAGTCAGAATAAGAAAACCCAAAACAACACAAAGCTCCAAAGCCTCCAGAAGTTTTGGAGAACAGTAGTGCCTCTATTATAAAGATGCAAAAGTGCTAATCTGCATGGAGAGGGAGGACTTAGCAGGTCATTTGGAAAATGTACTAAAAGGAAATGATGAACACCCCTTCTCTGACAACTCCTGGACACATCACCTTTAAGGTCCATTAGTTCTAGTCTAATTGTGATGGCAGAGGAGAAGGAGCTCAATGGAGAAAGAGGTAATACATGCTTTTCATGCATACACTTTTGAAGATGAGATCCTAAAATATCTAGATGACATGTGTGGATCTGTGCACTAGCTTATAATTTCATATTGACCTCTTGCATTTGTGACTCTCTTTATATTTTTCAAAAAGTTTCCCCTGTATTATTTTTTGTGAGTTTCTAAGTGTGTATAATAAACAGGGTAGATATCTCTAATAATTACTTCTGTTGGAGACAGAGGCACAGCCAGGTAAGATGACTGGCTCAAACACCACAAAGCTAAGCACTGGTCCATCAATTTCTGGTTGTAAATTTCTGCCACTAGCCCAAGTTGTCTTTCTTGTATGGTAGGTGATACTAGTCAGTGACTTACTATAGCATTACTGATAGCCTCCAATGAGCTGGCTGCTATGCTATGCTGTTTATACACACAGCTCCCTTTAATTCTCCCACCATCCTGCAGAGTGTCACGTTTACTCATTTCACAGATCAGAAAACTGAAGTTCAAAGAGCTTTTGAAACTTGATGTCACATACCTGGTAAGTGGCAGAGGTGGGATTTGAACTTGGCCTGACTCCAGAGTCTATCTATATCCTTTATTCCACACCATACTGCAAAGTCCCACTTCTAATGAAGGGACCTCGTATACTTTGAACAAAGTTCTCATTTTACCCTTCTCTCCTTGACCAAGTAAATCAAATTACTTAAGTTTTCCTCCTAACTTCTCCAACATTGTGGATGAGTAACACTATGTTCTGCCCTCTGGCTCTTCAGATCAAGAGCTCAGAATCAATTTGGCCAAGTTTTTGGTGAAGAAACATACATTCACACACACAATTAACTGCAATATTACAGCAGAAAATGCCCCTCTTACCAGTCAATATACTTCAATTTCTTAGCTGCCCAGGTAACAGTTCCTGTTCCAGATCCAGTTGCTCCTGTTTCTCAGAAATGGCTGGTCACTATGATGCACATTATATAAACCAATCCTCAGTTGACAAGCCATCGTTCCTCTGTAATTCCGGCTTCCTTATCCCATACAAGCCCTAGACCACCAGAGATCAGGGCCTGATAGTCTGGGAATGATCCTGATCAGTGCCCATCCACGTAAATAAATCTATCTGCAAATCCTGGGTGTGCTTCTGCTTGCTGTTGCAATATGTCAACTTTAGTAAGAACCACCCAGCAGAGTGGTACAGCACAGTTCTGAGTATGACTGTAGATCATTGTCAGGTAGACCAGTAAACTGAAGGGGAAAGGCCCACCCCAGATCTGGATGGCACCAACCAATAGGCTTGTATGGAATAAAAAGAAAAAGGAGAAGCAAGTGACCAATTTTGGAGGAACTTTGGTCTTCTCCATTGCCTTGGGATATTGGGGTCCAGTTTCTCTGGCCTTAATGTAGATTTGCACCTGGAACTCTGGTGAGTTTCCAGACCTTCGATCTCGGGACTGCGGCTGCATCCTTGATCTCTCTCTTTCTGTAGCTTCCACCTTCTTGGGCTCAGCAACTACTGCATCCTCCAAGTCTCTAGTGCTCAAATGGCCACAGTGGACTCTTCCAGCTCTGATCGCATCAGCCTACCAAATAAGTCCCCTGTATAATTATACATACATTTTACATGGATTCTGCTGCTCTAAGAACTCTAACTAATATGCTTTGAGCATACATTTATCTATGCAGATAGACAGACCTATAGATATACATGTGTGGTTTATGTAGAGGCCTAAGGTTACTGACATGCTTTAGATACTGCAAGCACTAAGATAAGCTTAAAGGAAAAGAAGAAATTGGAGCTTATTGGTGGTAAGCTCCCAGCACTACGTAAAATGATTTACATACATCATCCCATTTAAATTGTATTCAAACACTAAGACATAGATATTATTTTTCCCATTTTATACATGAGCAAGCCAAATTCCAGGGAAATTAAATCACTTTACAATGTCATGAAGCTAAAAAGAGGCAGAGCTGGGACTTGAATTTAACATAGGGTAGTTTCCACATTCATGGGTTTTTGTTATTCAATATTACTTCCACATCAGTAACTCAGAGATAAGTTTTTAAAAAAGAGTTTGTATAACATAATGTTGTCAGGTAGAGCTAGATTCTGGGGTGGTTTTCTGGTTTTGTTTTGTTTTGCTTTTTGTTTTTTTTTTTTTTGTCTTTTTGAGACAGGAATTTACTATGCAGTTCAGGCTGGCCTTTGCAGGTAGATTTATTTACTCACTTTATAGCCCAAGTGGGCCTCAAACTCAGCAATCTTCCTGCCTCAGCCTCCTGAGTGCTGGGATTACAAATGTGTACCACCATGCCTGGCCAGGTAGAGCTAGTTCTGGAGGCTGTATTTTATGTGGTTCATAACCAAGATATTTATGATTAGGGTTTTTCTTTAATGATAGAAAATGCTATAGTTTGTGTCACCCATCAATAATGAATTAATTCATTACTCAGGGAGGTTAGGTTCCTAATAAAAGGACAAGTTCAGTTCCCTTTTCACTTTCTTTCACCCTATATTTACCTTCAGCCGTAACAGAGGATGATCCAGGATGATGGTACACAACAGAAGGCCCTCACCACATCCCAGCTTCCTGGTACTGGGTTTCCCAGACTCTAAACCATGAGCCAGTAAGTGTGTGTTCATCATTAATCCCTCAGTTTGTGACATACAGCCATGACAACACAAAAAGGACTAAGTCCAGGAAACTGATTTCAATTTTAATTTTTCTCTTCTACCTTTGAGGAATACAGTTAGGCTAAGATCCTCCTTATTTTTCTGTATTTCTTACTTTTTTGCCATTAAATGTTTTATTTTGCTCTTTGCTTCCCACTTCCTTCCTCAAGATAAAGCCAAACTAGGTCTTGACTCTAATCCCAGCATTATGGGAGATTGAAGTTGCAAGATCACCAGTTAGAGCTCCACCTGAGGAGCTCAGCAAGCTCGCAAGACCTGTCTTAAAATAAAAAACTAAAGCTGTAAGGATCTGGTGATGTAACTGAGAGCAGAGGCTGTGCGTCCAATCCTCATTAAACCAAAAAAGAAAAAATATGCTCACCTGCAACAATTCTAGATTCTACATGGAAAAATGTCATGGGTGCTTTCCTTTGACATAAGTACATAACATTCAAGATTCACATTTCAAGATCTTGAAAGGAAATAAGAAAAATAAGGAGTCCTCATAAGCCTGGTGGCTTTTCTAATACTATAGGTCTCATTGTTGCAATAATTATATATCCCTGAAATTTACTTTTCAACAATCCTAGTCCAGAAGAGAATTAAAAGATGGAGAGAGGGAGGAAAGGAAGAAGGGAGGAGAGGAGAAGAAGAGGTGAAGAGAACTAAGATGTGTTATGTACCTGTACCAACTCCTCACAATGAATGTTATCATTAGGTACTGCAAACATGTACTAACAAAAATAAAAATTAAAGAAGCACCTTAGTCCATTCCTATAAGTTCTGTCTTCTGGATGAGAGCCTTTCAGAGTGTCCACATCCTTTTGCTCTTCTATTTCTCTGGCACTACATCCCACCTCGTATATAGAACTGAATATCTGAGCCTCACTATTGTAGTGTGACGGTGTCTCTACCTCTGATACCTACCAAATGAGTTGCTTTACCTCATTAAGCTTTCAAATGTGTATCATAAGAGGACCTATTTCATAGGGACATTGTGTGAATTAAAGAAATACTTAATACAGTGCCAACCACTAGAAAACAGTTATAAATTATTATTATTGTCTAAAGAAAATATCAGAGGATAGTCCCTGGGGTGGCAGGGACAGTGCTTGGGGGAATCATCTGCTGGGAATCATCAGGAGCCCTGCCTACTTAGAGACTGGCACTACCTGGATCTACAGTGAGATGTTTCCAGGCAATGCAGGTACTGGAAATGCTAACATCCCTAGGGATAAGTTCACATGTGTGCCCCAACTTCACTCCCACTTCCTCAATTTTTTCTAGGAATCTAACTGAGGGCTTTGGGTATCCTAGTAGAGTGCTCTACTGCTGAGCTACATCATCAGCCAAGGTTGCTCCTTTTCTTCAAGCACAGAACATTCAGCATCTCTGGAAGCAAACCCCATGCCAGCAAGGGGCCCAAGAGTATGACAGCGCAGGCACCTGCAGGCTTCCCCAGATTGTACCAAGGTTTACACCAAGGCTGTACCTCCATCTTGGTACCAGATGAAATAAATGCATCAATACCTAATAGTGCATGCAACAGGGAAGCACTCAGCTTTGGTTAGGTTATTAAAACAAATGGAACAGAAGTTGATTTTTTACAAAAAAAAATTTTATAGTATCTTCCAACTGTCTCATGAATGAAATCCATAGGGCCTCCATCCCTGCCTCAAAGGATATTGTTTTAGTTACTTTTCTCATCACTGAGACAAAATACCCAACATTCAAATGTAATGGAAGAAAGGTTTATTTCAGCTCACAGTTTATAAAGGTTTCAAGCCAGAGTCAGCTGCCTCCAAGGCAGAGTGGCATGGCAGGAGGGCATCAAGGAGGAAATCCAGTCCATGGCAAAGCAGGGCAGGCAGAAGGCAGAAGGCAGTAAGCAGCAAGAAACAACAGCAACAGAAGCAGCAACCAAACTGGCCTTTATATTTCATCCAAGATCCCTACCCTTTGGGCAGTGCCATGCACACCCACAGTGAGGCATCCTTAATCCCTGCATCACACACTTAATCCCACACTTAGACCCAGCCACCTACAAAAACATCCCACCTATGACTGAATGAGGCTTTGAGGGAACATCTAGACACAAGCTACAACATATATCAATATTCCTGTTGAGGAAAAACTATATGGAGCATAATGCCTCTACCATGAAAAATTACTTAGCCTCAGAATGCAATTCAATACTTCCCTAGGGCCTCCAGGGGCCCTAGCTGTGGTGTGATAGGTGTCTTCTGATGTTTAGAAGGCCATCATGCAGAAGACAGTATTCTGTGTGGCTCCAAAGGGCATACTATGCTTTGGGTCTTAAATGTCCCCCCAAAGCTCATGTGTTAATGTTAAAAGTTTGGTCCCCAGCAGATGGTGCCACTGGGAGGTGGTGGAAACTTGAGTTGGAGGAAGGTCTCTAGGAGCATGACTCTGAAGAATAGGTTTCCTCCCTGGGCCCTTCCCCCTCCCTTTCTTTCTGGCTGCCATTGATGAACAGCTCTCTTTCCTAGGGCCTTCCACTGTGATGTTTCTGTCTTCTCATAGGCCAAAAAAGCAATGGAGCCAACCAACCACAGACTGAAACCTCTGAAACCAGGAGCCAAAACAAATCTTTCCTCCTTTTAAGTTAATTTGCTAGAGTATTTTGCATAGATCAAAAAGCTGACTAACACAAGGCAGTACAGGGTACCTGCATGTTAAAACTATAGGAGAGATTTTTTTTTTTTACTTCATCTAATAAAGATAGCTGTAAATCTATCATAGACAAATAGCTAACAAACAGTACCATGATAAGAAGACCATCTACACAATAATTACCAATTCTAATCTTCTAGAAGTCAATAAAGATTTGGTTCTCAGGGGCTGGGGATTTAGCTCAGCGGCAAAGTGCCTGCCTGGCAAGTGCAAAGTCATGAGTTCGGTTCCCGGTACCAGAGAAAAACCAAAAAAATAAAAAAATAAAAAAATAAAAAAGATTTGGTTCTCATGAGGGGATAAGATCAATGCATACTAAAGAATGCCAAGTCAGACAGGTATTTAATGATGCTTCCTAATGTCTAGAGTGTTCTCCTGTTGGAACAGGACAAACCCAAAGATGCCTGAGCAGCCACAATTGAAGACTGAGGAAACAGTTTCTGGTAGAGCCTCACGTGAAATCTTCCCCGATCCGTGAGGGCTGTGGCTCTGACACAGTCACGGACCTTTCTGTTTTTCACTGGTGTGACCTGCTTGTTTCAGCTGTGTTACGGTTTAGATCTAAACTGTCCCTCAAAGCCTCACATGTTTTAGAGGTGGCTGGATCATGGGAGCTCTGTACACATCAGTGGGTTCATCCATTGATGGGTTCAGTGCTGAACGTGCCATCAGGCGGTGGGGCCAGGCTGGAGGCGGGCACTGTGGCTACAACCTGGAAAAGTGCACTCTTGTCTCTGGCTCCTCTGCTTTCTCCCTGCTTCATGGCTGCCATGGGGTTACGCCTTTTCTTTGGCCATATTCCTCCGCTATTCTTTTTCTATCTTGTAAGCCATGTCTTAGTTATGTTTCTCTCATTGCTGATACTGAAAATTAAGGAAGCAAAGATTTATTTAGTTCACAGTTGGTGGAGGTTTCAGTCCATTAATCAGCTGGCTTCAAGGCAGAGTGGTATGGTGACAGGTAACAGTTCAAGGCAGCAGAAGACAGCAGAAGCAACAAGAGCAAAAGGGGTGGGGAAGAGTAAGCCTCTTTTCCTCCCTTATACTGCATGCAGGCCACCCACCCTAGGGTGGGTTCTTTACATCCACACCATCTCTGTGCCCTCCTTTTACACAGGTTTAGGATGTTAACAAAGTGAGGATCCTGGCCCCCTGCTGAGTCACTTAGTTAAACTTCTAAACTTCTCAAATTGACACAATGAATCAATCATTACAACATCCTGGAACATAAACAGCCACCCTAGGGCATGTCCTCTACAGGCCAACATGTAGAGCTGCTGAGTTACTTAGTTAAACTTCTGAAGTTCTGAAGTTGACACAATGTATCAACCATTACAAGCCAGCTGACCAACTGAGCTGTTGCCCAATTGAGCCAGCTGACCCTTGAGCCAAAATAAGTATTTCTTCCTTTGAGTTGCACATCTCAGGTATTTTGTCCCAGGGAAGGGGAAAGTGATAAACACAGCTGTTTGCATGTTGTCTGGTGCCTGCATTGCCTGCCCTTATAATATCCAACCTGACTCTTCTAATAAGTTCTATCTCAGAAACCTGAGCTTCCAACCCAGTCCAGAGGAATGGATAGATTTCAGCCTAAGCTCCTGGGCTGAAAGGTGGAAGAGATCAGCTCCTGACATTCAGAGGCTGCCCAGTTCCTTACTAGGAAGCTATGTTATTCTCTCCTACATATAAACAGTTTCACAGAGAACCAACTTCAAATGAGGGTACTCTGACATCATAAGTATGACCATTTCATAATACCGACTAAGCACATCAAAAACAAATACCAAACACCCATCTTTCATTAAAAATAAATGATGGTTATTTTTTGGTTGTTGCCATTCTTTTGTTTTTCTGAGTTGGGGTCTTGCTTGTAGTCAAGGCTGGCCTTCAAGGTCACTGTGTAGCCCAAGCTGACCTAGAACTCCTACCTCATCTTCCTGAATGCTGGGATTACAGGAATGTGCCACCACCCTTGGCTTCGGTATGATTGCTACTTCGTTACCAAGTGTAACTATACTGATTACCCTCCCTGTAGATAAGGACCACTGATATATCCAGTCGTGGAATTGCTGCTGACAATATCCAATCTAGAGTGAGTGTCCTGCCTCCTTAGACACTCCCCAAATCATACAGCCAAGCACAAGGCTCACAGCAGTTTCTTACTAACACTCTCTTACTGAGATGCTCTAAGGTTCTCAATGGTTTATGTTGACCTTGATATAGGAAATAGATACACCGAACCTGAAAGTTATCTGGGTTGAGTTTGTATTCTCAAAAATCAAAGAATGAATTTTAGGAACAATGGAGGTTAAGAGCAGAATATATTTACTGAGGGAAAGAAAGCTTCTGTCTGAGAGGGACGGAAGGGGGACGCGAGTGGGTTGCCCAGGAGTCTTTCTTTTGTAGGGACTTTTATAGAGCAAAACCACAAGGTGAGGCAGGTCCAAGGTAGAAAACATGGGAACTTGCTAGGTGAGCATGACGTGGGACAAAACTATGATCAGCCAATAAGATTACAAGTATAATTGTTCAGGTAAAATTGGTCAAACTGGGATCAAATGGGGAAGCCAGTCATGTAGCAAGCGGGCATGAATACAGAACAGGGGCTTTTCCTGTAGGAGTTTGCCTAGTGACTCTTCCAGGCTTTTTAAAGGTGATTGCTACCTATTTAGAATATCAGTGACTGAGTTCCATCCCTAGGGAAGTATGTGGGCACATCTGTTTAACCTTTTGTCCACAGCTGGAGGTGCCTGTCTCCCCCACAGTTGTGAGGTATCTCATCCTCCGCACTGGCTCCTTCAAGGGCCTGGCCCTGTCAGGCAGCCTACAATATTTCTAATATTTCTATCTAACTCAGCTACCTATAACAACCTCACTTCAACAAGTAGTAAACTGAATTTGCTCAGTAAGTGTATTCCCAATGCTCTTTGGAGTGTAATGCAACACTTGTCTGGAGAATGAACCCAAAACCTTCACTGTACTTTACTGCAAATTCAGAGGAAGCTTCATGACACTATGCTAAACATCCAGGGGACTTAAAGCCAGTCAGAGTCACATTTACTGGTCTCATGCAGGAGCCCATTTCCACAAGCTGGTTTTCTCTAGTCATGATTCCTCTCTAAGATATGCTACAAATACTACCAAACATCTGGTTCTCCTAAAATTCCTTTTCCATCAGGGTTTGTAGCCGTTGGTGACACTCACAAAATTATCTTTAATCACAAGACAGAGAACCAGAGACAAGATTTCCAAGCCTTTCACTATTGCCTCATTATTCACCACAGCTGCCACGTCCCTCCCACTAGCCCTCCACACTGCTGTCCCTGGAAGCCAGGTCCTCTACACAAGGAGGAACTGGCCTATCACTGCTGGGTCCTCGGTTCTTTGTGTCATTGATAAAAGAATTCAATTAAGACATATAGAAACCGTACCCAGTACAGGCAGGGCTTACTGTGAGGTAGATTCAAACAGAGTTATACCTTGAAGTGAGACAGCAGGTGGTGGCACACTGACATTGGCGCTGAGTAACAGAAGTGCACACCATTTATGCTACAAAACTTACTCCTGGGATTCAGAGAACTATGATGATTAGGGAGGGGTTACTTTGTTTTGTTCTTTTCTGCTGCCATTTCCATTCCTTTCTTTCCTTTCTTTTTTTTTATTCTTGTACATGTTTGCAGTACATAACAAATACATTCATCCTGAGGAGTTGGTACATACACATACCATCTTAGTCCTTTTTACTTTCTCTCTCCCCCCTCATTTCCCTTTCCCGCCATCCCCAGCTCCCTCCCCCATCTCCAAATGGTCTACTTCTCTAGAGATTATTCTGGAATGTTGTATCTGAAAAATACCTTCCTTGTTCCTTTCACATGGTCAGTGTTCCCACAGGGGCTTTAATCATGTAAGAGTCTAAACCAAGTCTCAGTCAAAGGAGGGAAGGTCCTTAAAGAATGCTCCTCCTTCTGATATTATTGGGTCTAGGCTATGGTTCCCAGGAATGCCACATGCCCTGCTTTGGAAAAAGATGGCCATGTGGTCAGTATGGGCCAGAACATGCATAATGAATAAACAATGTGCCACTGTGTCCTGTGGGATCAATTTAGGTCTGAGACCTAATAAATGATTATAAATATATTATACAATAAAGTCTGTTTCTTAGCGTAACGGGAACTGGGAATGCATGCTGTTTTGGACTCCCCTTCGTCCCTGAGGCTCACTCGTGTAACTACTCGCCTGACAATGTGCTCATGGGGGGACAGTCTCCCACTGCTGATTTGCATGGTTTCTTGACTTCCTGGACTAATGTAAGGAAGGAAAAACAAAAACAGGTGATGCTTCCAAATCTGAAGTTTCACTTATTTCTGCTATATAGGAGCAAAGCATTTATGTCTTCCTCTAGGCTCAACAGGGTGACTTTGACCAAGTTTACACATCACAAAAGCCCTTCTCTGATTGTAAAATGTCCTAGTCCCTTGCCAGATTGAGCTCTTCATCCCCCTGGGCATTCATTCACCAGGGAAAGCAGCAGGCAAGTGGCAAGAGAGAAGAAGAGGCAGCCTGATCTCTGACCCGCTCTGGAGTTTATCCTCAGAAACCCTTCTCTGTGTGAACACTCATCATCTCGTGACGTAATTTCACAGATTCTCCAGGTTAATTAACTGTGGCACCAAGGTTATCTCTTGTAGCCTCCCCAAAATCCAGCTTCAGCAGATCACACAAATGCAAACTTTACATAAATGCTAAGATTTAACTAAGCAAAAGCAAACTATCCCAAGAAAAAAAACTTAAGCAGGCCCTATATTGAGTTCATAAGAATATGCAGAAATGCAGAATGATAGAGGGATGGAACTATGCTTAATAAAAGGAAGGAACATTAACCTGCAGCCTTAGCTCCAACTCTTGTCCATGTAAACGAGCAGCCCCGTGACTTCCCTAGAATCTGAAGCACACTGCACTCAAGCAAACACTCACTCTTCGTTACAGATTAGCAACTTGGCTCCAAATTCCTGGGAGCTTTTGAAGACTCTTTTTGCCTAGAATAGAAAAAATGCAAGAGGCTGTTTCCTTTCCTCTGGGTCTACTTTGGGTCAGCTCTCTTAATCTCCATACCCTCTATACCCCAAAAAGGAAACTAGGGCCGAAAGAGAAACTCTCCTTGAGGGCTGGCCACACAAAAACCTCTTGCTCTGTGTCAGTCTCTGTCTGTCTCTGTCCCTCTCTCTCTCTCTTTCTCTCTCTGTCTGTGTCTGTGTCTGTGTCTGTGTCTGTCTCTGTCTCTGTCTCTCTCTCTCTCTCTCTCTCTCTCTCTCTCTCTCTCTCTCTCTATATATATATATATATATATATATATATATATGGTAATGATCCTAGGGGGAACTCTACCGCTGAGATACATTCCCAGTCCTATTTATTTATTTTTAAATTTAGAGACAGTGACTTGCTAAGTTGCCCAGGTAGGACTCAAACATGGGATCCTCCTGCCTCAGCCTCCATAAGTGCCAAGATTACAGGCATGTGCTATTCCACCCAGCTGGCTCCTTCTCTTGAATGCCACCCTGGTCCTGCCAGGCCTGCCAGGATGGAGAGTGGGAGTCTCCCCAAAGGACATGGTTGAACCTCCATAAGGGTTACATTAACTGAGCACTTGTCATGCACCTGGGAGCTTTATGTACCTAAATTCATTTTCCTGTCTTATCCACCCCAGGAGGCAAATACTGCTATCATTACATTTTACACAGTGATAGACTGAAGCACAAAATTAAATAACCTGTACAAATATACCAAATATACTCTGGTTTCTCTTCAGATCATATAAATCTTTTGCCTTTTACAAATATACCAAATAAAAAACTCTTTCTTAAACCCTGAGTCTAACTTCGGTGTGTATTTGGTTGTGATCCAGGGAAGAGAGGAAGAAGGCATTAGACACCAGAGCTTTGCCCTTCAGCCCCATAGTCCAGATGAGTGTGGATGAGTTTCATTTTGTCCTAGCCCTGGACTGGACAGTGATTTTCACACAGAGCTTCTAGGCATAAACCAGGGCTTTCCAAGGGCTACATGAGTGCAGTTAGTAGTAAGGGGACTGATTTCCACATGCACTCTTCTAACATGGATCTTCTGATAAGCAGGAAGGCTGCAGCATCTCCTTCTCACCACCCTTCCTCAACAGACAGCCCTTCTTCCAACCCCATGGGGACACAGCTTTCACCCTGCCCAGACATGATGAGGTGAGTGGCCCACTTGTAAATCTCCTGGGCACCAAACACAGGAAAAGTTGGGGATTTGGAATTGGCAAAGTGCATAATTCTAGTGCATAATTCTATTATTTTAGAAGTGAAATAGTTTTTAGTTCTTTGCTTTCCATACAATTAAAAAAAAAAAAATGGACCTGATGGAATACCAAAAATGTTTGTTGTTGTTTTATTAAATAATTATTTTAAATTTAAATTAATTTTAATTGATACATTAAAGGCATGAAAATTGTACATGTTTATATGGTACCATGTGATACTTTAATACATGTACACATCATGTAATGTCTAAATCATATCTATCTCCTCAAATATTTCTCATTATTCTCTGAAGGAGAAATTCAACCTCCTTGTACTTTTTGAAACATGTGGTACATTGCCATGCTGTATAGTCACCTGGAGGCAGGAGATTAGGGTGCGGCCAGATGGCTGGGCAGGTGAGTGTAACCTGTCGATCATGGTCATAGAGATCCAGAAGATATGTACACAAGCCCTGCACCTGTAACCAACCAGAAAGTGCTATCTTCCATTCTTCTCAGGAGAACTCAAGCAGGTTTTTGATAAGACAGCCTAGACTTGACATTAGCCTGAGGAGATGCAAAAGACAGCTGCCATTAACTTTGTGTCAGCTGTGCTCTCTCTCTCACAATGATTCTCTCTCACCTGTAGAGTATACTTCTTTTTCTACTTTTAATTGGCTCACATTCAACTCTGCAGAACATGTTTGTCTTCCTACCTTAAATAATGTAAAACCTTGCTTTTGCATATATCTTGTCCAATTCTTTGTTCAGGACAAGAATCTGAAAAGAATTTTTAGAAGCACCCCAGAACCCTGGTAACAATACTGAGGATTGAACCTAGGGCTTTTGCGCTGAGCTGCATTCTTAACCCTATTTTATTTTTCATTTTGAGACAGGGTTTTGGTAAGCTGCTCAGTTGCCCAAATGGGGCTCAGATTTGTGACCCTCCTGCCTCGTCTGTGATTACAGGCATGTACCACCATATCTCATTTATTTTTATTTCATTCTCAAGTAAATAATTGACTGCAATTATACTGCTTACTAATAAGAGATGCATACCGTCATACAGTGTGCAGCTTTTCAAGGCTAGGAATGAGACTGAGCACCAACATTCTCATTTCCTGCTTCACGCTGACTTTTGTGTTGGACTTGCTTTTTGATCACAGCAACTTCCAAAAACCAGCTTTGCAAAGATATAACAAGGCCAAAGGCATAAAACGCGACCTCATGTTGAACCTGTGAACAACTTCCAAATAGCGATTCTCACTGTTTCTTACATATAGGAAATTCAAAGTATCTTAAGACACAGCTGTGGAATTCCAACTCACCTGGGTAAATGGTTTGAGAACCAAAGACTTAGATCCTTTGGTTCACAGGAAAAATAACTTTTTTTGAAAATTTTCAGTTTTCATATGTCTTTTATCATAGAGAAAATTATTGTATAATTAATAAAATTTAGAAGTATAAAATACATTACACTGGAATAATATTCCATGGTAGAAAGAGAATGGAAATGTACTTTGGACATGTATCTTAAAAAGGATGATGCTAACATTTGCTATGGAGATTAAATATTTTGGAGTACATTTAAGAGAATGGTGTGTTTTTATTTACTTTCAAAATCAATATTAATGTTGTGCCAGAAATTATATCCTTCACCACTATTTAAACTTATGATGAAACAATTATATGTTAATGATAAAGATGTGTGTGAAGAGGTCATAATTTTTCAAAATAATTTTAGGGCAAAGCTTCTCAACTTTGACAGTACTGACACATGGGGCTGGGTAATTCTTTCCTGCAGGAGGCTGCCTTGTGCATTGGAGGATGTGTAACAGCATCTCTGGCCTTCATGCACTAATGCCAGCATCATTTTCTACCCAGTGGTGATGAGAAAAAATTGTTTCCAGATATTAAGAAATGTCTTTGGGGACCAAAAGTTACCTCTTGTCAAGTAGCACTGTTTTAAAAATATTTGACAAAAATGGTACAAGCAAGACCTATAGGGGAAGCAACAAAATATAATGCTTAGGAAGTTGGGTTTTAGATTTTCTGGTCCTATTTTTATCGGTCTTGGGCAAGGCAGAAAAGTCCTTGTATTAGTCAGGGTTTACCAGAGGAACAGATATAACACAAGATAAACAAATGTATAAGAAATTATAAGTTTGGCTTATAATGGTCAGCTACAGAGTTGGATGAGGAAGCGTGCAGAGGGTGTCTGCACGCTGGAGATTGAAGAGCCCAGCCCTGGGCCTGGAGCTCGCTGCAGTGTCGGTGCAAGTCCGTATCAAAAGGCTGATGGGTCTGCAACGGAATACTGAAGAATCTACGATGAAGGCCGGAGAGCCAACACCAGAAGGCTGAAGAGTCCCAGACGGAAGCCCAACAGTCTGCACCAGAAGCCAGGAGACGACCAAGCTGAAGGCGAAGACTGGAGCTCCTCCGAAGAACCAGCAGCCAGTCTTTTTTTAATTTCTTTTTTTTTATGCAGTCTACCCTCTCTGGGGAGGTGGGGGTCGTCCTCTACACCCACACCCTCTGCATGCCTGCCTCTTGCACAGGCTCAGGATGAATACAAAGTAAGCACCCTGGACCCCCTCTGAGTTACATAGTTAACCTTCTAAACTTTTCAAATTAACACAATAAACAACATCCCAGAAGGGTAAATGCAGGTCCTTTTCACCCAAGGATGCAGAACTGCTGAGTCACTTAGCCAAACCTCTAGACTCCCCAAGTTGACACAATGTATCAACCATAACAGTCCTCTAAACCTGTCTCTTGATCTTCAATGGGAATAAATTTTATTATCACTCTAGAGAGCTGTTGTGAGCCTTAGACAAGAATACACATGGAGACCCTTAGCAGAATCAGCCATACTGTGAACCGTTACTAAACCTCAGGCATGATTGACATAGTTATTCCAACACTTCTTCAGGAATGTTCTTCCTCACAGAGGCTTCTGGTCTATTGTATCATCTGCTAAACTCGTCTGTATAATATTTAGTCCTTTTATAATCTGTCACCACACTACCTAGTTAACGCTGTGAGCTCTGATAAGAAAGGCATTGAATACCAGATTTAAATTTAAGCCATTATATTTTTCTGAGTCTACCTCTGTATTCTGTCCACAAAGACCTGTAGGATTCACATGAGAGAGGGGTGAGAGAGGAGGGAGGAAGGAGAGAGAGAGAGAGAGAGAGAGAGATTGGAACTCAGGAATTGTGACTTTAAACTTTAGAGAAAAAGAAAGCAGAACGATAAGTCTGTAGATTGCAAAATGAAATTGTTCTCTAGGGAGGCAGGTCTTGCACTCTGGCCTTTTTTTGGACTGCTCTCTGGCCTTCTTGACCTGTTCTGATCCTTCCAGGCCAGTTTACATTCATCCTCCTCTCTTAAACCTGCTCCACTGATACAGCCCACACAGCTGTCTCTCACATCTCTACACTTCTTTACCACCCACAGTCTGTATCACACAGCTTACTTTTATTTTTAATTTTCTTGTTGTTTGGTTCTGTGGTTTGGGGGATGCAACCCAGGGTCTCACACATGTTGGGCAAATGCTATACCACAGAGCTAAACCCCCAGTCCTTGCACCACAGTTTAGCAAGTAATCATAAACTATTAGGGCACGGTACCGATCACTTGTTTTCTACGTACATCATGTGGCTCCATCGAGATGACAACTTCTTTAGGGCAGAGGACACCCTGCATCTTCTTTTGGTTTGTGTGTATCACACTCAAACTACATAACACAGTAGTGAATCAGTGCTGGTCAATCAGTTCAATGTGTGAATCATCATAATTTGGAGTGTGCTACCTGTGAAGTGTGTCCTAGAAAAAATTGGAAGTTTCTCTGAAAACTAACACATGATTTGAAATTCAAAGTTGTACAAGCAAAACCAGTGAGGGCCATCTCATGGGAACTCCCCAGTTGTCTCACACTTAATGCGCCCTTCAGTCACTGACCGTGATGGAAGGGACAGGGAACATTAGCGCCCAAGCTACTCTGCTCATGTGCTTTTATGGGCGCTTAGAGTGCTCTCCTAAGTAATTCCCTCAACTCTGGTTCATTAACAGATGTTAACAATCCCCTTCTGGCTTTAATTAATTACCTTGCTTTGGAGTTAAACAGGGGAATGGTTGTCAAGGGTATTATTTGCTCAATTACCCAAAAGCCATAGATAATATGTGGTAATGAATTGGAAGATGGAATATCCGCCCCTTTACAGTCCCACAACCATAAACTTTGTTCAGTTCTCTAAAGTGTGTGACAACTGCCCTTAGAAAGAGCTCACATTTGAGGCAACACTAAATGGAATAAGAGGATGAGATCTCTGCATTTTCCTTCCAGCAGAAACAATGAAACTCTACATCAATGATAAGACTCAGCTTTCTACATAATTTGAGGGCCAGTTATCGAGGCCTCTAGCTTTTCTTTCTTTCTCTACCTCTCCTCAGAGCCTGCTTTTTGGCCATTTTGCCACTATTTCATAGCTGACTTCATCCACAGGTTAGTTATTTCCTATATGGTAAAATGAGACTTCAGGTTAGAGGGCCTCCATCATAAAATTACACTTTACTTGTGTTTCCTTTTACAAAGCATATTCTACCAGGACTGAGTTTGTAATTACAAAATGAATGTTTTCTTCCTCTTTAAAGAAGTAATCTTCATTAGAGAAAAGTTGAAATTCATCTGATGTGAGACAGTTGCTAAGGAGATAATTGGTGTCATGTTGGAGAAAACAAAGCTTTGTGCAGTAGAGAGCTAAGGTTAAGAGAAATAAGTCAGAGGCCAAAGAGTTACCTCTTCTCTAATGGGAAAAAGAAATCATGGCATTCTTCACTGATGCAATTGCATATGCGACTGAGATATTTTTCTTTTTACTTGAACCAAGGGCAGGGAAAGGGTATCTTTTTATGTAAGCAGAAGTTATCAGTAGTTTGTGGCTTCCTCTGACCACTATAACAAATTTTGAACTAATATTAGTTTGCAGTCCCAGAGGTATGATATTTCCAGGGTCCATAGTAGGGTAGGAGGCCAGGGATGGATGAGGATAAGCAGTGGTTGCAAATCACTTTGGAACTCACACCACTTGAAATGTTCTAATTGGGTATTTAGAATTTTACGGTATGTATCACAGTAGAAGCATGTCAACTTGTATTGGTACATGAATGAAAAGGTCCTTTAGGGTGTGTGTGTGTGTGTGTGTGTGTGTGTGTGTGTGTGTGGTATGTATAACTGTATGATTGGTACATCAACTTGTGCATCTTGGTTTTTGAGTGTGGTGTGCATAATATGTGCTGTTGGTGGTGGAGGAGTGTGTGTGTGTTAGTGTGACTGTGCATGTGTGTGGGTGGGTCTGATCACTATATGTGACTGTTCTGCGTGTGTGTGTGTGTGTGTGTGTGTGTGTGTGTGTGAATGCATGTGAGCTTCACTCAGAAAGTATTTCTTGGGCTGAATCTTGAAGGAGGGGTTTCCAGCAAGATAGTAAGGACCCTTCAGGCAGAATAAATGGCTGTCAGCAGCACATCAAGGAAACAGACGTCCAGTCCTGATAAAGCATAGCAGGTATGCAGGGGCTGAGACTGCATGCGGGGATCCAGGCCAAGTCCCAGCGATCTGTATGCTCATTCTTAGGCAATTTTCACCACACCAGAGGAAACAAAACCCATTTACTTTTGTCTTTGAGCAACTATTGAAATGGCATGAGGAACTTGCCCTTCAGCGCTGGTGCATGGGAAATGGCTCTAGACAGATCTGCTTCCTGCCCCTTCCCTGGTGTCCTTGGTCACAGACGCTAACCTGAACAATTTGCTTGGACTCATAAGATTCAAACATTAGTCCATTTACTTGGTCTACCTGTTTTCTTCCACTTTGGCAGGTGCTGACTGTGCCAGGTGACTCTGAATCTGCTGCTTTTCAGCTGAAAGGCACATCTTGATCCCTCCTTCAAGTATCTGAATTCCAGGTCATTCCCTGTGTGCACTCCTCTCTTGCGTACATGCCAATATGTCTTTTCAACCAAGAGCTCATTCCAGATTATCTTTTAGCCCCTGACATTCACCCTGCATGCCTCTACTTACTTATTTGCATAAGAGAATTTAAAAGCACATATACCTACACATACATATGTAATTACATGTACACATAACATATACATATATATACACAACACACATACACACACGGATGGAAAACTCTGCCTCTTCCATCACCACCAATCAATTACATTTGGTTGTTTAGATCAAAAGAGCTCATCAGAATTCTCTCACTCTTCATCAGTCACAGTTTGGTACATTCCTTCTCGAACAGAGAAAGAGGAATTGTGAACCTATAGAGAAGTCTCCAGTTCTGATGATTTTTTATTCCTAGATTCAATGATCTGCCTCCCATAAATGCCATTCACAACAAAAGCTAAAGAATATTTATTTCATTACTTGTTTTCAAATTTTTGATGCCCGTAACTCACTCTTCTGTGTCAGAAGAAACTACGTTTACATGATCTCTTATGGAAAGAATGAAATGTCACCAGGAGCTCTCCTGCCATCACCCCCAGAGGATGACAAGTGCTGATACACTGGCTGAGCAGCAAGGCACCATCGGTCCAGAATGCTTTCTCAGGGCTTCCTCACTGTGAGCTGTAATGAAATCAGACAGACATCCCAACTTCAGTCTGCATTTGATATCCAACATTGTATTGTGAGGGGATTTTTGTCTCCTACTTCACATTTGGTTGTATTTCAGCACCTTGCTCAGTTTTGATGACATTCTTATTATCTCTGAAGGCACATAGCATTTCATTTCCCAGATAAATCCATGTCCCTGAAATTTGAAAAAGGATCAGGCCTATAACATGATGGGCTGGAAGTGACTTATCATTCATGTCCTTTTCAGGAGACAGTTCACTTGTTTTGAGCTATGTGAGTGCAGGATAGAGGCACACAGAGAGAGACTTCCTGCGACCCTTTATGGTAATGACTCCATCTCGTTTCTCTGTCTCTCTGTGTCTGTGTCTGTGTCTGTCTCTCTCTCTCTGTCTGTCTCTCTCTCTCTGTCTGTCTGTCTCTCTCTCTCTCTCTCACACACACACACACACAGCCATGAGACACAAATTTATGTTGCTTATATCACCCATCTATGGTACCTCATCGTGCATTCTGAAAAATGCACTGTTGGGCAATTGTGTTGTGAGAATGTCATGGAGATTACTTATGCAAACCTAGATGATACAGCCTCCACCTTGCTGGCACAGACATTCGGAATGGCATCTCAGGAGAGGAGCTGGAACATATGCGACTTCTTATTGTTCCTGCACTACATTGGCAATGTATGATTTTATTTCTTTATTTTGATAACGATTGAAGTCTCAGAAGTTCTCATTACCACATCAAAAGAGTTTCAACACTGCTCCCAATCAATACTTTTCTCTTGTCCGTAACAGTCTTGAAACCTGGCATTTATTTATACTCCTATGGGTGAATGCCATTCCAGGCATCAATTTCCAGGATAGAGAGGCTTCACTGTTAATGAAAACTTGTCTGGAAAGTAATTTTTCACCACAATCTAGAGTTTCCAAGGACTATGTCAGCTGGCTTTACATCAGCACTCTTGGACTCACCACTCACTGTCATATTATGTAATGAGTAATGATTATTGAATCATTTAAACCACACAGAGATAGCAGTATATTCAACTACATAGTTGGCTCCAGCCACTTCTTTCAGCATGAGAAAAGGAACTCTGATTTTGCTGTGATAGCCACTGCACTCAGACAGGTACACACCTGTGTGGTCTTCAATACAAGTCATTCGAAGCTACTGCATGTCTGACACAGGCCCTTTTTCGTATTTGTTAGTGTCCTTGCCTTCGGTAGAGAAGATCCTTTCACAGCTTCTATCATTTTGTTCTTGTTCAAGATCACAGTTTGGTGGAACATACCACGCTTGACTGGTGACCAATCACCATCACCAATTTTCCACTATCACATCCTTAATCACCTTTAATTTCCTTTCCAGTTCAACCACTCAATGTGTCCTCTAACTGCAAAGTTAGCGGTCCATTTTGTATATGTAGGGGCCATAACAAGCAACAACAACAACAAAAACTCCAGGAGATCATATCAAGGGTCAGAGACAATTATGCAATCCAGAGACATGGTAAATTCAAGGTATAGGCAGCAGCTGCTGGAGTAACACAGCAACTGCCTTACCTTTTTGTTGTGCTTATATTGTTTGATCAGTTTGCATGACTGTATCTTGTAACCTGAGCAACTACTTTGAAGACAACAATATGCAATATAACACCCATTATTATTTTCCTATCATCTTTTCTATTTTAAAAATAAAAGAATGAAACATATTAACAAACACACATACATTTACAGAATAACAAAAGAACAATACAAGCAATACTGAATTTCAGACACAGTGATAGGAAATTAGCAATGGTTGTATTACATACTGATATTTTCAAAGTGGTTACTCTGGAAAACAAATGTAGACATGTAAAATCGATCATATAACTAATCATTAACTGTCCTGTTCAATAAAGTGATAGAAGTCAGTACAACTATGTTAGCTATCCTGTATATACATAAACACATGATTTTCCTTTTGAGCAGTTTCCTTTCATTTCACAATGTCTATCATACCTCCTAATTTTTATTCACTCTTTCAGATTCTTACACTAGTGAGACAATACGTTGTTTACACATGCGGGTCTGATTTATTTCACTTATGAGTATGATCTCTAGTTATGACCATTTACCCATAAAAGGCTTGAGTTTATCTTTCTTTATAGCTGCAGCTCAGTGATAGAAATGTGGGAGAGCAAGGATGAAGCCCTCAGTTCAATGCACAACACCACCAAAAAAAAAAAAAAATCATGCAGCAGTAGAGATGTTGTGACATCTATTATGGTTTGAATGCATTCCTCAAAGTTCAGTGTTGGAAACTTCGTCTCTAACACAACTGTGTAGGGAGGTGGGCTCTAATAAGAAGTGACCAGGTTGTGAGAGGTCTGCCCTCACGAATGGATTGAGAGGATTACAGTGGGAGTGGGTTAGTTATCACAAGAATGGGTTTATTAGGAAAGCAAGGTCAGCCACCATTTGTCTGCTTCCGTGCACGTTCAGTGTCTCTCCCTCCCACCTTCTACAGGGCCGCTGCAGCACACAGACTTCCCCAGATGCCCGGAAGCGACACTAGCACCATGCCCTCAGACTTCTGCACTCCCAGAACTATGAGCCACACTCATTTTTTTCTTTAAGAACTACCCAGTCTGCGCTATTTTGTTATAGCAATACAAAACAGCTTAGACACCATCCTTAAAAATAATCTTTGGCTCTGTTAGCATTCTTTTAGATTTTTGTCAAGCTTCTAGATGTCACTAACTCACTTCTGCTATTGAATGGCTTTAGATATTAGAAATGTCCTCATTATTTTGAGGTAACCATCCACCTCTCTTCTACCTCTACCAATTTCCCCTTGCACATCCTTCAGCACAGCAAAGACCTTTCCTTTATCGGAAGGTTTTGATAGCTGCATGTCTTCTAGTCTCCAAGGGTAGAAGATGTGTCCATGCCCTGCCCCATTCCACGGCTACTCCTTTCTCTCTAACTGAGTTCAACTGTGTCACTGCATAAAATGTAATTGTTGCCTGATTAGAGCAGAGTGAGATTATTATTTCCAATAATGTAGAAATATTTGATCAAGCAAAATGGTCTAAAACTGTGGTTAGTTTTGGCAGTGCATCATGCTTTTGGTTAAATATTTGCCAAGTAATAAAGAAACCAACTTTTACTTTATGCTAGTATGATTGAAATACATATTTCTGCCAAGTAATTTGCCATACACAGATCTTCTTTATAAGCCATTCTACATGAATATTTATTTTGTTTTATTTTTTATTTGTTTAGGAGGCAGAGGTCTCACTGTGTTGCTCAGGCTGGCTTCAAATTCCTTGGCTCAAGTGATCCTCCTGCTTCGGCCTCCCAAGTAGTGGCCTCCCATCATGCACACACTGTAGGAAACCTACTTTTAAAAATATCTTCGGATATTTTTTTTCAGGACCTCAAACATGCAAGAAGATATACATAAACAGGTGGATTACTGTTCTGGTTTATGTCTGTGTGTCCCCCCAAACCCTCATGCGGTCACGGGGCAGGCTTTTAAAGTTTGATTAAGGGTGTGAGAGCTGCACCTGCCCTGGGGTGGATAGTTTGCATATGTAAGGGAGAGGAAAAGAGTGCTTGAGGCCATTCCTCCCCCATTCCGCCCTGGTGTGTGCCTGCAGCTTAGCTGTGTTCTGCCGCCCTGAGCTGTAGCTCTTTGCCATGTGCCACGCTGCCTTATAATCTGCCAAGTATGGACTGAAACTTCCACGAACTGTAAGCGAAATAAACCTTTCCTTCCTTCATTTTGGGCGTCAGGTATTTTGTCCCAGCAGCAAGAAAAAAGTAACCAAGACAATTACTTTTTTAATTGAACAGAAATTTTAACAGAAATGGAGCTCTCAAGTCAAACAGTTATTATTTAAAATTGTGAAATGAATTATTTAAGACTAGGAAAAATATTTAAGTGTTCTAAGCCTTGTAGCAACATTTGACTGGTAATAAAATGGAGGTTCAGAAAGGTTAAGTGACTATACAAGTATCACATAGCAGTATTAACTGGGCCTAAAGAACCACAGCAAGCATAGACCTCATGCTGACTGCATTCCCATTCTCTCCCTGTGTACTTCTGCATTTCTCCCAGTATCCCAAGTTCTCTACAGTATTCCAAGACTGCAAAAGTGAAGCCTCTCCCACGTTCCCTTTCTGGTTCCTGCTCCTCCCTGATGTCACCGAAACTCCAGAACCAAGAGCACTTCCTGTACTAAATTCCCCCTTAATAAATATGACTGGTTGTTTGTTTCTTTTTTACTTTAATTCAGTTTGTATAACATAAATTCATCCCTGAAATTTTGTGAAAGGAAGAATAGATGGAAGGAAATTGAAGAAAGGTATGGGTCTGGAAATGCCTCACTTGAGAAGAGAAGCTAGACAATTCTTAAACTATTCAGACTCTTGGGGGGTGTGTCTCATGAGTTATAGATGTGCCAACCTAAAGCAAGCCATCCTTTCTGGGAGAGGAATGATGCATGAGGAAAAGCTATTTGACTGTAATGAGATGTTTTAGGAAATATATCAGATTACCAAATATAAGCATGCAAAATTGGTCAAAAAATTTTAAGCATTAACTGTTTCTTTCAATAAACCAATGGACATGAGCAGCCATCAGCACAGCTCTGCGTGTTTTCTCTCCCTATACCACACACCCTGCCCTCTCCTGTTGAAACGCCAGCCATGGCTGTATCGCCCACGACTACTCTCTTCAAAAGCCACAGTGCTCATTTAAGGGTCTCCTGTAGTGATCTCACCCTACTCTTTCCATCCTATTTCCTTTTTGATATTATATTTCCTGGCAGAGAGTTTCTTATTGTCTCTTCTCTGTCATTCTTGTTCCTTCTTCCGGATCATTTGCCATTGTCTTTTCAGACCCAGAAAACCCTTTTGCACCTTTATTGAGACCCAGCACTGGCCTCCTCTCCATGGGACCTCCCTGACCGTCTGGTCCAGGCCAGTCTTACACGTCTCCTGTGTGAACTCATAGTCTGTCCCATGCAGGACAGCAGCTGAACGCTTTTTAATTCTTGCAAGTATACCCCATTGCTCTTCCCAGCTAGATTATAAAGTGTTTTAGGAATGTAACCTGTACACACCGCAACATCATGGTGTTTAAGGTAAGTGCTGATGATCAGGATTCTAAACAGACTAATGACTGGCTGGTTACAGGTTCATGTCCGGTGAGGCAGGCAATGCAAAGACACAGTGAGGTGAATGAATAGAGGCCACACTGAAAACCAGCTCTAACAGACAATTGTTAATAAGTTAGGTGCTTGGATTAACAAAACAAGAGTATTTTTGAGGCTATCATATGAAGCAGATATAGAATGCCCTGGCGATCCTAGAGTTTTAAGCTTGTTTCCAGAGTATTTGGGGGAAAGAGTAAATAATTCCCTGAGTAACTCAGTTGGCCTGTTCTTGGGATCCAAATGACCACTACTTGGGTTGACCATATGATGTCCCAATTTTCACTTGCTATGGATAAGTTAATGTCTGTTTATTCGCTTTAGGGCCTGATTTGGCTCTGAAATGTACTCTGCTTTATATGATAAATCTTCTGTTATTCTTCTATCAGTAAATTGGGGGTAATGTGCTTATCTACAAGAACTCACTTTCAGCTTGGAACAGAAAACCAAGCACCAGGTTTCCAGAATGCTATGCTAAAGAAAAGGAGCCCAGTGTCCATGGTTCTGTAGCAAACACATACCAAAAAGCAGGCAAGCAAACAAACAAACAAAGGGCAAGGTTTCACCCATTGTTCATAGGCATTTGTGTTACATACAAATACATGATGAGCCTGGAAACCCCGTACTCTCTCTAGATCTAAGTGTCGCTTTGCCTCCATGCTCGGCCTCCTCTTGCAAATCCTAGTAAAGGGTTTTCGAAAGTTTGGAGGCTTTACAAATTCTTCCACTAAGATGCATTTTTCAAGAACTTCCCTTTTACTTGCTGCCATCTGCATAAACATATGTGAGCCCAGAAATGGGAGCCTCACAGTGTGATAGGTCTGATCACCTCCATTTCCTGCCTCTACACAAAAGGAAAAGGGTGCTTCCTCTTCGCCTCAGTAAACTTGCTAAAAGCACTGGGTGCAAGATTAAATTCAAAAAGAGCAGTGGTAACGAGGAAGATGGTCAGAAGGCAATAGCAGCTCAAGGAAAAATGAAATCTTTATATGAAGTAACAGGAATGTAGGGAAGTGGGCTCTCAGATGCTATTTTTATTTTCAGCATTTCAGGGTAACATAGATTGAGTTAATGATGTTTTCCTATAGCTCCAAGACAACTCAGAAATGGCAGGCTTCAGACTAACAGAGGTGCACTTCCTGCAGCTTTGGGAGGGGTGAGGGCCCTGGTCTGGGGTTGCACTATGTCCCCTAGCTACAGATACTGAGGAACGTAGTAGCATATCAGGGATTTTCTATTTCTCCCTAGGCATGTGGCAATTTGCACAGATCCTGTGCTTGTCAGCTTCACCACTGTGAAGCAACTGCTCCATTTCAGTGGTTAAGAGGCTTTTATACTGAAGTAACCCCAGAGGCTCAATGAGTAAAATGAGCTTTATTAGGATAGGGAATCATTGAAGAATCCTGAATTCCATTTCACCCCTGGTGTTTATGTTTTCTGTGGGAGGGATAAAAGCTTGTAAGTTCAGAAAAAGGAAATTTCTGAAAATCATCTGGGACCATTTGAGATGTTTCCTGCTATCAAAGGACAGTTAAAGACCAAAGAATCAACTCAAACTGAGGTTCAGGTTTTTTGTATGACTGGTGGTTGTTATTTGGAGGTTTTATGTCAGCTTTTTTTTAAGTCAAAGAAGATCGGTAGAGACATTTTGAATTCCAGCTCTGCTTACTTCTTTGTAAACATTCTCTCAACATAAATCTTTTCTGGAATTATTTCATTTTCTCAACGTTATTTATTCAAAAACCTGAGTCAAGAATGCTTCAGGAGCTTCAGAATAAGCACCTGTGTGTGTTTACACATGCCCATGTGTTCACTTTCATGGATACCCTTTGGACAACTCTCTATAAGTTTTTCTAGATAGTTGTATAGAGGCCATATTCTTTGAATTGTAAGATCTAGGAAGATTTCTCCAGTGTCTATTAATGTTGAATTTTATTACACAGGAATTTAAAAACACAACCATTCTCAAAATGGAGAAAGGCAAAGTATTTTTCTGAAAAAGGAAATGAATATTTTGGTTATTTATACCATATTGTATAGATTGTCCCTCACTTTTTTATTTTACAGAAAAAAGGTAAAACAAAATTTCATAACAAAATGATGAGAATAATAATAACTAATACATTATATGTTGTTACCTTTAAAGTAGTTGCTTAAGGCATAAGATATGGGCATACAAATTTCTCCCATCAATATTAGCACAAACCTTCCTTTTTAATGAACTAAGAGTCACTGATAGTATAACTTACTTGCATTTTTCCCTTTTCCCTACTGTCATTTCCACTTTCACCATCTTAGTTCCTTTTTCCTTTTGAATAATTTCTTCCCATTTCACAATATCTATTGGACATTTTAGACCTTATTTACTCTTTCAGTTTCTCACACCAGGGAAACAATATGATGCTTACACATCTGAGTCTGGTTTATTTCACTAATGAGTCTCAAGTTGTATCCATTTATCTATTAAAAAAAATCTCAAATTTATTCTTCTTTAGGGCTGAGTGGTACTCCATTGTATAAAAATACATTTTTTTTTAAAATCCATTTCTCGGTTAATGGGCATTTGGGTTGTCTCCAAGATTTAGCTATTACAAATTATGCTGTTTTAAGCATGGTTGCACATATATTGCTGTAGTATGACATTTTTAATTCTTCTAGGAAGATACCCAGAAGGAGCATAGCTGGAATGGGACCTCTAATTCCAGTTTTTTAGGGGAATCTCCACACTGATTATCACAGTGGTTGTACCAGTCTACACTCTCACCAACAGTGGAGAAGGGTTCCTTTTTCCTCACAGCCCCACAGGGAAAGGAACACTGGTCCCTCACTTATGATGGTTCAACTTTCAATTTCTTGGCTTTATGATGGTGAATAAGTGATATGCATTCAGTCAACATTGTACTTCACGTTTCAAATTTTGATCATTTTCAGGTTAGCAGTGTGCAGGTGATACTCCCTCGAGATGCTGGGTAGTAGCAGCAAGCTACAGCTTATAGTCAGCCAACAATCACAAGGGTAAACAAGTGCAATCTATGGGGTGTTCTGCTGCTAAGTTATGATGTCCAGTAGATGTCTTAGTTACTTTTCCATTGCTGGGACAAAATACCTGACCCCAAAAGTTAAAGAATAAAGGTATGTTTAGCTCACAGTTATAGAGGTTTCAGTGCACAGCCATCCGGCTCCAAGGCAGGGTGGCACAGCAAAAGGGCATCACAAAGCAGAAATGGTGCATGGCAAGACAGGCAGGAGGCAGCAAACAGCAAGCCCATCTTCTTTCTGGCCCTTTATATGCCATGCATGCTACAAGCCTATTGATTAGTACCACCCACACCCAGGGTGGGGCTTCCATTATCCAAACCCAGAACTATGCTAAATCAATTTAGTTATCACACACCCTTAATCCCAATATCACACACACTAATCCAGCATCACACATCCGTTATCCAGCCACCCCACAAAAGTCCCACCTGTGAGAGCATGAGGCTTTGGAGGGACATCTAGATAGAAGCCATAATGATAGGATAGATGCACTAAATGAATTTAAATATGATGGTGGGTTTACCTAGGTATAAATACAACATACATCAAGGAGCAACTGTACTTTATATTGTTGTATATTGTATCATATGTTTATATATTATACAGCCTTTTTATCAAAAGAAAGCATTCAAAGTAGATCTATACAAACATCTAGTCTGATATGACCTATGATTGTTTGTTTGTTTGTTTTTCTTCTGGTACTAGGAATGGAACTCATGACCGTACACTCGCCAGGAAGGCGCTGTGCCACTGAGCTAAATCCCCAGGTCCAACCTATGAAAATGTAAGCCATGGCTATGTTGTCTTTCCACACAGCCCTCCATCTCTATTTAGTATGTATTTCATTGCAAAAGCACGGCCCGCTGTGCTCTTAATGATTTTTCAAAATTATAATAAAAAACACGTAATGTAAATTTATAAACTCCAACATTGTTTAGCTGCACAGTTCAGTAATGCTAAGTATATTCCCACTGTTACGTTCCCAGTTTCTAGAACATTTTCATCGTGTAAAACTGAAACGTTACACCCATTAAATAAACATCTTTCATATAGCTCCAGGAGCTCAGTTGTAAAGTGTTTGCCTAGCATGTGTGAGGTCCTGGGTTCAATTCCCAGAACCATGGGAAAACAAAGCACTTCCCATTTCCCTCTATTCCCCAGCCCCTGGCAACCACCTTGCTATTAATTTAACACTTTAGCTACATCAGATAAGTGGAATTAAACAATATTTATTTTTATTGACTGGCGTATTCCACTCCACATAAAATCCCCAAGGTTAATCTATGTTATAGCAATGAAAAACAATTTCTATGCTTTTAAGGAAAGAATAATATTCATATATAAATATATGCATATATAGTGTTACATAAGGTTGAACAAATTAGGGATGTTCATGTAGGAACACACTCAAAAGACACTTAGGTTGCATTTATGATCTCTACGAGTTATTTGACATGGCTCATAAAGGAAGGTGAGGAATACAGGGTGACTTTAGATTTTGATCTGAGGGTGGATGGTGATCCCTGTGGATAGTGATGACAGTAACTGAAATTAGAAAATACAAAGAAGAACAATCAGGTTGCTGGGCTATAGGCACCGAGGATGACAAGAAGGTAGAAGAAACTGGAAGGTACCTATAAAATACACAAAGAGATACTGATGGGAATATTGGAAGAGTAGGCCTGGATCCCAAAAGGAGGGGAAGTTGCTCTGATAAGTAAATGGAGCCATGGGGAACTGGCAGCACTCAGGCAGATCATGCAGGGTGGGAGGAGACGATTGAGGACAAACCCTGAGGAAGCCCAAGAGTTACAGGGTGAGGAACACAGGAAGAGATTAGTAAGAAGCTGAAAGAAAAGCATTTTCTAGTTGCCCAGGGAAGTGATATTGAAAATTATGCACTGAACTTGACAACTAGCTAATTAATTATCACTTGGGCGAGAACATTTTCAGTGGACTGATAACTATGGGGCCCAGACCACAGTGGCCTGAGGATGATAAAGAACTGAAAACCATCAGCGAATAATACCCTTTCAAAACTTTTGTGAAAGAAAAGGGGGTAGGAAGTTGGGCTTGAGAACTAAAAGAACGTTTTTAGTTTTACTTTTTTTCTGAGATGAATGCTTTTATAAGCTGAGAGCAGGAACCAATAAAGAAAAACTGCAAATGGAAGAAAAGGGGGAAAACTGAAACAAGATCCTGAAAGGAAAAACAGACGGGCTCACAAGTACAATTAGAAATATTAACACTGCAAGAAGAGGGTCCTCCTTCCTCCAAGGCAATGGATAAGAACAGATATTCAGGGTACACATCTCTCTTTGTAAGTGAATTACTCTTCATTGCATGTTGCAAGAAATCTCTTAATTCAGCAGTGATGGAAAATGGATCAATAGCTTTCTCTGCTATTAAAATAACAGAAAGGTGAATCCTATTCCCTATATTTCTACTCCTCTCTTATGTGAATGCAAATCAAATCTTTTCTAAAAATGGTCTCTCATTTGAATGAACCAAAAACACTAGAAGTTTCCTAGGCACTGCTCCTTAGGATTTCCCATCCAAACAGGGATCCTGAGTTCCTTGATCGCAGGGCTACTAAGCAACCATGTCACTGTCTAACATCATATACCAAAATAGCCTGAAACAGGAAATAACTTTAATGCAAATATCACTGCATACTGTGCATCATTCCCTCTCCTCCTACAAATTTGGTATTCTTCAAAAAAAAAAGAAAATCTGGCATATCACTATCCTTCAAAGTTGAGACATATAAACTTCCCATAGACATTTGATATAGCTACACTTATTAATTAAGAGTGTGAAAGAGAAAAACCTACTAGAGTTATTGCCAGGCATACGAGTTAGGTAGAGCATAATTTGCTCTCTTTGTTCTATGCTTTCCAATGTGGCATCCTTCAGCTCTGCAAGACTAAGTGACCACTACTACTTAAGCTCTCATTATTCTTTATTCATCAAGTACCTTCTAATATTATATCCATTTTTTACTTATTAAGCACTTTCTCCCACCTGGACTCTTTTTTAAAAACTCCTATTAATTACCTACTTTTTACTTTTTCATCAAAGCCCACTTGACTTTCTCCTTCAAGCTGCCCCAAACAGTCCCTCAATGCCTGGATTGTCTTATCGAAGGCCTTTCTGAGACCTGTGGCAAATCAAGACTGTTTCATCAACTGACAACATGTTCTGGAGCCATCATGTGTCAAAGGATACAATATCAAGTCTTTCTATCACTATCTGATCTTCTGGGACTGGAAAATATCAATATAAATTAAAGAACTTCAAGGCTGCCAAGGCTGGTAAGCAACAATGTGTAGGGTTCAGTTGTTAAAGCAAAGAGCATATTACTCCTAAATCCCACATGAAAAAATCAAAGGAGGCATCACAATCCCAGACTTGAAATTACACTACAAAGCTACTCTGATAAAAATCAGCATGGTACAGCCAACAAAAACAGACCTGAAGATCAATGGAACAGACTAGAAGATATGAACATAACCACAAACACACTCAGCCACCTTATCTTTGACAAAGGGGCCAAACAAGTTCACTAGAAGAAAGATAGCCTCTTAATAAATGGCTCTGGAAAAACTGGCTTTCCACATGCCAAAGACTAAAACTAGACTCATGTCTATCATCACGCACTAAACTAAAGTCAAAATGGATGAAAGAGCTGAATATTAAAATAGAAACACTAAATCTACTGAAAGAGAAAGGGGGTAGAAATCTTGAAGATAGGTGTAGGCAGAGAGTTCATGAATAAAAACCAAACTGCATGGGGAATATTTGAAAGAATCAACAACTGGGATCTCATCTTTTTAAAAGGTTTTGCACATCAAAAGAAATCACCAACAGAGTGAAAAGAAAACCCACAAAATGGGGAGAGGGGATTTAGCTCAGTGGCACAGTGCCTGCCTGGCAAGCACAAACTTGTGAGTTTGATTCCCAGTACCGGGAAAACAACAACAACAACAAAAAAAACCACAAAATGAGAAAAAATTTTAGCCAACTGTCCCTCAGACAAAAGACTTCTATCTAGAACGTATAAAGAATTGAAAAAAAACAGGCCCCCAAAATTCAAAGGCCCAATCCAAAAATGGGCATCTGAGATGAACACACACTTCTCAGATGAAGAAATACAAATGCCAAATAAATATATGATAAAATAAGTGAAATAAATCAGACTCATGTGTAAACATAATATTGTCTCTCTAGGGCAAAAAACTGAAGGAGCAAATAAGATCCAAAAGGTACAGTAGATATTGTGAAAGGGAAGGAAACTGCTCAAAAGGAAAGAACTGGGATGGGTGAAAGGAGAAAAGAAGGAAGGGAAATTTTATATATATAAATTTTATATATATATAAATATATATATACACACATATACATATATATATCTAAGATAATTGTACTACTAATTTCTATTAACTCATTAGGAACAGGTAGTGTTTATATTGTTTGGTCAATTTTGCATGCCTGTATCTTGTAATCTGAACAACTACTTTGAAAATAACAATATGCGGGGCTGGGGATTTAGCTCAGCGGCAAAAGCGCCTGCCTGGCAGGCGCAAGGTCGTGAGTTCGGTTCCTGGTACTGGACAAAAACCAAAAACAAACAAAAAAAAAAGAAAATAACAATATGCAATGTAAGAACCATTGTTAATTTCCTATCATCTTGCTTTGAAATTCTGTATCACTTGTATTGTTTTTTCTCTCTTTAAAATAAAATTTTAAAGAGAGAAAAAAATCAACAAAGATAGTATTGAGCAGTGTACATTCCATTAAAATAAAATCTAAACTGACATCTCCTTTGACATATCAGAGCAGGATTTTCTAATAAGAGCATAAAACTCTGAGTACCACTTCATGAGAATTATGAATTCAGTGTTGGAATAATTTTGTTAGATATTGAAGTTCTGGTCTGTTCATGATGAGTCTTCATCTTTCCTACAAAATATCTCATTACACAATGTATTCTCTTTTGTGTCTTCAACGGAATTGTTCCCCTCAGGGCAGTGGCCTTTCTGCATCTTTGCGACTGTAATTCAGCATACATTATTTCCGGGGGTTGACAATCACTGCTGCTCTCTATTCCCTCTATGTAAGGATTCATGCATTCTAAAGTCACCTCCTCTCAAGACCTAAAGAGATTTTAGAACATTAACTGGCATCCATCTACAAGTCAGGAAGTAACTGGATTATCGAGTATGTGTGTGTGTGTGTGTGTGTGTGTGTGAGCACACCTGCAACACACTGAGCAACATCTTTATCTAAAAATAAAGACTCTGTATGTCTGAGTTATAGCTCTTTTCTATTTTTTTGAAACAGGGTCTCACTTTGTAGGACAGGCTGGCTTTGAATTCTATATGTAGCTGAGGCCTCAAACTCACAGTGATCTTCCTGCCTCAGCTTCCTGACTGCTGGGACTACAGGTGCATGCCACCAGGCCCGGCTCTGTATAGTTTGCAGAAGTCAAATTTTCATCCACAGTTACACAGAGTGAAGAGGATGCAGTGATATATGCCCACAATCCCAGTACTCAGGAGGACTGCGAGTTCAAAGCCTGGGCTACATAGGGAGACTTTGTCTCAACAAAGAAACAAACAACAACAAAAACCCTCACAGTGATATAGAGCAGCCTTTAAAATGCATGTTGCTAGAATTTCAACATTAATGAGTTTTAAATAGGAAGGCAAAAATAAGAAAATAAACTATTTCAATATCATAAAACTGATTTCACTATAGTTTCTTTTTTTTTTTTTTTTGGTTTTTCTCCGGTACGGGGAACTGACCTCACGACCTTGCGCTTGCCAGCCACGCGCTTTGCCACCGAGCTAAATCCCCAGCCCCTCACTATAGTTTCAAAAAACAAGAAATTAAAACTTGAAAGTGGAGAAACTTGAGCATAAAAATGTGCTGAGGTAGTTCGACCTTCCCGCCTCCTATACCTTCCGTCAAGTCAGTCTGTCTGACCTCAAGGCGGTTTGTTTTCCCTCTATTGAAGACAGAGCTGTTAATAAAATTTAATGTGCTCATATGGATCCACAGGCTAATAATAATAAATAAAAAAGCATAGATTCCAGGACTTTGCTGCCCTGTTGACGCACAGAAAAATCCCCAAACTGAAAGCTGTTCTGCATTCCTCTACTGCCCTCTGCTGGTAAATGGCAATATAGTTCTTATTCTTTTCTAAAGTCATGTTCATAGGAATTATCCAGTATGTTTTTAAAACCATAAGAGATTTTATGACTGGTTTTGTTTTTTGTTGTTGTTTGTTTTTTGTTTTTTCCTGTACTGGGAATTGAACTCATGACCTTGTGCTTGCCAGGCAGGGGCTGTGCCACTGAGCTAAATCCCCAGCTCCTTAAGAGAGCATAATATTGAATATAAAGAACAATATATTCAACCTTTTATTAAAATGAATCTATTTCAGTTTGAAAATTTGACAATTTTTTTACAGTAGGCCACTGGCCTATATAATTTGTTTCTAGTGCTCAGTTATGTCTTTCCCCCCACTTATATCAGCTATATGGTCAAGAGGGTGAAGCCAGGTAGAAGAGGAATCATATTTGGCCATAAAACTGAATTAATTTGGTTGAAATAATATCTCACCATACCTTACATTTCAATTAAGCCATGTATACTGCAAACCATTCTCATATATCATTTATATCTCAAAACCGTACCATATATAGATATGCACATTCTAAAATTGGGAACTTGTTCTTCCTAAAAAGCAGAAGAGATCACTGTGGCCAGGTATATGCAAAGTCATGAAGAGACTCACACACCTGTGCCCTCCAGCTGTCCCTTTTTCGCCACTTCCTGCATGAGCCCCTTTCCCCCTTCCCATGTAACCGACAGCCTAACGTAATCAACGGCTTCCCTTTCGAAAATAGTGCTTTGAACACTTATTGCAATAGATGCCTCATCTCTCTGGATAATTTTCACTTGAAAAAAGAATGTCAAAACTAAACACAGTTCGGGGCTGGGGATTTAGCTCAGTGGCAAAAGCGCCTGCCTGGCAAGCGGAAGGTCGTGAGTTCGGTTCCCGGTACCGGAGAAAAACCAAAAAAAAAAAAAAAAAAAAAAAAACTAAACACAGTTCAACCAGTGCCCCTAACAGGAAATTCAGGGATCAGTAAAGAGACATTTTAGACAGCAAGATTTTCAGTTGTCATAGAAATCAGAAGGTAATAAGTTTTGAATCAAGGTTATTTTGAAAGTCAGCACTTGGGTCCCCACACACAGGAGAGCTATGGCAACCAACATTGCGTATGTGTTAGACTGAGCTTGGATTTTGGGAACAAGCAGATCTAACTGGAATCTTACACTGATATGTAATGGCTTGAGGCTTTGTACAGTTTTCTTAACCTGTCTAACCCCGGCTTTCTTGTCTGTAAAATGGGGATGATACCCACTTCACTGAGATGGTGTCAGGATTAACACCTGGCGTATTATACCCAATAAATTCTAATTCAGTTGCTGCCTCTTCCCTTGACGTAGCTTCTCAAGTGGCAACATAATTTAAGTTTGCAAAAGACTACACAGTAACCTCAGTAATTTTTTCAGCTGAAGTGAGTGGGCTTTTACTTTTAAGCAACTTTTTTAATGGAATATTTCCTAGAAATTTCTAAATCTGGTCCCAAAGCTGCTTTATACCAACACTTTTAATAGGTGTAGACGTGGGATGAATGTAAGACATCCACATAGTTTTGTATGCAGCATGATCAAAATATACAGTGAATGCTGCTGCTGAGTGCCATCTAACAGAAAGGTAGGGATCTTCAGTATGAGAAGTGGCACCTCAAACCTTAGTAACAGTGTGTCACAAGTTTTAAATTGAGGGATGTGTTTTAAAGTATACCATATGTCATGGGTCACAAAATACACATTAACATGAAATTTTGTTTCAAACTGCAAAAAGAAACACTCAAAATGTTAAAATTTTGAATCAAAGAAACACTCAAAATTTTAAGCTTAGTTAATGAGAGAGAAATTTGGGTCTATAATTATGGTTCTGACATCAAAGTCCTACACAGAAATCACCTAGTTCTCCTTATGAAAAAAAACACCAATCAAAATCCAACATCAAGATGAAGTTGATGGTATTTTTTGACAGTGATGGCGTTGTGTGAGCTGAGTTACACCCTGGACACTAGAATGAACGCTGACTATCACAAGGGCTTAAAGCATTGGAGAAAACCTAAGAATTAGGCAAAGGGTTTCATCCTCCATCATGACAACGCTTTCTGTCACACATAGCTTCTGATATCACAATTTCTGTTAAATAAAAACTTTTTGGTGGGTCTTTACCCACTTCATTTACTGGATCAGGCAACCATGTGACTTCTAGCTCTTCCTCAAAGTCAACATGACCATCAAAAGGAAACATTTTTAATCAGTTCAGGACATCAAGGCAGCCACAACAGCTCAACTAAAGACAAGAAAGAGAATTTCCCGAACTGCTTCAGAAAGAGGCAGGAATGAGAAGTGTTTGAACAGAGGGACATTAATGGCAATGTGTCTTTTACTGTAATATTTTTAATTTACTGAAAATATTCTCTGTACTTTTAAAATCACACCTCGTATGTTTCTGTCCACTTGCCTCCTTAGCTGTGAAAGCAGGATCTTTCGTTCACAGCCACTTCCACTTGTTATGTGGCACAGAGGAACAGAATCAGTGCAGAGCTGTCTCTGTTACACAGTCAGGGGGAGGACAGGTCATTCATTTGAGCCAGTCCACATCAGAGACCAATGGATCAGAGGTCTAATATCCCCGCAAAACCTTCAGTACTGCCTCACCCATCTTTTTACATGAGTCACGTTACATTCCAATGCATGAAGATGTCTCACCGGTTACTCTCTTATCAGCCGTCGCCTGTCTTGCCTGGTGTCTTCCGGGAAGAAGAGCTCCCCGTCTGACTGAGTCCCATAGAGACAGGGTTCCAGGAACACAAAAGGTAGTTCACTGGATTCAGACCGCTAGCAGGGGTTAAGTGAATCCACCTCTGATTTAAGTTGAGTCATAAAAATGCTCTGAGGTAGTTCATTCTTATCATCATCTATAAATTCTGATCAAAAGTCAGGGCATTACGACTTTATTACCTCATATATTTTGTGGATTATAGTGGCATGCTTTACTGTGATGACCTTTTCAATATTCCGTAATTTGCTTGACTGATCTGGAAGCCTCTTCTGTTTGCAGCATTATTGGCATCCTCAAGATACATGCAGAATAAATAAACACACTAAATTCTGCAGGGGAAACTTGCAAACGGGGGATCTCACACCGGCTACATAACGCTAGCAGAGGGGTAGGGATGTTATGCTTTATCCTGGTAGTAAGCATTTGGAGGGGAAGTTCAGCTGAGGTCTTTTCCATTCACGAAGCAGGGAGAAAGAACCACACAAGAAGTATCCCAGAGAAGGATTTTCAGCCTGATACAGAACACATAGTATAACTCCCATCTTTCAGCAATTCATCTTGCTCTCAAAACTCCCTGAAGGCAGAGACTTCTGACTTTGTACAAGCTATAAGTCTCTGCAATAAAAATAGTTAATTCTTACTAGGGTCTTTGATATCCCAGGTAAAGTGGCAATAATATTACATGAGTCATGTTATATTCAGAACAACTCTCTGGGGTGCATACCTTAATAATTGCCATTTCACATGTGATGAATTTGATGCTCAGACAAGTAAGATAACTTGCCTGTAATTAAATATTAGAACTGGGATTCTAACCCAGGTCACACGACCTCACTCTTCAGGATGGACCTAAAAATGCACCGCTCAGATTTCCTGCAGCAGGAAGTACAGTTAACCGACAGCCCCAGCCAAAGGCCCTCTGCCTCCTTCACTGTTTGCACCCTGGGGTACTCCCAGCCAATGACTGAAGGTTGCGAGTGCTGGCCCACTCCTGCAGGGTGCAGGGCTCCTTGAATATGTTACTTTGGATGAGGAACTTCCCATCAACCTGTCCACATTTTCTTAAAATTGTGTTACAGTTGGAGATGCTTCCTGTGCATTTCCTCCTCTCCCCATCGCGCATGCCCTTCTGTCGGTATCTGAACCGCAGTCTGAAGTCTGTCCATTAGCACCTGCTTCCATCAGGATATCCTTCCCACTACTTCCCTCCAGTACACTCCTGAAAACCTAATCATCTAATCATATCTTGGCATCTGTTTCCTGGAGGACCTAATCACATAACACACTATATCAACCAAAATGCTGTTCTGGAGAATGGCATATAACTCTATCCTTGTCTGTTTATGCAACGATCAAGTAAGAACTGCCAGTGACATTTTGGAATGGTGAAATGTCTGTCAGTGAAAGACTTATGATGGTCTCAAACTATTATTGTCCTCATTCCCATTTTACCCAATCCTCCCTCTTTCCAGAGAGGTTCTTGCTCCGTAGCTCCAGCTGGCCTCAAACTCAGTGTTGCCCATGCTAGCTTCACACTGTGATCCTCTTGCCTCTGCCTTGCAAGTGCTGGCTATCTTCTCTTTCTTGTAATGAGCAAACATATGATGCACAACTAAGCATACATTCCTTACAGCTGAGAGATCACAGAAGCCTGTTTGACTAAATCTTGGGGACACAGTGTGAATGTAGCGACAGGGGAGCCCAGTAAATACCAGAGCAGCACAGAAAGGTGTTCTCTAAGGGTTTGTATCAACATATCACAGAGCACACTGGAGCCCATTTCCCAAACATCACCCACCAGAGTGCTTTGAAATAATTACAGAAAAAAAAATTCAGCCAACAAATAGTCGGAATGCTTGCCTTATTCCCTCAAGTGTTGGAAGTCCCAAGGCACAGTGGTGTATTAAAAGTCCCTAGAGATATAAAGCAAGAAAACTCATTTAAATCTCCACATTATTTGACAGCGATCTTTGCAGCGATACCCTGCAGAACCAGGAATCTGGAGTCAGTGCACAGACATACAGTATTCTATAGGTTCCCCTACTTTCTCTAATCTCGAATGTAGAATCTTTTAATTTTCACCCTTGATAGTTTTTTGTTTGCTTATTCTCCAAGAGCTTTTTTTGCTAATATGAATTCTTCATTTACACAAAAAGATTCACCAAGAACTTTATCCAAGGTGTAGGAAAATGAGCATGAGCCTATCCCCTGCCTTCTCAAGGGGCTTGAGACTGGAAGGAAAGGATTAATAGTAGGAGCTTCTGCTCCTGACAAGAGCTCTAGCAGTGTGCTTCGGCACCACCAGGGAGGTCTTCATAGAACCACATCTGCACCAGCCACCTGACATACATTCCTTTTCTGCAGCTACATTTAATTTTCAAAATGGGTATAACTTCATTTTGCAGTGATTATAAAGTAACATCTGTCTATTAGTTACCTAAAGCTACCATTAAAAATTATCACAAATTGTGTAGCTTACTGAAAAAACTTATTCTATTCTCCCACAGTTCCAAAAACAAGAATTCTGAAGCCAGGCATAGTAGTACAGACCTGTAATCCCAGCACTTTGGGAGGTTGAGGCAGGAGGATCCCAAGTTTGAGACCAGCCTTGGCAACTTAGCAACACCTTATCTAGAAATTAAAAAGGGCTGAAGGTACAGCTCAGTGTGAAGGTCCTGGGTTCAATTCCCAGTACAAAAATAATAATAATAATAATCACCAGATAATTACAAACCTACAAATCAAAATATTGGCAGGACCATAGTCTCCCTGAAGAGGTTTAATGTCTTTGTAGGTCCTAGTGGTGGTTGACATTTCTTGTGCTCTGACTAGCAGCAGATGCAACAGTTTAAATCTCTTCTTCCATTGTCACATGGTGCTCAGCATCATGCAGCCATGTCTCCTCTTTTTTTTACAAGGATTGTGTTCGTTATCTTTCTCTCACTGTGACAAAATACTTAAGATGATTAACTTGTGTGCAAGGAAAGGTTCGTCTTGGCCCATGGTTTCGAGGGCTTTGGGCCATGTTCCTCCCTGCTGTGGGCCAGTGACAAGAAAGTGCTCCACTGCAAGTGAGCACAAGTCTTCACCACGTGCTCACCTCATGGTGGCCAGGAAGCAGGAGAGAGAGAGAGGAAGGAGCTGGAGTCTCAGATCCCTTTCAAGGGCTTACATCCAATGACTTAGCTTCCTTCCATTATGCTGCACTTCTTAAATTTTCTACCACCTCCCAACAGCACTAGAGGCCAATCCTTTCATCCACAGGTTTTGGGAGACATTTGAGATCCAAGCCATAACAAGACTATGTCATACTGGATTAAGGGTTCACCCTACTCCAGCATGATCTCAATTTAACAGAACTAATTATATCTGCAAAGACTATTTCTAAAAAGGGTCACATTCTGAATTACTAAGGGTTAAGACTTCAATATATTTTTAGGGTACATAATTCAACCTATAACAATATGTTCATTTTTTTAAACTTCCAATAATGGTAGTAGCAAAAAAGCACACAGAATAATGTAAAATGTCACTTGAATATTAATATCCCTGCTGTTACTATCCCTGCTTTTTTCTTTGCATATACACACATAATATACAGCAATTACATTGTGCATGCAATATTACAGCTTGCTTTTTCTCAAATTATATCCTGGGTATCTTCTAATAGATAATGTCCCATGTAATGTCTAACCAAACCTATACTATTGTTAAAGACAATATTACACTGTCCACTTCTTAAAAGGTAGAAAAACTATCAATCCTTTATATATATATATAGTTTTTATTTTAATTATTTCTTGGTTTCTCTTCCCTTATTCCTCCACCAAAGTAGTTTGCATTTCTTGCTCCAGAATAGAAATGAGTCTTTTAAACAAAAATACACAGATTATCTCTCATTCGTAGATCCCAGAGGTCTATTACTACGTGTCTGACACAATTGGCCAGTCATTTCAGAGCTGGCACAGATCCTGGCCTGTTCTTGGATATCAGTACACGTATAAGGCAACCTCAAGAAGAAGAGAAAACCCTGTAACCTGAAAGACAAGTGTTTACTTAGCTCATCATGCTTCTCCTTTAAATGTCCTGTATTTTTGTTTAATTACTATGTTATAAAGTACAATATTAATTTTTTTCCCACCTAAAAAGCCAGGGTAAGAAATATTTTGAGTTTAAGCCACCATCTTTTAAGCTTAGACCAGGGCACATCACCTGGGAATGTAAAAAAAATGCAGATTCTGATTCAGCAGGTTTGGATAGGAAGGTTGGAGTCACTTCTACCCAGTTTCAGGAAATGCAATGCTGCCTCTTGAAAGACCGTATTTCAGTAGCAAAGCTCTAGTTTATAGCACTGTTAAGGGAAAACCAGTGACCCTGTATCTTAACTTGTGCAGTCTGAAAAATAGAACTGACACAGAGATCAGACTAGACCTCTTGGAAAAACACAAGTAAAGGTGTAAAAGAAACAGGATTGGGAAGACTGAGAGGTTGACTATGATACTTGACAAATGAATCTCAGTTGATCCCACAGGAAGGTCTGGAGCTGGGACATCCTTCTGTTGTCTTGAGTTAGGGAAAAGAGCCATATGTAGCATTTCCAAACCAATTTACTACTCAAGAAATATAGAGTCTCCCCACACAGGTATTATCTGGGGTGTGGCAGCTCCTTTGTGCAAAACAGTTCTGAGTTCTGGAGGACTGGGCTCTGAGCCATCATTAGCCAACTCTCCTGTAAGTGGGGACAGTGAACTACTCAGCCCTAGAGGGGGGTCTAGGTAAAGCATTACAGTGTCTTCTACTGAGAAAATCACTATAGTGTGTTATTTTCAAGTCCAAATGATTGTTTGATTAATAAATGGAGTCATATGTCTAGGATGAGCCACCCCCCCAGAGACAGTGATTCCAGAAACAATCATTTTGAGTTTGTCTTAGTTACTTTCTCATTGCTAGGACAAAATACCTGACACCCACAAGTTAAAAAAGGTAAGGTTTATTTTAGCTCACATTTTCTAAAGGTTTTGGTCCAGAGTTGGCTGCCTTCAAGGTAGCACAGCATGGCAGAGGGGCATCACAGAGGAGAAACAGTTTGCGGTGTGGCAGGCAAGAAGCAGCAAGCAGCAAGCAGTAACATCTTCCTTTCTCTTTTATCCCATCCAGGCCACAAACCTATTGGATGATACAACCCACACCCCACATGGGCCTTCCCATTATCCACACTCAGAACTAAGCTAAGCCACTGGACTAATCTAGTTATCACAACCCTTAATCGATATTTACATACTCTAACTCTCACCACTTCCAGAAAGCTGCACCTATGAGCACATGAGGCTCTGGGGAGACATCTAATTTAGCCATAATAGGCTTTGTAAAGGAAAGTTCTGGACCTAATTTGGAAGCTGCACAAATCATCTGATTTCAAGGAGGTATGAAAGATAAACATTCAGGGAAGCCCTTTGGCAGGTACATCTTTCACTAAGTCACAGAAAAGAACACTAGGTGAGATCATATCTAAAGAAAACGCGTGTGCCACCTAGTGGCACTAAAAACAAAGCCTAACACTACTTAGAGATGATTTGAGTGCTTGTGGCTGAGGCCTGGAAGAGATAGGCATGCTCCACCAACTGCCTGGGGACCCTGGTCCTGGCAGCCTGCATTCTGTCATCATTGAGATTCTTCTGAGCCCCTCATGCTCCATCAACTGCCTGGGGATCCGGGACCTGGTGGCCTATCTCCCATTGCCATCGGGGGGCAAGTATGACACCCAGGAAAATTAGGCACCCTAGAGACATTCAGTGAGCTACCCAGGAAGAATGAGGCTTGGTGCTCTTCTGGCATCCAAAATGACAAGACGAAGGAACAAAATGCAACCTCAGAACTCCACCCCACCCAGAACAAGTCCAGGAGACATCAACATAAGAGAATTTGGAAGTCAGACACATGCAATCTCTGAAATGATTGCAATTGCAGTAAAGAAACAACTCTACCAGGCCATAGAAGAAATTAGATCAGAAATAATCTCTCAGGTAAAAAAATGAAATAATGAAAGAATGGCTCAGGACATCTAAAGAAGACATATGTAAAAAATAGAAGAGTATAGAAAAATGTTGGAAACATTACATGAACAATATAGGAAAGAACTAGAATGCATGAAACAGATTCAAAGAGATATCCAGGAAATCAAATCAATAGCTGGAAAAAACACTTGAATGAAGCCAAAGGTAAACTTTCAGACTTAAAGATGATTAGGGTGGTTCAAGGCTGAGGCCCAGAAGAGACAGATATGAAGATAGCATTGCAGCTAACAAAGGTGAAAGGAAAGATCTCTTAAAAATAACAAGGAACTACGAAATGTCAATTCAACAGCTGTAAGATTATGCAAAGAAAAATAATGTAATATGTGGTTCTCTCCAGTGTGTCAGGTCCTGAGAACGAGGTGCACATGGATGAAAAGAGAAAGTAAGAGAAACAAGAAAAACAAGAGAGACAAATTTCTGGGATCAGGGGCTTACAGCCTCTCAGACTGCAGACAAGATTACCAATCTCAGTCACCTTTTATTGAGCGAGAACTAGGGGCATAGCCAGTACAAATGGGCAGATACCAAATGTTTTTTACCAAGGATAATTAAAGGATTATACTTCTCCACATGTAATCCAACACATGGCTGTGACGGATACATGACTTAGTAGACATTCACAGAGAGTTCCATCCCACAACATCAGAATACACATTCTTCTCAGCTGCACGTGGGACATTTTCTAAAAATAGACCACATTCTAGCCCATAGAGCATACCTACCTAAATGCAAAAGAATTGAAATTATCCCATGGATATTATCTGACCATAGTGCAAGGAAATTAAAAATTAATGACAAAAGGAACCACAAAAACTCCATAAACACATGGAAATTAAATAACAGCCTCCTGAACAAACAATGGGTCACATAAATTAAAGAAGAAATTAAACAACATTTACAAACAAACAAAAATGTAAATATAACTTACTAGAATCTGTGGTATGCACTAAAAGCACTGCTCAAAGGGAAGTTTAGAGCGGTGACCTCACACATCAAGAAAACAGAACAAGAACAATTATATAGCCTAATGCTGCACCTCAAACTATTAGAAAATGAAAAACAAGTCAAGCTCAAAGCCCAAAGAATGGGAGGAAATTATAAAAATCAGGGCAGAAATTAATGCAATTCAGACAAAGAAAACACTACAAAGAATTAATGAATCAAAGATTTGTTCTTTAAAAGAATAAATAAAATTGATAAAACTCTAGACAACCTTATCAAAAAATGAAAGAAAAAACTCAAATTCATGCCTTAAAGAATGAAAAGGGTAAATCCAGAAAATCATCGATACTGATGTTGAAAACCTATACTCCCAGAGGACAGAAAACAGAGAAGAAATGGACAGGTTCCTAGATATGCATGAATTACCAAAGTTGAATCAAGAAGATATAGAAATTCTGAATAACTCAATATCAATTAATGAAATTGAAAATGTGATTAAAAACCTGCCAACAAGGAAAAGCTCAGGTTCTGATGGATTCACAGTGGAATTCTACAAAAAATTCACAGAAGATTTAATGCCAACACTCCTCAAATTCTTCATTGAAATGGAAAAGGAAGAAATTCTCCCTAACTCATTTCTGGAGGCAAGTATTATACTGATACCAAAACCAGAAAAAGACCCAACCAAGAAAGAGAACTACAGGCCAATCTGCCTAATGAACATACATGCAAAAATCCTCAATAAGATTCTAGCAAACAGAATGCAGCAAATCACAAAGAAGATAATATGCCATGACCAAGTGTGGAGGGAAGTTTCAATATATACAAATTAATTAGTGTAATACACACTATGAACAGAGTCAAAGACAAAAGCTACACGATCATCTCAATAGATGCAGAAAAAGCTTTTGACAAAGTCCAACACTCATTCATGATAAAAAAAAACCTTATGGAAAATAGGTATAGATGGTCCTTATCTCAATCTGATCAAAGCCATCTATGACAAATCAACAGCTAACACCATACTAAATGGATAAAAACCAAAAGCTTTTACTTTAAAATTAGGAACAAGACAAGGATGTTTACTGTCATCATTCCTGTTCCACTTAGCTCTGGAAACATTAGCCAGACCAATTAGACAAGAGAGAGAAATAAAAGGGATAAGGATAGGAAAGGAAGAAGTGAAATTATGTTTATTCCTGATGACATGATACTGTATATGGGAGACCCCAAAACGCCCACCAAAAGCCTCTTAGAATTAATAACCAAATTCAGTAGTGTATCTGGATACAAAGTCAACACTCAAAAATCAATAGCATTCCTATACACAAACAACAAACACATTGAGAGAGAAATTAAACAAAACCATACCCTTCACAATAGTATCCAAAAAAATTGAAATACTTAGGAATCAGTCTACCAAAAGAAGTAAAAGATCTAGTCCTTGCTTATTGATAGGAAGAACCAACATTGTGAAAATGGCCATACTCCCAAACCTGCTGTACAGATTCAATGCAATCCCTATTAAAATACAATTAGCATACCTCACAGATCTAGAGGAAATATTACTAAAATTCATCTGGAACCAGAAGAGACCCAGAATAGCAAAAGCAATCCTGGGCAACAAAGACAAGTCAGGTGGCATCACAATCCCTGATTTGAAATTATACTACAAAACTACTGTGATAAAATTAACCTGGTATTGGCAAAAAAGCAGACCTGAAGATCAGTGGAACAGACTGGAAGACACAGTCACAACCACAAACACACTCAGCCACCTTATCATTGTCAAAGGGGCCAAACAAGTTCACTGGAAGAAAGATAGCCTCTAATATGGTGCTGGAAAAACTGGCTCTCCACATGCAGAAGTCTAAAACTAGACTTACCATCTATCACCAGGCACCAAACTACAGTCAAAATAGATTAAAGAACTAAATGTTAAAAGAGAGACAGGAAATCTACTAGAAGAAAAAGTAGGTAAAAACCTTGAAGACATAGGGGTAGGCAGAGAGTTCATGAACAAAAACCAAACTGCATGGGAAATACTTCAAAGAATCAACAACCGGGATCTCATCTTCTTGAAAAGATTTGCACATCTAAAGAAATCACCAGCAGAGTAGAAGGAAAACCCACAAACTGGGAAAAAATGTTAGTCAGCTGTCCCTCGGAAAAAAGACTTCTATCTAGAACATATAAAGAATTTTTAAAAATCAGGCCCCCAAAATTCAAAGACCCCACACAAAACTGGGCATATGAGATGAATAAACACTTCTCAGATAAAGAAAGACAAATGTCATATACATACATGAAAAAGTGTTCAACATGATTAGTCATTTGAGAAATGCAAATTAAAACAACACTGATATTCAATCTCACCCCAGAAAGAATGGCTATCTTCAAGAAATCAACCAATAACAATGCTGGAGGGCTTGCGTGGGGGAAAAAGGAACTCTTCTCCACTGTTGGTGGAAGTGTAGACTGGTACAACCACTGTGGAGATCAGTCTGGAGTTTCCTCAGTAAACTAGGATTAGAAGTCCCACTCAACCCAGCTATTTCCCTTTTTGGCATTTTTCCAGAAGAACTAAAAACATCATATTACAGCAATATATGTGCACCCATATTTATAGCAGCACAATTTGTAAAAGCTAAATCATGGAAGCAACCCAAAAGCCCATCAACTGAGGAATGGATAAAAAATATGTGGAATTTTTATACAATGGAGCTATAAAGAAAGATAAACTCAAGGATTTTATAAGGAAATGGATGCAACTAGAGACCATATTCATAAGTGAAATAAATCACACTCACTCATGTAAACACCAGATAGTGTAAGAACCTGAACAAGTAAATAAAAGCTAAAAGATATAATAGATATTTTGAAAAGGAAAGAAACTGTTTAAAAGGATAGAACAACTGGGATGAGAGAAAAGAGAAAAAAGAAGGAAAGAAGGGAAAAATATGTACATATGCATACACAAGATAGCAAAGATAATTGTACTACTAATTTTTATTGCTTTATTGAAAGCAACAGTTAATGTTTAATTGTATGGTACATTATTTTTTTTTGTACCGGGAATCAAACTCAGGACCTGGTGCTTGTTGGCAGGCGCTGTGCCGCTGAGCTATATCCCTGGCCAATGTTTAATTGCTTGATTAATCTTACATGTCTATATTATCTGAACAGTCAAACTGAAGATAACAATATATAATACAACAATGATTGTTAACTTCCTATCACCTTGTCTGAAATTCTATATTGCTTTTATTTCTATGTTGTTTTGTTTATGTTTGTGTCTTTGTTTATATATTTTCTTTCTTTTATCTTTAAAATACAAAAAATAAATAAAAGGTGATCAGCCTTTTCTGACTCAAGAAAGACTGTGGATGGTTTCAGTAACAGTGTTTGCCTGGTTCCAGAGGTAAATATGGCTGTTTGTTGAAGTGAGATAAAATAAAAATGTCTACGACTGGATAGCCACATAGAAAAAAGATAAAAATTTTATTCATTTTTACTTTCTGTACTGGATAAATTCCAGAGGTCAAAGACATAATATAAAAATATGAAGCCATAGCGGTACTACAAAGAAAAAAAAAAAACTAGTATACAGAAAGCAGTACAAGCATTCACATGGGTGAATTTGTTTATAACTTGGGAATAGAAAAAAGCATTCCTACCTATGATCAGAATCCAGAAACACTAAGGAAACAGATTGATTAACTATAATTTACACAAGGAGAAAGAAGTAAAGGAAATAGTCCAAAAAATAAGGCAACTCATTGCACAGAAGACTAATAAAAGGTTTCCAAGTTTTTTAAAAAGAAAGACACTCCAACAGGAAAAAAGTTTTAAATGCAAATAGCCCTTAAATAAAAAGCTTGGTTCATATATTTTAGTTTTTCCACTTAAAGAGTGCCTTTTAAGTTTTGCTTTGTATCTTAAGCATGTTAAACATTTACAAGGTTCTAAGTTCAAATTAGAAAACCAGATATATTCTAAGAGGTCTAGCTTCCATACTTGTCCTCTCCCACTCCTGTTCTTATTCTCCCCTTAATGGAGACTATTTTTGTTAGATTCTGGTTTATCATTCCACTGTTTAGTTTTGAAAACATAAGCAAGTATGTACGTATTTCGAATCCCCCTTATACAAAAGGTGATGTACTGGACATTCTTTTGTACCCTGAGTTTTTTACTTTACTTCAAAACTGTATAACTTCCATATTTGTTGTCAGCTTCACAATACTTTATGGTATGCATGCACCATTTGAAAATTGCTTCACCTCAATCATAAAAAAAACTATTAAACTGTATTGAAATATCATTTTCCACTAATCAACTCATCAACAATCCAGTAGGAGTTTGACCGTCCCCGCAATTGGAGAGGCCACAGGGAAACAGAAACTCTCAAACATTTCTGGGGTGAAAACAAAAACTGCACAACTCTTATAAAGGAGAATTTAGCAATGTCAAACAAAACGAGGTGTTCTTTTATCCTTTGATCTAGCAATCTCATTTGTAGAAATTTATGCTAAAGATGCATTGGCAAAACCGTATTTTACATGCAGAAGGAATATTTTGAACTAGTAAAAGACTAGAAATAGCCAACATATCCGTAAGTATGGGCCTGTATGAATAAGCTATAGTACATACACACACAACCAACAAGAACTATGTCCAATTTATTTAAAACATAGTACAGTGAGTGCATATCCCTAGTGGAATACAGGTAAAGAAAAAAGCATATTAAAAAAAATTATTCATCAATCATATGTTAACACTGCTATTGTGGTTTAAGTTCTTCATTGCTGTTTTTTATATATGTATATATGAACATGCATAAAGTAAATAAAGAATTATGTTGATACTATGAACCAATAATTTCTTTTTATCAGTACATGTTTGCAGTACATGCAATTTACAGTCATCTTGGGGAGTAGGTACATATACATAATAAAACTTTTCTTTTTTAAAAATCCTCTTTCCTTTCCCTCTTCTTTTAATTTCCTTTTCCCCATTCTCATTCCTGCTGATATTATTAGTCCTAGCACATGCTTGTAGCATATGTTTACATTCCTTGAGGTTATTAGGTTGAGAACCAATATTTTCATCATAAGAGGAAGCAGACAAAATGCAAAATCAGAAAGCTCAGCTTTTAAAAAGGATTTGGATTTTTTAAAAAGGCACTTAATATGAAAGCATGGACATGAGTCTTTAAAAAAAAATCTGAGCCATCTGAAACTTAGCACAATGTGCAGTTTGGAGGAGGGTTGAGGTTAAAAACAACAGAAGTTATTTTTAAGGTTATGTCTAAAGCAAGAAAAAAAGGAAAGAAATAGGTTCAGTTTTATTGTAGCAGAAAATGCTCTGTCGGCCAGCATACATCAGTTTGTTAGTTGCCCAGGTAATAGTTCCTGTTCCAGATCTTGTTGCTCCCATCTCTTAGAAACGGCTCCTCACTGTGATGTATAGCTGGTTACTATGATGCACACTATATAAACCAATCCCTATATTGACAAGCCACGCTGCCTCTGTACTTCCTTCTTGCTTATCCAATATAAGCCCTACACTATCAGAGCCTGATATTTTGATAGTGATCCCAATCAGTGCCCCTCAGTGTGAGTAACTCTGCTTCCAAATCCTGGGTGTCTTTTTGGTGTTTCTGCTTGTCACTGCATTATCTCAGATGCGCTATTTTTTGTAAAAATTTGGCTTTTCCTGTGGGCTTTTGCCTTCCGAATGCTTCCACCCAAGCATTTTACCTTCTCTTACAAAAAAAAGTTCTTGAACATTTGTATTAGTGCATGTTTGCAGTATACAATGATTGTGCAAAGTTGGTTCATGTAACACATGAGATAAGACATCTTAATCCTTTTTATCTCTCCTTTGCCCCTTCCCTCCCCCTCACTCTAACTTTTGACAAGTTAGTTTCTACCGATTCTTCAGATCAGTTAGTCATAGATGCCTTGCTCTCCCTCATCAAGGGAATGATCATTCCTTTCCGTAGGGCAGGTCTCTGCATTAATAAGTGTCCCAAATTCGTCTTCCCTTGGAGATCAGAAACCCTGCTTTTGGTCATCATCCTACACTACATAACAGGCGCTCAATAAAAATTTGAAAAATAAAACAAAGTATTTATCTTCCAGTATGTTCTTATCTCTTCACTCAAGAGACTTCTTTAGATTGAGAAGGGTAGAATAAGGACTTGAACTCCAAGAAGAGTAAAATTGTTCTAAGAAAGCATTACCTATTTGGGGCCGGGGATATAGCTCAGCTGCACCAGCGCCTTCCTGGCAAGAACAAGGTCCTGAGTTTGATTCCTGGTACCCAAAATAAATAAATACAATAAAATCAGATGGGTGATAGAAGTTACTCATCACTTAAAAAAAAAAAGAAAGAAAGAAAACATTACTTATTTAAATTCATTCTTTGAGCAAATAACTCATTTAGCTCCTGGCACTACAGTATTAGTCAATGGGGACTAATACAGCAACACTGGAGGCAAAGTTTCCGTAGGTGCTCTAACAAGACTGCACTGGGCGGCATTACAGTTAGAACACTATATTGACTGTATTTAAATCCAGTGCTAAGTGCCCGGTGTGGTGTCCCACGCCTGTAATCCCAGCATTCTGGGAGACTGAGGCAGGAGGATTACTGTTAGGCGGAGGCTAGCCTGCAATACAAAGCAAGACCATGGACGAATGAATGCATGCATGCATGAATGAATCAATCAATGAAGTTTCCCACTCTCAAAGAATTCCTAGAAATCGGAACATCACGATAGGATTGCTGGTGTTTGGGAATTGAAAAGCAGCTTGGGAACAGGAGCCGGGCAGCGTGCCATGACTGGTTCAGGTCAACCAGATGACCAAGGTTTCAGCAGCAGGGAAAGGATAGCTCCTTCCGGCTTTCTAAACTCACTGCAACAACTATTTCCCAGACTTACCATTCCTGTACTCGACCTTCTCATGACAGATCTTCTCTGTTGTACTTGACTACCTATACAATAAGATTTAAACATTGCCATCCTTTCCGAAATAATAAGCAGTTCTCCAGGGTTTTTTCGTTGTTGTTGCTTTGTTTTTCTTCCGGTACTAGGAATCAAACTCACGACTTTGCGTTTGCCAGGCAGGCGCTGTGCCGCTGAGCTAAACCCGCAGCCCCTAGTTTTCAAGGTTTAAATTCTCTCCTGCGCTCGCAGTTTACATTTACTAAAACCAGCGTTTGTCAATACTAACTCCGATTGTCTCACCTCGGGCTCCGTAGAATCGGTTTAATCCGAAAGAGGGCCTTCAGCTCTTTCAGAGGTCGGAAAAAAGGATAATGAGGTGTCTGTTATAGTTCCCCAAATCTATTGTGTGAAGAGTAGCCCAGATAAATTCAAAGCTTTAAAAATATTTTTCCTCAAAAATATGACAAGAAAGGAGCAAACGAAACTCAGTTCATGTTTCTTAGGTTTACCCACCACACCTCTTGTGGGTTCCAATTCAGCCGAACCTTCCTAGACAGGCATGCTCTAGCCACCCTTCAAGGGTCCTGATTTTGAAAAGAGGAGTTGACCAATCAGGTGCGGAGCACTGTTTGGCGCTGCCTTTTGAGCCTGGGCTGGGTCGGCGGAGGGGCGGCCGCGGTGCACCGGGCGTCTGCGGAGGAGGTGGGGGCTGGCTCAGGCATGAGGAGAGTTGCGTGGCTTTAGTGCAGTGGGATGTGTAGGCGGGGTGCCGCCGGCAGGCTGATGGGGGAGAGGAGCACCCTGTAAAACGGGGTGACGGCCGCGACCAGCCCGGGCGGGGACCGGGACTGGAAGAGCGCCCGAGCAGCCGGCTGGTCCGGACGCTGCGCTGGGCCGGGGGCGCGGGCCGAGAGACTTAGGCCGAGCTGCGCCTGCCGGGTTGGAGAGACAAGCAGGGGTCGTCTTTGCGTTTCAGAGAGAGCTGGAGCGGGCTGAGAGAGGTTTGAAGGGATCATTGGAAGTGGCCGGAAGTGAAAGGCTGGCAGCGGGCCCTAGTGCACGGTACCGAAAGAATCGGGGAGTGAAAAGGGAAGTCTGTGCAAGTAACTGAAGGGACTAGATGAGAAAAAGAAGGTTGGTGTAAGTGCAAGAGTGAGGCGTGGCTGGATCCCAGGGTCTAGGGAAGAGGGTGTGTGTAAGTGCAGAGAAGGGAGAGGGAAAGCCGTGGAAGTGGCTGGGGCCCGGGGCCGGAGGGGTGCCAGACCTGGCCGGAAAGCAGAGGAGCGGAGCTCTCACCTGAGAGTGTTGGGGAACTGGAAGACTTGGTGGCGAACAAGAGTCAGAACCCAGATCTTGCCCCGGAGAGGGCACGACGCGTCCAGGATGTGGGATCAGAGGCTGGTTAGATTGGCGTTGCTGCAGCACCTTCGGGCTGCCTATGGTATTAAGGTCAAGGGTGGCCGTGGGCAGTGCGATCGCAGGAAACGTGAACCAACAGCCACTGAAACAGGGGTAAGTTCTTGGAAAAGGGCATTTATGTTAAAAGGCGGACGTTACTCCCGGTACCTTCGCTTATTACCATGTCATGCTAGAATGTGACTCTACTGTGAAGAAATGTAGTTAGGTGCATCTCAATTCGATCCATGCGATCGCCTGTTATTTAAAGCATAACATTCTTGTTTCTTTTCAGGAACTTTTGGTCATTGAGAGAAAGTTGCAAGATTTTCCAAGCTCAGCATTATTAAAATTTTGGACAAGATAATTGTTAAAGGCAGGGGGAAGGGGTCCTGTGAAATGTAGGATGTTCAGTAGCGTCTGGCTTCAACATAGGAGATGCCAGTAGCATCTCTTATTTACCTCAGTCAAAAATGTGTCTAGATATTGCTTATTTACTTATTTCATGGTGCTGGGGATTGAACCCAGGACCAAGCCACGGTCTACAATAAGTCCCACGTCTTTTAGAGGTTCAAATGCAAGTGTAAAATTAGTGACAGGTTATTTATATCTGATGTGCAAGACCACTCAAGGTAACTAATGCAGATGCTTCCTCTTGTGATCCTTAGTGTCTTAAAACTTGAATGTGCATTTTTTAAAAAAGGACTTTTAAGGTGGTGAAACTGACTTAAATAATTGCCTTGGCCACTTCAGGACATAGTTGGAAAAGCACTTTTCGTTAGAATGTGGTAAAGATATCAGATATAATAATAGTCACTTCTGTTGTGTTTTGGGAAGTAATCGTTGAGTGATAGGAATTACTGTTTTCCTTATCAACTGTCTAAGCCTTCTGTGTATGTTAGTGTTTGTAAGGTGACTAAAGGAAACTACATTTAAGAACACTGGGAGAACCTGTCGTATTTTGGGAAAATGTTAATGTTTAGGCTAAATTCTGTTTAAGATCTTATTAAGCACACCTGAATTGATTTTCCATAGCCACTGGAGAAAGAAGCCTCTAAGTACTTTGAGGATGATGGCTTTACCTTGGCCACCCTTGCACACCTAACCTCTAGCATAATGTCTAATAATTAGTATTTATTTGTTACCAAGTGCACTTGAAATAATTATTTTGTTTGGACTGATAGCTTATAGTTTATTTCTAATTTTTCTTATTCTTAAGATTTTTAATTTGCCCAATGTTTAAGAAAATTTGTTTTACACCATATATTTGTGTTAGAGTAACAAAGTTTGTCGTTTCAGGGTAAAATATTTGGAGTCCCTTTTAATGCCTTGCCCAATTCTGTTGTACCAGAATATGGACACATTCCAAGGTAAGCACAGTTCGAAATGAAGAGTAAATAGTTCAAACTGGTTTTAGAGGGTTTAAAAATAAATAGCTTGATGTCCCCATGGTTTCATACAAACAATTGATTTCATCTTTCAATATTAGCTAATGTAAAGGTGAGATTTTGAATGTATAATTTGTGTTCCTTTCCAGGACTAAATTTTAATGTCCACTAATGAGTCCATGTTTGAAAATCAAGTTATTTTTGTTGTGTCAAGAGTTCTGAATTCTCTACTGACTGTTTTGCCACAATTCAGATTAAATAATACACTAAATTATAGTCAGGTGTGGTGGTGCATGCCTGTAATCCCAGTGCTCAGGAGGCTGAGTTGGAGGGCTGTCTCAAGTTTGGGGCCAACTTGAGCTACATAGGAAGTTCAAGGCCAATCTGAACTACATAGCAAGACTTTGCCTCAAAAAACAAAAACAGAAGTAGATCACCAATTCAGTAATAATTTTGATTTTTTTGAGACATGTTGGATAAAAGACTGTAAGAAAAGAATATTTGTGCATAGTACACATATGTACTGCTTTAACTTTCCTATGCCACTTGCTCTTTGTGAATAACTTTTTGAGTAACAGCGTCAGAAATTACCAGGGACGTTTGTCTTCATAGCTATAAAATGCATATAAAGAAACTATCTTCTCTCTTACTTTATTTTCCCTCTATACAAAGTAGGTTTCATTTTTGTTTACTGTAGTCCAGTAATGTAGCTTTCAGCTAGAGTGCTTATTGAACACTTTGCTTCCTGCCTATGATTTTCCTCTATTAATCCTTAGGATTAGATGCACAATCTTACTAAGATAGCCACTTAATATTTTGCTTTTTATGTGATTTATGAATGGCTGGTTTTCCTGTTATGAAAACCTATAATAGTTTTCAATATTTGGAATTGCAAAGTGATATCCCTAGGAATAATGACTAATTCTTTGTTATAACTTTTTTACCTCATTAAAAAACCAAACCCAAAAGCCAAACAAAGAACCACATATCCATTACCCTTTGTAAGTTGGGTTGACATTCTGCCTCTATGTACCACAACTGTTGTAGCTGGAATGCCTTCTAATTTGTCGGTAGCAGTTGTTGAATATCTAAGTATCTAAGGCTAACATGGTTTGAGATTATTGCTCAAAATAAAGAAATTGAGCACACAACCCTTAAGATGAGAAAGATTGTAATAACTGGGCTATATCTTACCATTCTGAGGGATAATGTTTGGGTGAGAAAAACAGCTTATTTTTGAACATATGTTGTAGATGATAGATATTTAAAGCTATGTCTGCTGTAACAGATAACCCATGGAGGGATGGGAGATAAAAGAAGGTGGCCTTGGACAGAGCCCTGAGTTATTCCACTATCAAGAGGTCTGGTGGAAGATGAGGCAGAACCAGAAAAGGAATTTGAGAGGGAGATGGGAGGAAAACTGTAAGAGTGGCAAAAAGAGTAGTTTTGAGCAGTGGTCAGATGTGTCAAATGCTGATGCATCAATCAGCACCTGACTGTGCGCTTAGGAATGCAAAGGCCAGTCTTGGCTGTGATGGAAATTATCTGGAGCAATGAGGTGGAGAGTGTGATTGGAGGGGGGTGAGTAGAGCCTGAGTTGTGCTGAAACGGAGGCAGTCAGTAAGCCAAATCTTACATGCTGAAAGCAAGCAGAGAAATAGAGGCAGATGCAAAGAATGTAGAACTAAGCAGGCACCGTGAAGTTGGCTAATAAAAAGATGCCCTTGAAGAAGAATTTCCAAGGAGCAGGGAAGATAACAGCAAGCCTTTTATCACAAAGATTAAAGTGGTTTATGACATTAGAACTTGTGAAAGGGGCATAGTACGGGGTCTGCTCATGATTTGGGAAGAATAGGATTAGGTAAAGTGTATATCTGGCCACGTCAAACAACTTTCTCTTTCAGCTTTCTTGTGGATGCTTGCACATCTTTAGAAGAGCATCTTCATACCGAAGGACTTTTTAGGAAATCAGGATCTGTTATTCGCCTAAAGGCGCTAAAGGTTTGCATATTTTTGAACTATAATTTTTCATTTCTATTATTTTCTGGTTTGTTTTTTTTATGATTGAAATATCTGGAACATAATTGAATGATTGACAGAAACTGAACTGGGAAGTTTGTTTTGTTTTTTTTCTGGCAGAGAAATCTTTTTGAAAAGAAATTGTGTATCATTTGTATGCATCAAAAGTTTACCTCCTAACTTCAAATTCGTAGCCTTAGAAAGTACTGTATGAAATGAAAACTTTTTAGTTTTACTTTTACCTTTCTACAGAGAAGTAATAGCTATTAAATTAAGAGGAGTTTATGAAAGCTCTTTAATAGATAAGGATTAATTTATTTGCAATAAATTCTGAAGCCATGAAGATGCTCAGTATTATTGTATTTGTTTCAGAATAAACTGGATAATGGTGAAGGTGGCCTGTCTTCTGCACTCCCTTGTGATATTGCAGGACTTCTTAAACAGTTCTTTAGGGAATTACCAGAGCCTGTTCTCCCAGCTGATTTGCATGAAGCACTTTTCAAAGCTCAACAGTTAGGACCAGAGGAGAAGAACACAGCTACGTTGTTACTTTCCTGCCTTATGGCTGATCATACAGTTGATATATTAAGATATTTCTTTAACTTTCTCAGGAATGTTTCTCTTAGGTAAGTGCTAACTATAAGTCTCTGGGAAGTGATAGTTTAATTTCTCAACTACCTAAAGATTTATCCTTTTGGATAATAAGTTCCATTTCCAAATGGAAATTTTTGTTTTAAAAAAGTATACCCTGTAATTTAAGGAAGACTATACAATTGATTTCCTATTTTCCTGATGTCTTAGTGTCTTATGAGGTTCCTTGTACACAGAATGACTTCTTGTTACTATGTTTTTAAAATATTTGTGCTTTGCTTTTTAAATATTTTGCCTCCTTGCTGTCAGTCCACTAATTTTACACCTACTTGCCACCTTCTAATACTCTTAATTTTCTACTTGTGGCTTTCAAAATCAGGTTAACATGTTTAATTTGTACAGAAAAGCAAAGTGTGGACTCTTGATTACCATGATTTTTATGATCTATGCTAATTATATGGAGACTGTATATGTTTTGGTTCTCTCTTGCCTTTTTCTTTGTTGTTTTGATTTGTGATGCTGGCAATTGAACCCACAGGCTTCCACATGGTAGGTAAATCAGTCTCTACAGCTGAGCAATCTTCCTAATCCTTTTTAACTTGGTTTGACTTGTGTATGACTAATAGATTAATAAATGAAGAGGTCTTCAAAATGTGCTTAATATGTTACCAAAACTTTCTATACTTTTACCTGTTTCTCCATCTAATAAAACCTGTTTTCTCTTGTAAGGTCCAGTAAGAATAAGATGGATAGCAGCAATCTTGCAGTAATATTTGCACCAAATCTTCTTCAGACAAGTGAAGGACATGAAAAGATGTCTGCTAACACAGAAAAAAAGCTACGATTACAGGCTGCCGTAGTGCAGACCTTTATAGATTATGCCTCAGATATTGGTAAGCTGCATCATTAAGTAATAGGACTTGATTAAGTGGGGGAAATCCTAACTTCTTCCACATCAACTATGAAAACAACTGTTAGAAAGTCAGATATTAGCTACATGTGTTTGGAGGGAAAAGCAAAGGAAGCATAATAAATAGTCTTACTATGAACGTTGTTTTTAGGACGAGTACCAGATTTTATCCTGGAAAAGATACCAGCTATGTTGGGTATTGATGGTCTCTGTGCTACTCCATCGTTGGAAGGCTTTGAAGAAGGTGAACATGAAACCCCCAGTGAGTGTAAGAGAAAGCGAAGACAAAGTGTTGGAGGTAAGTGTCAGTCTCATTTTAGGGAGGAGCTGTGATTTACTTACTGGTACTTCCCATTTGAACATAAAGATGCATAAGCTGTAGTATATGCCTTTTTGATACACAGTTGGAAGATTTGACATGCATGTGACATATATGTACTATTATATAAAATATGTACTATTATATAATATATGTACTATTATATATGACATCTATACAATATATGTCATATAATAGTGACAGCACAGCATAGTATTAAGTTTTCCTGTATATTTAGTACAAACATAAAATGTGTTCAAAGAAGAAAAGTTCCCTGAGTACAAATGATCAGAGACTTGTCAGAGTAAGTCAAACTGGACTTGTTAAAGAATAAGTGGAGGGGACTTGGGTGAAGGATCAGAAAATTTGTGTCTATACTAGAAGAGAAGGTGCTGTGAAGAAAGTTGTGTAGGAAGAAAGTAATCTGTGTGTGTCTTATAACAAACCAGTGTGATTTGAGTGAAAGGTTCATTGTATGGACTAGAATAGTATGGTGAACTTGATGTCAGGCTGAAGAACTAGAATATTAACCTGGATGTAAGTTAACCATTGAAGAGATTTGACTTGAGGCATAAAGTAGTTTAGGAAATTATTTCACTGAAAGACTCAACAAAGGAACATAGGCAGAAAGGTCAGAAATATATGGCAGTAGTATTAAGTATGAGGCCATTTGTTAAAGAAACTGTCTTTCAGCATAAATTTTTGACCCCTTTGTCAGAAATCAGGTAGCTGAATGTGCCTGGGATTGTTTTTGCATCCTCTAATCTGTTAAATCACATGTTTGTTTATTTATTCGCTTATTTATTTTGTAAATACCATGGTGTTTTTGTTACTATAGCTTTGTAGTATAACTTAAGAGACCCAGATTGTAGTGCATCCTTCCTTGTTCTTATTGCCCAGAATTGCTTTTGCTATTCTAGGTATTTTCTGGTTCCATATGAATTTTAGGAATGTTTTCTTTATTTCTGTGAGGAATGCTGTTGATATTTCATTGGGGTTGTGTTAAATCTGTATATCCGATTTGGAAGTACGGCCATTTTGATAATACTGGTTCTGCCTGTCTGGGAACAAGAACCATTTTCTCATGTCCTCTTCAATCTTCTTTTTTAGAGTTCTGTAGTTTTCATTGTAGAGGTATTTCATTTCCTTGGTTAATTCCTCCTATTTAATTTTTCTTGATGTTATTGTGAAAGGTGTTATGTCCCTAATTTCTTTTTCAGTGAGTTTATTATTGGTATATAGGAACATTATTGATTTTTATGTATTGACACTATGTCCTGCTATGCTACTGAATTTGGTTATTCTAGGATTCTTTTTGTGGAATTTTTTGGGTCTTCCCTGTAGAGGATCATGTCATCAGCAAATAATAATTTCATTTCTTCCTTTCTTATCCATATTCCTTTTCTTTCTCTTCCTTGATAGCTCAGGCTAATGTTTCAAAAACTAGATTGAGCATTAGTGATGACAGACATCCTTGTCTTGTTCCTGATTTTACAGAGGAAACTTTCAGCTTCTCTTTCAATGTGATATTCAGCCTTGTATATTTTGAGACAGGGGAGTCTTGCTAAATTGCCCAGGCTAGACTTGAACTCACAATCCTACTGCCTCAGCCTCCTGAATAGTCAGGAATACAGGTGTGAGCTGCCGTGGTCAGCTCATCTTAATCATTTTTAAGTACACTTCAGAAGTAATAAGTACATTCACATTATTGTGCAACTCTCTAGACTTTTTGCTTTTATAAATACATGAATTACTCTAGCTTAGTTTTATGCTACATATAAAGTATTCAGTTGTCAGAATCTACACAGGATCCTATGAATAAGTTCTTATAAACAGACAGATTTAATCTTATAACTTTTCTGTGCTCTGCAATGTGAGTATATGTGCATACTACTCATTATTGTCACTGAGCTCACAACTTTCCTAGATACAGTGCTGAGCTAATCAGTATACCCTTATTAATGTTGTATTTCCTGGAATGAAATGTAAATAAAATGATGAGACTATTATAGAGGTTGAGACTTACTTTTTCTACTTCTCTATATACTCTAGATCAGTATTGGCAAACCTTTTAGAGGCAAGTGCCCAAACTACAACCGAAAGTTGTGATCTAATCTTGGCCCTTTATATTTATTTATTTATTTTTTATTTGAGACAGGTTCTCACTAAATTGCCCAGGAGAGACTGAAACTTGCAACCCTCCTTACTGTATGTTTCGATCACCCTTTGTATATTATTGGGCTGTTTCTGAACTTAAATAAATATCTGGAGTGATTTGGTGATTAATTAGGTAAATGAACATATTGAAAGGACTTTTTTGTGTTTTAGTGTGGCTGAAAATTAGGGACATTTTACATGAAGCTATTCCTATTGAAGTCCAAGTTTTAGGCCTGTAATATTCAGTATCTCTCTGACTATTTGACTATTTCATTTTTGATACTTTGTTTCTTTTCCTTGTTTTTTGTAATATTATACTTGCTTTCCCCTCTCTTTGGCCATTTGTTCTGTCCGAATTTTAGGATTTTCTTTTTCTGACCACCTCCTAAATATTCCATTCTTTCATCCTTGACCTTCTAAATATTCATTCAGATAAGGTCTCACTGTGTAGTTCAGGCTGATTTTGAACTCACAGCAGTTCTCCTGCCTCAGCCTCCTGAATGCTAGGATTACAGGGGTGTGCACCACCACAATGCCTGGCTTATGCCTTGTAAACATCTTTCTTTAGCTTCATATTCTCATACTTCTCATTCTTATTAAATGACTTCCTTCACTTGCATTTGTGAAAACTACCATTTCTGGGCTAATAAATTGCAAATTGACTTCCAGCTCTGATTTCCCCAAAATGGGTTCGTACCCATTTCAGCGTCTCAGAGCTGTGCCTTATTCTCCTCCGAGTTTTCGTCTTTATCAGGCGGCACCGTTGTCACACATCATCAAAGTCAGAGCTCTCGGTGTCTGTGCCACCTCTCTCTGGTTCTCATGGCCCAGGATCACCAAGTCTTGCCACTTTGGTCTCTTAAACACTCCCTCCCTGCCTCCATTTCCATCACTCCCATGTCAGCGCAGACCTGTGTCTCTGCAACCAACAAGAAATGATGCCCCCTTCTGTACTGTATGCACATTTATTTATCATTTTATTGTATTTTTTTAGAAATATGGGATTACAAGTGGGAATGGAATAGAAATGGATCCTTTAAAGTGTATAACCTGATACAAAGTTATGTATTACAAGACTACTAATACTAATAGCAATATGCATTGCTGGTAAAAGAAAAGTAGGTGTTTTTACTGATGGTATAATTATATATGCCTTGCATTTCAGATTTTGTTAATGGAGCACTAAATAAACTTAAATCTAACAGAACGCCTGCTGTTACACCTCAGCAGGATGGAACCGGTAGGTATTTGTTAACTATTTAAGTGAAAATTTCTGTAGTGGTCTAACAAAAAATAATTACAATAAAAATTAGTTATTTTAGTTAATATTCAAATCTATTAAATATAAATATTATTTTCAGTGGAGATAGTGTATATGATTTTGTGACATTATTGATTATATTGGATGTAATGAACTCAAAATTGTGGGTAATATTTTCTTTTATTCTGTTATGTTTTCAATTTTCTTAATTGGGATTTTTTGTTGCTTATAATTTGGGTTGTACTGAACATGTGGATTAGCTCAACTTCTTTTTTGTTTTAGAACCAGAAATTTATTATTATATCTTCTAATATTTTATCCTGATTTGCTTGTTTATATATCCAGCCAATAACAGACAACATGATCTTTTATTTTCCAGAGTGATAGAATAAACTGGGTAATACCAGGTTATGAAAAGCAAATATAGTATTTAAATTAGTTTTTTGTTTTGACTTTTCTTCTGGTGAGGGTGAGTTATTTTCATTTTGTTTTTTGTTTGTTGTTTTTGTTTCAACAGGGTCTTGCTATGTTAGTCAGGCTGGCCTTGAACTCACAATGTAGGTATAGGCTGGCCTCAAGCTCAGCAATCCTGCCTTAGCCTCCAGAGTGCTAAGATCATGGGTTGACTATAATTTCTTTCCCTGTATTAATATTCTTTCATCTATATTATATGCATCTTTTATTCTTTTTGAATTTTAAGTTTTTGCTGCTTCTGAGGTCTTGCCACTTTGCATGTTGTCTCTTTTTTTAACAATGTTTTAGTTATGTGGCACATTTAATAATGGAACTATAGCACCTACGTTTTTAGGTCTAGGTAGCAACTTTATAAGGAGAAATTATATCAAGCTTTGGTATTATATCTATTCTATGGGAGAAACAATAAACTGGTTTTGTTTTGTCTCGTTTCCAGCCCAGCTGTCTGTATCCCCAATGATTCTCACACCAAATGCTAAGCGTAAACTGCCAGTAGATTCTTCTCATGGTCTCTCAAGTAAGAAAAGGAAGTCCATCAAGCACAATTTTAACTTCGAGCTGTTGCCAAGTAATCTCTTCAGTAGCAGTTCTACACCACTTTCAGGTAGCAAATAGGTTTTCTCTAACTGTGTTGTAAGTATTAAGCATTAACAGTTAACCTCGGGCGGGTGTCATTTCAACCAGTTGATTCTTCTTCCCATGAGTGTATGCACGTCTGTTTGTTTTATACTGACTGCTTTGCATACTTTTTTATTTAGAACATTGTATTTGTCTTTGATGTTTGTTTTTAGTGAAATATAAGTTCTGGTCATTTTCTTTTACTAATTTGTGTTTATTTGTGAAAAATAACCTATAATTTTGTGCTACAGCCTATAAAAACTCTTATCATAAGTACACTAGGTAGAATTTTTATACCTCTCCAGAGCTGAACAGTATTCTTTTACAATACAAAATGGACCTATTTGGGGCACTGAGACTGAATAGGAAGGAAGTGCCAAAAGATCTACAAAAGAAGAAACTGAAAAGGGGAGAAATGTTAGCATAGCAGAGAGGGAAAGTCTGTGTTATGAAATGGAAAGTCAAAAATGCCATCTCCTTATTGTCAACTATTTGTAATACAGAAATGATAGAACTTGAAAGAAGAGGAAACAAACAGTTCCAACAGTGGCCCATGATTATAGTAATGCTCTGGATGGTATCGGCAGAGTTGACCAACATCTAACAAGCTATCCTATAATCAAAAGGCAAGGGAAAAAATACTATAAAATATTTATGTACCTCTGGGCCAAATGATATGGAACTCGTTTGTTACTTATTTAAAACAAAGGGTTTCAAAAAGTCAGTTTACAATTTAGATTAAGTCTAGAAGACCGAATAATTAAATATCGGATAGTGAATCATTAGCAAGTACCTCCATCATCAACGTCTTCACCTTTGTGTTTAGTGGGGAGACCTTTTACTGCACTTATGCCACCCGCAGAAAAAAAGGAAAGGCCAACACGACAGTGTAAAGTGTGTTATTCAAAGAAAGACAATAATGCAAAAAGAATTTGGAAAGGGACTACATACTGCTGTCCAGAGTGTAGCATTGAGTTTTGTGTTGAATGTTGTAAGATATTCCATACACAGAAAAATTACTGAATAAATTTGATAAAATTGTTATTTTTATTTTTCCTGTTATCTTATAAAATTAATTTTAAAAACATGGCATTTTTGGTCACTCTGTATTTAAGTATTTGGACTGGTAAGTGGTTAATGTGAGTACCTATTCTTGGCAAAGAGCTTTTTCAGATTAATACCATCCTTAGACGCCAAAACTTTATTCTATGTTTTACGACATGTCTGGAGTTTCATAAGGTCTCCTGCCTTTTAAAACAGACACTGACTCATTAAAATTTAATGATAAGAACTGTGATGTTTATGTCTGCAGCTCTCTCAGTAGTTAGAGTTTGGAGACTTAAACTCCTTTAAATAACTTGGTGTTTTCTTAATATTCAAAAGCCTTTCCAGTTTGGAAGACTTTTTCCAAATAGCAAATGGGAATTGTAGTTTTACCTGCCTCTACTTAATAGCATCAGAACGTCTTTCCCAAAAAACAAATCTATTTATTCTTTCTCCAAGCTGCCCCCAAAATTTAAACATTCGTGTGTTGTTTTAACCATAGTTTGAGTGTGCATAATCGGTGTGTTTTCTTTATTTAAAAAGTTATAAATTTTAACAGTAATCCCATTATATTTAGTTCACTATTTTCTTGGATTGTACTTTCTCAGCTACAATTTAATAAATTCCATCTGTAACATTGAAAATGAGTTGATGTTTAAGCTTTGGTGATAACAAATCCCATGCTTTGTTTTTAATATGCATCAATCCATAATTCTTAGGTTAATTTTTATGAATTGTAGATCCATGATTTATCACACATGATTCTTACATGTGTGATAAATTTACATCACTCAACATACTTTAACTGCCTCCATGTGACCACAGATGCACTTTCAATATGCCTGGATTATAGCTCTGGGATAAAGCTACCTGTGTCATGTTGAGTGTGTATGTGTTGGCCTACAATATTTTCTTTAGCCAAAGTCATTGTGATGGTTGTATCATTTCTGCTTTCATGACAAAAACAAAACAAAAACAAACTTTAGGAAGGTCTGAAGTCTTTATCAGTAACAATGATGAAGATAGAGAGTTAATGTTTGTTGGGTGTATACTAGGTGGAGGTAAAACATAAGTTAATTTAATTGAATTTCTGTTGTAATCAGTTTTTGCATGGAAAATGGTAGTGCCAGGGTGGCTAGGCATTGTTATAGATAGGTTTTGCTTAAGAAAAGAAAGTGGTGCCAGGGTGGCTAGGCATTGTTATAGATAGGTTTTGCTTAAGAAAAGAAAGTGGACAAGTTTCAGTCTAGAGTCAGGTGGACAGCAATTGGAAAAGCAGCTGTATCCTGGATAATCAGGCTCCAACTTGCTTTTTGAGTTTTTTTTTTTTTTTTTTATGACAGTATAATTAATATTCGGTCGTAGATACTATATTGGAAATTATATGTAGCAGTATTACTTACATTCACTGTCCAAAGCCATTTTGCAAGTAGTTGAGCTAACTCACCTCCTATAGCTTTCCCTACTGAATGACAGTGTCATCCCTTTTTGCCCCGCTAAGAGTTTAAAGCAGAAGAAATATGAGAGTAGTGCTTCATTTAACCTTTAACAGGCAAATAAAAAGAATGGTACTTCTTATTTGAGTCAGTTATTTGACCTCTGACGGTTCTAGCTAGAAATTATATGATTTTTGTTGTTGCTTGGGGATGGATATTAAAGCTGCTGTTACTGTTTTATACTGTGAAAAGAAAATAAGTGTGTGTGACACAGGTGTTTTGTGTTTTTTTTTTATAGTTCACTGTGACACAAGCCCAGAAGGGTCATCTCAGAGTTCACTCTCTCCTGTTGCCATCAGTGGCAACCATTTGATCAGTGCAGGTGTGCTAAGGCGAAGTAAAAGAATTGCAGGCAAAAAAGTTTGCAGGTAATTTATCGAGGATGCTTTGTGGTCATTGGATTAATACTTTATATATATATATACATATATATTATCATATGATTCAAATATGATTCTTGGTAAAATAATTTTGTCATTCTACCAAGAACCAGATTTGAATACTCACTTTTAAACTCTCTTTATGTATCTTATTCATCAGATACCTTTCATATAACCAACCAAAAAGAAATTCCTAATTTGAGTCCACTTTGCTTGCTTAGAATCCTGTATCAATGGGCGTAATTTTACAATTTCCTGTAAACATGGATGCACATATGTTATTGTGGTATAATGTTTTTAATTCTGGGAAGATACCCAGAAGAGGAATAGCTGGGTTGGGTGGGACCTCTAATCCTAGTTTTTTGAGGACTCTCCACACTGATTATACCAGTCTGCACTCCCACCAACTGTAAAGAAGGGTTTCTTTCCCCCACAGCCCCTCCAGCAATTATTGGTTGATTTCTTGATGCTAGCCAGTCTTTCTGGAGTGAGATGGAATCTCAGTGTTGTTTTAATTTGCATCTCTCGAGTGACCCATGATGTTGAGCATTTTTTCATTTATTTATTTGCCATTAGTATTTCTTCATCTGAGAAGTATATATTCATCTCAAAAGCCCAGTTTTGGATTGGGTCTTTGAACTTGGGGGGCCTGATTTTTTGAAATTCTTTATATGTTCTAAACATAAGTCCTTTGTCTGAGGGACAGCGGGCTATAATTTTTTCTAACTCTGTCAGTTGTCTTTTCACTTTGTTGCCCAAATGCCCATCAACCAAGGAATGGATAAAAATGTGGACCATTTTTTTATATAATGGAATACTACTTAGCCGTAAAGAGAACCTCAAGACTTCTGTAGGTAAATGGATGCAACATGAGACCATGCTCATAAGTGAAATAAATCAGACCCATGTATGTAAACATCATATAATCCCATGTGTGCAAGAAACTGAAAGAGTAAATAAGAGCCAAACTGTACAGTAGATATTGTGACTAGGGAGGAAACTGCAAAAAAAAAAAAACTGTGATGGGAGAAAGGGGAAAGGAAGGAAGCTGTCATGGTTGATACATTGTGTCAATTTGGGGAGTCTGGTGGCTGGGCTAAGTGACTCCACAGTTCCACAGCCTGAGGTGAAGAGGACATGCCCTTACCACTCTGAGATGTTGTTCAGTGTGTCACCTTGAGAAGTTTAGAAGGGTAACTGAGTGACCAGGCAGGGCTGGGTCCTTCCTCTGTATCATCCTGAGCCTGTGCAGGAGGAGGCATGGAGATGGTGTGAGTGCTGTGCGTCCCTGGGCAGGGGGGCCTGCTGACAATATGAGGGAGGGAAGAGGCTTGTTGCCCCACCCCCCTGTGCTCTTGCTGCTTTTGCTGTCTTGTGCCACCTTAACGTGTTGCCCCTGTGCCCTGCCACCCTGCTGTGGAGGCAGCTGATCGTAGACTAAAACCTCCACAGACTGTGAGCTAAATAAACCTTTCCTTCCTTAATTCTGGGCATCAAATAGGCTGTCTCAGCAGCAACAAAAAAAAGTAACCAAGACAGAAGGGAAAAGAAAAAAAAAAATATATATATATATATACACACACAAGGTAGTTATACAGCTAGTTTCTCTTAGTTCTTTTAAAAATAAGTTTTGTGCTGATACTTTTTTAGAAAATATTTCATGCCTATATCTTGTAGTCTGAATAACCGATGAATATAACAATATACAATGTAGTAATTATTGTTACTGTCCTACTAGCTAGCCTGCTTTGAAACTGTTTTATTGTTACTTTTACTTTTTTCTCTTTAAAATTTTAAAAAAGACACCAATTAGTATCAATTTAAGATTTTCTCTACAAACTAATCCAAGGAATTAAAAGATACCTGAAAAATTTTAAAAAACATTTTAAAAAGCTAGTCTAATGTAATGATTCAGAGTTATAAGTGACTGAACTTTTATGATAAATAAATCATTTTTATATGCAAGCACAGTGTGTTTATATATGATGTCGTAAAGCTTTATCTTCAAAAAGTTACTTCTCTGTTCAGTTACTGGCAGTATGATTTACTTTGAACTTTCTCAAGTTTCATTTTGTAAGAATTTCTTACATTTGTTCTTTAAACTGATCTTTTAAATTCTATTCTTTATAGGGTGGAATCAGGAAAAGCAGGCTGCTTCTCTCCTAAAATCAGTCGTAAAGAAAAGGTTCGAAGATCTCTTCGTTTGAAATTTAGTCTGGGGAAAAACAGAGACCCAGTAAGTGTTTTGTCATTTCATTGATGGTTTACATTAGCATAAAGCTGTAGACTTCATACTAAAAGATCCCTTCAGTCCTGCTTCTTCTCCAGTTACTGTGCCATTCTGTTCTCTTTGTATCGAGACTTTTGTCTGAAAGTGATCGGCAATGAGTTCAACATTGCTTGAATTAGCAGTCAAAAATAAATTCTCATTCAGCTTCTCCTGTCAGCAGCAAGGGGTCACTTGCTGCCTTCTGGAATACTCTCTTCCCTTGCTTCTTCGCTGCTTACTTTTCAAATTCCCTTGCAATAGAGGGGCCAAAGCTTAGTCCTTGGACTTGTCTTTTTCTTTCTCTTTATTAAGACTTCAGGTTTAAGTTCTCTAGCTCATTCTTCTAATGCCTTAAGTTAAAACCCCAGCACATTCCTGATTCTGCTTTCTCTCATGCACTGCATCTAATTCACTAGATGTAACTTAGTCTAATTCATTAGAGTATTCTCCAAACTGATCAATTCTCACCAGTACCATTTTCCCATTTTTCTAAGTTCAGTATTTTCTCATCTGGATTCTGTAGCAAGCTCCAAATAACAGGCCCACCTCCTTCTACCCTCGTGCAATACTGCAGCCAAAGCAGTCCTAAGTGAGCTCATGTCACTCTTCTGTTCAGAACCTTCCAAGGATTCTTCATTTCTTTGTGAATAAGAACCAGAGTTCCCACATTGGCCTGCAAGGTTCCACATGATCTGGTCCCGGTCCCCATCTGAGCGCTGCTCCTGGCACTGCCATTCCTGGCTCACTGTTCCCCACTCGTTGATCTCCTTGTTGTTGATTGAACATGCCAGACTGCGCCAGCCTGGGAGACTACACCGGCACATTCTTCTCCCTACAGTGCTCTTCCCCTTAAACCTTCCTCGCTCTTGCCCTTGCTCTTCTTTACTCAAAAATCACCCTGTCATTACTGTATTTAGAATCACGCTCCCACCCTTCATCGCTCCTTATCTTCCTTGTCCTGCTTTCCTCTTTTGTATAGCAGCTTTTGTGTTACGTATTGTGTCTATACAGTATAATTTATTGTTTCTCTTGTTTTGATCAAAATCTCATCTAGGCTATAAATTCCAAGAAGATACGATTTTGATCTTTTTTTCTATGATTTGTGAACAGGCCCTTACAGAGATGGTACAAATTTTATTTTTTTTTAATAGTAAATATGTAAGATTGCTTTTATTTTATAGCTTAAAATACCAACTAATATGTATAATTCTCCTTGGCAGGTAAGAATATTTGTGTTACAAAATTATTTCCCATTATATATCTCTCTTTACTCAGCTGTAGATTTTGAAACCTACAAAGAAATTACTGTTAATATTTCAAATTAATTGAGTTTACTTCTTAACCAAAGTTTTTTTAAATTATTTTTTTCTGTACAGAATGGATGTTCTGGTGTCAATAGATATGAGAATGTTGGTCGGAGACTTGCAAATCAAGAAAGTTTAAAAAATAGGATTGAATCTGTAAAAACAGGCCTGCTTTTTAGCCCAGATATTGATGAACAATTACCAAAGAAAGGTACATTTATGCAGTACTGTTAGTTTTACAAAAAAATCCTGCTTTAGTTCTTTTAGTTGCCTTTTAATGATAAAATGTATTAAGCAATTTGCTGTTCTAGGTAAAGTTCATGTTTGAATCATAGGAATGTTTAAATTGGCAATGTATTTTTCTGTCAACAATTGGAGGATACTTATACAAGAACATATTTGGTATTTTTATATTAAAATTACTTTACCACTAATCTTGAGCTCTTTGGAAGTACATAGTACTTTCATTTGCCGTGTATTTGGATTATATTTCAAAAATGAAGTCAGATATAAAGGATTAAAAGCACTGAACTGCTTCATTTTAGGTTCAGTAAAGATCAGTAAGTCTGAGGAAAACTTAGTAACTCCAGAGCGACTAGATGGAAGAAGTTACCGGATGTCTTGGACAGGACTTAGCAGTTCAAGTTTTCAAGAAATGGATGCAAATGAAGCTTCTCCAAGAATGGGAAATCTTGAAGTGCAAAACTTTTCTTTGGAGCCTGAAATTACAGTTGAAAAGTCACCTGGCATATGCTGTGAACATGCCCCTTCCACTTCACTCAGCAAAACTAATAGCAGTGTAGCGGAAAGCTCCCTTAGTGGCGATGAAAATAACCTGACCTCGGAGACTTTGGTGAAGATCCAGAAAGCCTTTTCTGAGTCTGGAAATAATCTTCACGCACTGATAAGTCACAGGCAATCATCGATAACTAATGTGGGAAAAGAAAAAATAAATGAAGCATCTTATGGAGAATGTAAGTCAGAGGGAAATCTACTTGAAACTAATGATTTGACTGTGAGAGAATCAGAGGAAAGTTATGAAAACTATGCTGTTAAAGATGAAAGTTGTTTTTCAGAAAGACACTTCTCACCACATCCAACTCAAAAGTTTGGTGGAGAAACAACTATAAAATGTTACTCAACTCAGATGAAGGTAGAACATCACAGACACATTCGCTCAGATATACAGAAAGATAATCTAGTACAACAGGAATTACCTGTTGCTGTACAAGTTAAGGACGAGCAGTCCCCAAAAGATAAACTAAGTACTTGGTCAAAGGAGAATGAGAATAGGTTTGAAGAGAACTTAGTGAAATGTGCAGCTCCCAGAGAGGACGAGGCGAAATCCTCTTCCTCTCTGCAGAGTACACGTAATGTAACAAACCTGTCAAAACCTAGGCCTGTGAGAATTGCTAAACAGCAGTCACTGGTGGGAACATGCAATAAAACGGTTTCTGAAAGTGTACATGTGACAGAGCATGGGAAGGTTTCAGATCACATACAGTGGTTTAATCAGCTGTCATTAAATGAATCAAATAGAACAAAAGCAAAGTCACCCCTTAAGTTCCATCGTACTCCTGTCCGGCAGTCTGTTAGAAGAATTAACTCTTTGTTGGAGTATAGCAGACAACCCGTAAGGCAAAAGTTGACTTACCTTGGTGATGCTGCTTCTCCACTGGTGAAATCAATGAGCTGTGACAGCGCTCTTCCCTCTTGTACTGAAAATACATCAAAAGAATCTTCTATTTCATGTACCAGATTAGGTCCTAGAGAACAGAAGTCCATAAAGATGAAGAGGCATCCAGATTCTGGGAATGCTTCTCTTGGGTCTACTAAAGTTTGTAAGCCAGAGGTGATACCTGATGGTCAAGTTAAGGTTCCCTTGGAGGACCTGACCAATCATGATATATTAACGTCTGTTGTGAAGAATGATATGGGATTTTCTCCTGGGATGAAAAACAGAGTCCTTAGGAAACCATCAGAAAGGGAAAGAGCTTGGTACAAAGGTTCTCCAAAATGTCCTATAGCAAAGGCTCAACTACTGCCAACAAGCAAACCTATAGATTTGTGATTGGCAAATGCTGTACTTATCATGAATGTAAATAAAATTAGTAGTTGGTGATCCGACTTGCAGGATAATGTACACAGTAGCTTGTGGTGCAGGATGATTACTAAGCAATGGGTTTTCTCTGAAAACATCTTAATATCTCTGCACATATCATTACTTTGCTTTTCTTAATTATGGCAGTATTTAAACAATTTTTTGTGATCTCTTAGAGGTTACAGACAGTGTTGGCTGGATTTTTAAAAAAGTTTTTAAAAACTACATGATTTCCACTTTGTATGTGTGAGAGGAAGAGTGAAGCCAGTTTTGTCTACTTATTTCTCCAGGTCATGTAAGGTTTCTTGTAAAACCTACAGTGTAAAGGGAAAGAATAAGCCCCGCAGATCTTGCCTTCAATTATATGAATTCATTGTATTTACCAAAATCCCTAGAAAGTAAATTGCTTTAATAGTCTAATACTTTATTCCTGTTTGAGGCAGAATATTTTTTTTCATGTCTCCTGTTCCTGTCCAGTGTGTTTACTTGAACTAAACAACGGCTAAAGCAGAATGATCATGAAAATGTGCTCTTATGATGTAGAAGTAATTGATTACTTTTAAGCCATACTATGTTCTTAAAGGTAATTTGCACGGATGCATGTGTTTGTGTTTTGTTCAGTATAGAAATGAAATTATTTAAGGAGGACTAGTTAAACTTGAAAAAAATTAAGGTGATTTTTTTCTATGCAGATGCTTGATTTTAGAACTTGAATAGTTGATACACCTCTGTACATTTTACTCAGATAAAAACTTACCATGGTCTTGTGTGTAAATGTTATTTATTTAGTGAAGACATTAAAGATAACTTTCTGGAAAATCACCAGTCTGTGACTAATGAAATTCAAAATGACATTTGTAACTTGAAACAAATGGTCAAGCAAATCTGTCTAAATGTATATTTTAAGTTATTAGTTAGACATTGGAGCAAAACAGTAGGATTGCACATACGTGGAACAACCAGACTCACAACGTACAGTACATACATAGGAACAATTTTAAGTCGCCAGATGTGCTTTACAGACTTTTACTTGATAGTATATCAATTTTATTTCACAGCATTTTGCTGTTTTCTATATTCATTACCTGAGAATCAGTCCTTCCTCAAAACTGAGTACAGTGGTACCTTGGCTCAGGAACTTACTTTGTTCTGTGATTTTGGAAGAGATGGCCGTGTTTGTGTTTGAGTGGGAAAGATGGCCATAATCATGCCTGTCACCTGATGCAGCATTTACAAACAAACACGTTTGTGAACTGAGGTACAATGATATTTGACTTACATACAAAGACTAAAAATCTGCAGTTATAATTTCCTTTATCAGATATCAAAAAAAGGTTTATTACATAGACTAGATATGCATTTTGGGTGTTTATTGTAGTTTCCCCAGGTACTTTATTCATCTCTATTTTTAAAAAATAATGCTACAGATTGTACCAAATACTTAAAGCATCCTTACTCATAAATTTCTTTCAGTACTAGAGAAGCCACAAGATCCTGGGTTATAACCCCAGCACTGTCAAAAAACAGTCTGCATTTGCCTGGGAGTATGGTTTCTCTTCAGGCCAAAGTGGAACCTTACTTGATGGTTGGTGTGGATGTTAGAAATAACTGAGGAAAGCAAGTGTTCAAAATCTTCTGGTTCCCTCCTGGGTTTAGGGAAGCATCTCCTGCTTTCCTTGGGATGATGGCTGGCAGGGGGACTTTGCAGGTCTTCCTGAGCTGAAGGGGAGGACACCCCTTTCTGCGGGACTACTTGGTATTCTTGTGGGCTTAACACTAAAAGCCAAACCTTTGCAATTGTGCTTTCCCCTTGGTGCTCAGCCCTTGTGCTGTTTTTGTACAGTCCAAACTTGGCTGTGGATGTGTCCACTGTTCTAGGTTGGAGAAAAATCGAAACTACACCAGGAAGAAATTCATTTTCTTCCGTTCCTCAGTGACCTTGATGCGGGGTTTCAGGAGGCCTCAAATTTCTCTAAGACTCTCCCTAAGATAAAAGCTAGAGCACATGGGCAACCTGGATAAACCCCCTTGGAGAGGGACGCCTCCCAACCCCCCACACTACTCCCAGGTTCCACTCCGCACCGCCAGTCTCCTCTCCTGGATTTCTTTACTCAGTACCACACACTCCCACCCATTGCTACCAAGCTCTGCCCTCTCCACCTCCAGCTTTCACACTGCCTTCCAGACACTGCTTCCAGGTTTACTGCTGCGAGGTTAATAAGGCCCAGACACGGCCTTTTCTGTCCTCAGGGTTGAGATAAAGCTGGAAATTACTGCAGCTGTGTTCTTACATCTTGCCTGCAAACAGGTCCTCGCTTTTAAGAACCAATTCCACAGTCTCCTGCTTAGTCTTTTTGCTGTTCACTTTAAAATCGACAAACTACCAGAGCTGGACAGTTGAGCAGACCTGTCCTGTTAAGAAAACAAAAAACAATGTATTTGTAAGCTTCTGTAACAGAAGAAACAAAGGCCAATAGTATTTTTATGTAAAAGAACATACAGCTTTATGGACAAATATGCACCTTTTTGTTGCTTTAATGAAAACAACTAAAAGCTGACATTCGGTGGTCCTAGAGGTTTTCAAGTTATCGCTTTAACAAAAGTCTAGAATCTTGTGTTAAGTATCCCCAGTAAAAGAGCTCGAAGCAGTGTGTATACTGCTGCCACCGCTAAACGTCCTTAGGACTTCATCTGGTATCTCTTTCCCTTTTAAGCTAAAAGATTTAAAAGCAAAAGCCAAGCTGTTCTGGAGGTGACATTAAAGGCGGTGAGGCGCCTTGTCTAGATAATTGCTTGAGATGGATGGCTTCAGGGGTTGACAGAGAGTGAGTGTATCCAGGAGGTTTCACAGTCAAGAGGTTTACACTCGGATTGCGTGGTTTGAAATGTCCGGTGACGCCTGCCCAGAGAAACGCAGGCGCAGCTGGGATGCTGCTGGCAGCGCTGCGGGGGAGGAGCCACTTTCACCTGCTGGAGGCGGGGCGGGCGGGCTCCTGCGAGGGCCGTGACACAGGAGCTGTCCAGCTCCCAGCGCGCACACAGCAGGCCCAGACCGCACCAGGCTCCCTGCAGCCCGGGTGAGTACTGCGCGGGTGTGGGTTGACCCCCTGCGCCCACTGAAGGGAGCGAGGCCCTCGGGAGTGGGGGAGGTGCCCCGCCGAAAGCCTAGAGCTTGAGGCTGGGGTCAGACAAAGGAAGGTGGGGAATTTAGTGGTCAGGCGATAAATGGGAGGAAGGGAGTCTGGAGGAGGAAATTGGGTAGTTAGATCAGATCCGCATCAGCTGGGGCAAAAGGAAACGCTCCTGCTTTCCGAGCTGTAAGAGAAAGATGAGATGAGGGTGAGGGCTGCCATCTGCCTCTGGCCTTTTCATCACAACTGCAGATTTCACTGTTCCAACAAAGAGCTGTTCCCAGCTCTTTGAGGAGCAAGGTTTTATATCTGGGGGCAGCTAGAAGAAAACCTTTTCTTTGCAGACGAAATTGAGGGGTGTGAATATTTCAGTCTCAGCAAAGAAAATCCGTGGTTTTGCCTCATTCTCCTCTGATCTCCCAGCCCTGAGTAGAATTTCAAAAGGAGGCTTTGCGTGACTGCTGCCTGACACGTCGCAGCCGTCCTCAACAGGTTAACAGCCGCAGGGTCAGCTGCAAGAACAGGACCTCTTGTTCTGTAGGCATAGCCATGGGCACCCATACATAGATCCCCAGATGTTTGTTCCCCCTCCTTCCCTTGGTGTGTCTTTCACCACTACAGCTCTCCCAAACCCTACCCTCCAGAACGACAAGGCAATATTACCAGCACCATACTAGCTGTCCCGGGGCCTCACTGTGTGCTGTGGCGTAGTCCTAAGCTTATTTAGGTGTATTTGCACACATCGTCACAACAACCTTGTAAGCCAGATGTTTGTATTATCTGCTTTTTGCAAAAGAGACAGCTGAGGTGCTCACCTGTTCCTGCCAGATCACAGGACAGGGCCTGAGCTGTGTGGCTTTTCATTCCCCTCAGGATCTCCGTGGTATTGGTTGGGAAGTTGAAACACTCTCTGCCACCATGCCCACCTAAACGTTCTGTGCTTCTTTGTGTCTTCCTAACTGCTGCTCATTAGCCATTTCTTGCCTAAGACTGGGCAAACTCGAAATCCGACCCTTTCTCCAAATTAGAGGAAGTTTTTGTTTGCTTTGGTAAGCAAAGGAGAGAGTGGTGAAGTTAGAGGTAAACAGCCATCATCAAGAATTCAAATAATAACAAATGCTGGAGAGAATGTGGGGAAAAATGAATCCTTCTACATTGTTGGTGGGGATGTAAACTAGTACACAATTATGGAAATCAGTGTGGAGATTCCTCAAAAAACTAAAAATGGAAATTTCATTCAACCCAGCTATTCCCCTTCTAAGTATCTTCCTAAGGGAGCTAAGAAACATAAAGCATATGAGTGAGAACTGCCATTTCAGGGTCCCAGATTTACCAGGAATTCAAGTATGGAAAGAATTACATCTCAGACCATTTGGTTTTTATCATACCTTCCCTCTATGAGGTACTGCCTTACATGAACACTTGAGAGAAAAGCAAACCTCCAGGGATTTTTCACTGCTGTCTCTACTTAGGTGGCCCTTGAACAACAACCTACGGTGGTTACATGATTGCATCATCACAGCTGGTGTGATCAATGTAAATTTGGTCTTTCTCGCTAGGTTAAAAATGGTCTCCAGAATGGTCTCTGCCATGCTCTCTGGCCTACTATTTTGGCTGGCGTTTGGATGGACTCCAACTTTCGCTTATAGCCCACGGACTCCTGACCGCGTCTCAGAAACAGATATCCAGAGGCTGCTTCATGGTGTCATGGAGCAGTTGGGCATTGCCAGGCCGCGGGTAGAATATCCAGCTCACCAGGCCATGAATCTTGTGGGCCCGCAGAGTATCGAAGGTATTTATTGTGTTCTGACAGTGTGAAGTCTCCCTCTGCATTTTAAATCTCATAATTAGTACTTGAGACTGATTATGCTTGCTGCTTCTTCTACACAGTGCGAATATGCACCCCTCACCCGCCCACATGAGAATGTAAGTGCTGTGAGAGCAGTGCCCTTCTGTACCTAATTTGCAGCTGCAGCCTTAGCTTAGCACAAAGTCTGTTACATAACAGGTTGTTAGGGTTTGTATCTGGATTTCTCCCAAGAGCTTCATACATGCATTGGTGGGGCTTTTGGCAGGTGACTGAGTCATGGGGCACCACAGCTAAATGTGATGTTGTGGGGGGGTGGCTTGGTCAGAAGAGGCTCCTCTCTGGGCCGTGGTGACCTGGGAGGGTGTATTTTCTTCCCAGGCTGGTCCCTTTCCTCTCTGATTCCTGGCTGCCAACATGTGAGCAGCCTTTCCGCCCCTACTTCTCTCTACCGTCTTGCCTTGGAAGCCGCCAGCTATGGACTGAAAACATGAGCCAAAATGAACCTCTCCTCCTTTGTGTAGGGCTCGAATCAAAACAAATCAGGCAGGGCTTCCTGCCTTCCTTTTGGGGGAGAATCTAATATCTTCTCAGCTTCTGCCGCCTGTTGCTTCAAGCACATGATTCATTTCAGATCAGTTTCTCTGAGAGAATAAATATCTGCCCTTCTCCTGCAGGAAGTGCTTGGTGAATCACCTGGTGTTGTCATGGAGAAGGCTCTCTGAGGTTCCATTGATACCTGAGGCTTGGTCAGCTGTGCTAGGAGTGAAACAGGCCGTCTCTGGACACGAAAGCCTGTGTTTATCCAGGTTTCCATTTTATTCACTCAGTATCTACCTATTTGGCACGCACGCTCTGCAGGAGACTGAGACCAGCCTGCCCTAAAATATACACAGTGTGGATGCGGTAGGGGACAGACATAAAAAGTTAGCACGTGCCTCCCGGCAAGTGTTTTCTAGCTATACAAGCACATCACCGCTGTGGAAGCAGAGTGGGAACACTGCTCAGGAGTGAATGGGGTGGCTATAAGGAAATGCTGCTCTAAAGAAGCAACATTCGACTTGGATTTGATGTTCATATGGGAAAACTTCAGGGAACTACACTGAAAAGGCATGAAAGTATGAAACAGCATGATTTACACAGTTTAGAATTTAGAGCTCTTTCTATCACTCTTTCCTCACCTTCGGGTGATGCACTTTGATGGCAAACCTAAGTCTTCCTGATCCCTGTCTGCGTAAGGGGCAAATACAGACTTGTGTCTCAGTTCTCTACTACTGTATAACAGACTAACACTCATTTAGCAGTTTAACACAACACCCATTTATTATCTCATAGTTTCCACTGGTCTGGAGTTTGCACCCTCTGCTTGGTCTCACCGGGTTGAAGTCAGGTGTTGAGCAGAGATACGATCTCAGCTGGAGCTTGGGGATCTTCTAAAACTTTTAAGGTAGTTTGAAGAATTCAGTTCCCTTCATTTTGTAGGGCTGCAGTCTCCTTTTTCTTGCTGACTGTGGGCAGTACCCCTCTCAGCTCCTAGAAGTACTCTTAGCCTAGAAATACTCTTAGTCACAACATGGAAATTTACTTCTTCAAAGCCAGGAAGAGAGGTAGGAGGCTGGGTGTGTGGGAACAGGCTACATAAAGCCTGTGAGGACTTTGCCTTTTCCTCTGAGAATGGACCTGAAGCTGTCCCTGGCTTTGGTCAAAGTGTTGGGGCCAGCCTAGCCATAAGAACAGTTACTCTGAGTGCTATGTTGAGCATATGCTGATGAGGAGGGAGGAGTAGAATTAGGGAGCTTGTTTGGGAGGCTACTGTAATGATTCAGAACAGAGTTATATTAGCCTGATGGGCTATAGGTATGCTGAGACAGAGTCCCATTATGGACATGGTTTGCAGTCACTGTCAATACGATTTGATGGTGATCTGGAGGTAGGGGCTGAAAAAGGAGTTAAGGGTGACACCAAGATATTTGGCTTGAGGACCTAGATGAGGAGCATTTCTCCACAAAAGGAGCAGGTTTTCAGAGAAAGTTTAAAAGTTCGATGTTTCCTGTATTACTTATGAGATGCCTTTTACACTGATGATTTTAAAGCCAACAACCTCTGTCCTTCACCTGTACTGTCTACCTCTGTTCTACTCAGCCTCCTCCTGTCTTGCTTAGTTTTGGTGCTAAGATATCAAGATATGTGAAGATGATCCATGGTTGGCTTTGCTGTTTCCCTCTGTTCATATGGGATCTACATCTATGGGCTAAAACTATGGACTGAAAATATGCAGGTAGAAAATTGCACCTAGGAAAGTGTAGGCTTCTTCCCCTTGTCATTATTACCTAAACAGTAAAGTATCACAGCTATTGACATAAAATTACAATGTATTTGTACTAAGGTAACTTAGAGATAATTTAGAATGTATGAACAGGCATGTGAAGGTTATACAGAAATACCATGCCATTTTGTATAAAGAACTTGAGCATCTTCAGACTCTGGTATCTGTGGGAGTCCTGGAACCCTGAATACCAGGGGATGACTACAATCACTTTTGCTTTATTTGCATATTTCTCCCTCTCTTCTGTTACATCCTGTAGGGCCAGAGATATAGCTCAGCAGCACAGTGCCTTGTTTGGCAAGAACAAGGTCCTGAATTTGATTTCTGGTACGCCCCTCTCAAAAAAAAAAAGAAAAAAGAAAAAACCCGAACTATTACATCCTCTAAGTGGTATCTTGTCCGGGGATCAGTGCTGGACCCACTTTCTCATTCTGAGTTCTCTGGATGACCTCATTCATCCTCTTGACTAAATCTGTTTCATTGCTGACGACTCTTTCTTGTATATCCATAGACTTCTGTGTTTCATTAAATTACTGTGTCTCTATCCACCACCTTTCCCAACCTTTTTATATCAGTCTTTTGTATATACAGAAACAGTGTCACTACTTATCCATATATGCAAGCTAAAAACCTAGAGGAATCCTTGATTTTCTCTATCACACGTCATGCCCAGATGGTAAACAGCTTACTTCATTTCCATCTCTGAAATACATCTGAAATTTGCCTGTCTTCTTCTTTCTTGCTCTACTGTGAACACTTTGGTCCAAATATATGGGGTTTGGCATAGATTTCTGAAATTGCCTTCCACCTAGTCTTTCTGCTTCTACTCTTGGTCCCCTTCCAGCTGTTCTCCACAGGAAAACGACAGTGAAACTTTAAAAGTTAAAGTCAGATCCGTCACCCCTGTGGATTTCTGTTGGCCCCTGACCCTTCATGCCATGACCTATAAGGATCCACATCTCGTGCATGGCCCGGCCTCCTTATTGTGACCCATCTGACCCAGCCTCACTGCAGCCTTCAGTCGCCCCGGGGTTGTGTCCCTTGGTTATACCTGTGTCTTTTTCCTAAGTCTTTCACACAGATTGCTGCTCCCACTCTACAGAGATGTAGCTGTATCCTTTTGTTCAGATCTGAGTTTTCAAAGATACCCACTTAAAGAGGCTCTCCTGCCTGCTTTATCTGTGTACCCTCCACTCTCTGCTTAAAATTGGTTTTTTTTGTTTTTTTTTTTTTTGTTTTTTTTTTTTGGTTTTGGTTTTTCTCCGGTACCGGGAACCAAACTCACGACCTTGCACTTGCCAGGCAGGCGCTTTGCCACTGAGCTAAATCCCCAGCCCCTCTCTGCTTAAAATTAATGCTCGTTTACTTGCTTATTGTCTGTCTCCCCATTGGAATATAAGTGCTGTCTCTCCTCTGTGTGTGTCTGTCTCTGTGTCTTTGTCTGTCTCTCTGTCTCTCTCTGTCTCTCTGTCTCTCTGTCTCTCTGTCTCTCTCTCTCTCTGGTACTAGAGATTGAACCCAGGGCTTTGCACTGAGCTACATGGCAGGCACTCAGTAAATATTTGAAGAATGAATATGTAACATCAAGGAAAAAAACTGTTAGTGCATGCTGGCCAAAAGCAGAGCAAAAACACAAGGTAAATGCATTAAATAGTGACCTGTTTGAGGTTATACAAAGAAAACAGCATGTGCGTTGATGGCAAGGACAACTGCCTTTGTGTCAAGGCCACACTATTTACTAGCTGAGCGTGATCTTGGCAACTTCCCTGAGGCTTATTTTTCTCATATACGAAAAGAGGCTTCCAGACCACTTTCTCATGTGCAGTTGGTGGGAATTGTGAGTAACTGAGGTACAGGCCTGCTTCCTCTATGTGGATTAGCAACAGCACATTTTAAATCTTTAAAGGTTTGTACCAGTCTTATTTTGGACTGCATTTGGTTAGCAATACAGGTTAGCTATGCTTCAGTACATGTGAGGTGCTCATCTTCAGCGGTACTCACAGGGCTGTGCATTGATCCTGAGGACATAGCTCAGTAGCTGCTGTTGTTATTTTATCCCCCAGAAACAAGAAAAGCCATCCTGGAGCCATTGCTATGGCTGGGGACTCTTGGCTCTGCCAGCTGATAATCATGTTGAGGTAAATGAGTCACACCAGAAAAAGTGCTCTACTTTTCAGAACATTAACAGCCTCAGAGATCAGCGGTCCTAAGTGCCACCTATTTATTTCCCCCACACTCTAGGCCATCACCTACGTAGCACTGTGATAACACTCTGTGATAAACCATTAAGATAAAAATTTATAAATATTATCGTTGAATGGTTCCAAATAAGTTTAAACTGATATCACAAACATAAAAATACCAAAAAGATTTTTTATAACACTGACTTTTGAACTCCCAATTTGTAAAATTTCAAAATAAAGAAAACCCAGATTATTTTCTTATTAAGTGTCAAGTGAAGGGGTCCTTTGTAGGGTAGCCTCCTTGAAGAGGCAAGGAAGTCCCAAAGAGCCTCCATTTGACCAACTTTCGGCCTTGGTTAAGGGAGCTGCAGTACCTCCACTGTGCCACGGAGTGGCAGTGGTTGCTTCCCACTGGAGGTCAGAGGAAGGGAGAGTGTGCCTGGAAACGCAGTCCTGGAGCCTCACTTGTTTCTGGCTGGTCTTTCTGCAGTTGGAGGAAGGAGTAGGGCTGACTCTGACTCAGATATCTCAATTAAAATCTGTTTCGAGATAAATCCCATTGGGGTGGAAGTGATGAGAATATTCGTGTACAGGCTGCCTTTGGGTGGAATGGGGCCTTCAGTTTAGCCCAAGTCCTTTGGGCTTAGCTTGAGCCCACCCTAAATTTAGATCCTTCAAAGAGTTCCTGGATGATTTTCCATTTTGTATGTTGAGTAATTGTGTGGCTAGAATAAGAAGTAGTCTTTTTCTTGGAGGGGAGAAAGGCAGGGAAGATGAAAATAATGACTGATTTCGTTTGTGGTTGAGAGTGCCTATGTACAGATGTCCAGAAGGCCAGGAGGTGTGCGTAACACAGGAGAGCTGTCTGGGAGAAAGGAGAGATTTTTCAAGTCACCCCAGGTTAGTGGTGCCTGGTGTGATAGGAATGGATGGTGTTGCCCTATGCAATAAGAAAAGCACAGGACCTAAGAGCAAAGAATCTGCAAGGAAATGGGGAAATTGAGAAGAAAGGAAAACTAGATATGCAGCATAAAGAAAACCAGGAAAGAGTGTTTTGTGAAGGGGCAGTGGTCACAATTGTCACAATGGGAGAGGATGGTCACGTGAAATAAGGGCACATGAAGTATTTGCTAGGGTAGCAACACAGAAGTTATTGGGAGCATCGAACAGAGCAAACTCTGTGGAGTGGTAGAGCCAAAAGCATACTGCAGTGGATTGAGGGATAATGTGAAGGAAAGAAAGATGCAGCTGAAAAGTATCTTCCCAGATTGTCAGGCTGGGGCTGATGGGGGTAACAGCTACGGAAGGATTAGAGAAGATGATGTGCATCTGAAGAACGCTTTTGTTAGGGTCATCGTTTTAGGATATGACAGATTGGAACTTGTTTAAATATTGTTGCCAAGAGCCAATAGAGAGGAAAAGCTAAAGATACAGGAAGGAGAGCAGGCCCCTGAGGAGGGCAAGCGGAGAAGAACCGGAGCCCAGGTGGAGGCCTGGGGAGAAGACAGCAGCAGAGCTGTGGCAGGAGGCGGAAACATTTGGAGATACTGGCTTCAGGCATTTGAGACACTCAGTACTGTTTCTAGCTGCCTCTTCATTAAAATAAGAATATAAAAATGCAATATAGCAATTCTCCAAGGCCTTTTAATTTTATTTGGGGAGGGGGCAAGTGATACATCTCATACACCTCTACCATATACTTGATAGTTTACAATTTTAGATGACACTGGTTTTAACTTTTTATCAATATCATCTAACTACTACTTACTAATTATAAGCTTTTTATATTTACATTTATAATTACTCAGCATCTTATAACATAAATTCAAAGTTAAAAGACCCAAAGGAGTCATCTTTGTCTATTTTCTGTTTTAAGAGAAATAAATGTTTTAGCAAGGCATAAACCTAGAACAAAACTGGAAAATAATCCTGTTTTTTAGGTTTTTTTAATTTAAAAATTAAAAACTGACAAAACAACAATGAAGACAAAATCAAAACAACACAAAAACTACAAAAGTGATACATGACCTCAAAACAAAATGATAGGAATTTACAGTGGTTGCTACATTACATATTGTTATTTTCAACCAAGTTGCTCAGTCTACCAGACATAAGAATGTGAGTGATCAAAGACAGTAACACATTAAAAAAAAGAAAAGAAAATAATCTTAATGGGCTATTGGTGAATTTTGTGTGATCATTTTATGTATCTTCTCAATAGTGTAATATAAAAACTTAATAACTCCTACTATGTACACAAAAATCAAGAAATCTGAATTTCCTCAAAAAAAAGTTTATTGAGAATCACAAATTTCAAGGAGGTAGGCTTAAGAATAGTTAACAGTGCCTATTGCATTTTAGCTAATAGGCAGAAATTGTTATCATTCTTAATAAGGATTGCCCTTGAATAATGTAAATTTTGAATCATATGAGATCTTTAGTTCATCCCTTAAATAAAATATGACTATCTTAAAATGTGAAAGAGAGACACAGAAAATCCGCTCAACTACTAAAATGAGGTTTACTATGTACAACTGCTAACTGCTATACCAGTTTTCTGACTCAAGAAATCATTATGAGATATTCACTTCTTATTCATTGGATCTTAAGCCAGTCTGAATGCCATCTTTTCATGGAACCCAACAGAACCCAGATGTATTAGTTGGTGTCCTCTGAGAAACAGAATCAGTAGGCTGTTTATATATAGGAAAGCAGAGATCTACTTTAAGGAACTGGCTTACATAATTGTGGCTGGCAGGTTGAAAATTTTCAGGGCACGCCTATAGGCTAAAGACAAAAGGAAAAGTTGATAATCTTGAGACTGAAAAGTCTGGAGGTAGAATTTCTTCCTCTTCAGAGAAACTTAGTATTTTTTTATCCCTTCTACTGATTAGATAAGCCACCCGCATTATGAAGACAGGGAGGGAGAGCTCTTTGGGGCCTCTCTTGCCATCACATTGGTTTCAACCTATCCATTTTGGAAAGGACGCAAACACTCAATGCATAGCACAGCTGGTGTTTGTCTGTGGATTCAAAGCCTGGGCTCGACCCAGAGTTTTTGTCTTCTCTTCCACTCAACACATCTTACTGTGTCTTAAGACAATCATAGATACAGATTCAGGTAGAGCTGGACTTAGACCAAAGTGTGAAATGGGTGTTTTTAAGGATGACCTTCACTCCTCAGCTCCCTGTAGCTTTTTTTTTTTAAAGAGGAATAAAGGGATTTATTAAACAGAATTTTAAAAGTGCACACTGAAAGAAATAGTGTGGGCTCTCAAGAGAAAAAGAGGTGTCTTGTGGCCTTGAACTGGGTATGTTCAGGAGGATTGGAGGACATTCCTAAGAGGGGCTAGCTAGGGTTTACCCATTGGTGGACTGTGCTAAAATGCAAGCCATTTGTATGTGTTTGAAGCTAAAATTTGCCCCTTTTCTTCCCTTGCCTGTTGCAGCTGAGCACCACCAAGTCTCCACCACCACTGTCTCCCACCGCAGCTGGTGGTAGGTGCCACTGAGCTATGGCAGCCTCAGCATATTCTGCTGTAGTGGGAGCATTGAGTTGGAAAGGCAGCAGGAAATCCTCTCCAAGCGTACTGTGGTCTGAACATCTGTATTCCCTCAAGTTAGTATGCTGATGCCCATCTCTAATATAGTAGTATGAAGAAGTGATGACTTTCAGAGATGATTAGGTCTGGATGGCTCCAGAGTGAGATTAGTACCCTCATAAAAGAGGCTTTTGGAAGCTGGTTTTCCCCTTTCATCATGTGAAGGCACATAGAAGGCATCATCTCTGAGAAAAGCATCTCCAGATGAAAATGTGCTGACACATTGATCTTGGACTTTCCAGCCTCTAGTACTATGAGAAACAAATTTTGATTGTTTATAAATTATCTAGTATATGAGTCCATTTTACATTGCTATAACCAAATACCTGAGGCAAGATAGATTTATAAAGGCAAGGAGTTTAGGTAGCTCACTGTTCTGGAGGTTCAAGGAACTGCACTGGCATAGGCTTAGCTCTTGGAAGGGCTTTCTTAGCTGTGTCACAGAATGTTGGGAAAACATCTGTGAAGATGAGATCACATCACTAAATGAGAAGCCAGAGAGAGAGACAGAGAGAGACAGAGACAAAGACAGAGACAGAGAGACAGAGACAGAGAGACAGAGAGAGAGAGGGAGAGAGTGAGCAAGCACAACTGGGTCCCTCAGTCTCTTCTGAAGTTATGACCTCAGTTGACCAAAGGATGTCCCACTAGACTCTACCTCTTGAGAAGGTCCCCTTCTACCATCACCACTCAGGACCAAGCTCCCAACCCATGAATCCTTAAGAAATAAACAACATCCAAACCATAGCACCAAGTCTATGGTATTTTGTTACCACAGCCCGAGTGGTATCTTGATGTCCTTAAACTCCAGTGAGATTTTCTAGAAACGTAATATTGTTCCTAGCCACTTTCTAGCTTTTGCCCTTCCTACCCTTCATGGGATTCACAAGGGAGATTGCACAGGGTGACAAATCTAAGCACTGGGCATTTAAAAAAAATCTCTAGGGCATTACTTCTCCCTACCTCCAGGTCGGCAGACCCCAGATTACTTTTTCCTTTAGTGTGAGCTTTGCGCAGGAGGTTTCTCAGTTCCTCATGTTTTCAACTTTGTTAGGTATCCTCCCAGTCATATCTGTACAAAGCCCAGATAGTTAAGCTAGGACTCTACTTCATGTCCCCTGAGACCTGCTGTCTGGAAAAAGAGTGAGAAACAAGACATGTGCTGAGTCCCAGGGAAGCCACCATGGACAATAACTGACGAAGGGATCACGCAATGTAGGAAGTGGAATAACAGTAATTTCACAGTAATATCACAAATTTTATGTGATATTTTATGGTTTGCAAAAATACTTTTCCTATATCTGTCTCATTTGATATAAAAGGATTTAAAAAGTTTAAAGTTACCTACTGTTGTTTGAGCTGCACAAGTTAGTTGGAAGCCAGCTTTGTTAGGTCTGAGTGCATCTCTCCAAGAATAACTGTCTTCTATTCCCATAAACTTGTATAATCCTGTGATATTTAGCTGAGAAACTAATGATCCTACGAGTTGTGGTAAACCACATGCAGATTTGGGTGGATGGTATTTCAGGGACATGGAGCTTCAGGAAGCAAATGTTCGAACAAACTGCCCCCTTGGAACAAATTGATATAAATACCTTGGGCACCACAGTTCATAAAGAAAGTTACTGAAGCAGGCTGGAAGGATTTAGCATGCAGTACAGTTTGGCATGCAATAAAACTGAGTGTGCACTTTTGATGACTGGTGTGCCATGTGGTTTTAGTAGAGAAAGGAGTATGTGGTGTGGTGGGGGTGGGGATGGGAGTGGTTTGTATAGTGAACAGGAGGAGCAATGAGGCAGAAAGTCCAGGGGTTCTAGTTTGTCTCAGTCCAGCCCAACAGCACTGTGTCTACTCATGCGAAGTTTCACTTCACAATGCAAAAATGGAGAGAAGCCATGCAGTCTACCCCATAGGGTTAGTATGGCAGCCAGATCAAATTATGTATATGAAGATGTTTGGGAAAATATGAAATATCACACAATACAAATACAGAGCATCGGGTCTGGGGATTTAGCTCAGCGGCATAGCGCCTGCCTGGCAAGCACAAGGTCGTGAGTTCGATTCCCGGTACCGGAAAAAAACCAAAACCAAAAACAAATACAGAGCATCATTCTGATGGTGATTGTGTCTTTCCTTCTATCACATTTGTTTCCAGTTGTAAATAGCTTCAGAGTTGGGAAATGGTCCTATCTTTCCTTTATATGTTCCTGTTCCTTGTGTCCTTCTAAGGTTGGCCTGGGGAAACTACTCCCAATAGGCAGATTTTAAGCTTTAGAAGAATCAGTTTTCTTCTTGGCCTTATTAAGTGCTCTACTGCCTGTGGAGTTACCTTAGAAGTCAGGAATGTGAAACCATAGTAAGGATGGGTGCTTTCTGAAGCCTAAGAAAATGACTTTTCCTTATTCAGACTTGCTTGATTCCAATTCTTGCCTCTGTGACTTTATAAATACTACATTTTTCCATGAAAGAGATTATAGGAAGAAGTTTAATATCCCGAAAAGTAATCCGATGCCCAGCCAAGAGTGAAGCACATTTGTGTGAACACACCTGATGGCAGTGGGAGGAGCGTGTGCAGATGAGTTGGAAAGCTCGCTCCCAGTGGCGTGAGAACAGACTGTCCACTTGCTGGCATCTCTGGCTGTGTAGACGTCCTTGAACCAAACCTCTATTAAAATATCATCTAATACATTTCTACTTTTATTTACACAAGTAATTTTCACGGGCCTACTATTGCCAGAGACATAGACCTTGATGTGTTTCAAAACAAGTAAACATGGATCTAATGTGTTTACATAGGGTTTTCAGAAAATGAGTAGGAATGAGGCATTATCTTTTTTAACCTTTTATTGAAGGTGGAGCTGTGACCAGAGGAAATGAGCAGCTCTGCAGTAAAATGAGGGCTGGAGCAGAATTAGACTACTTTCCATGCCCAGCAGCATTTTCCATTGGTATTTCAGGGCAGACGTATGTGATAAGAGTGACAAAACACAAGAAAGACCAAGGACAGTGGCTTTGTTTTCACTCAGTGCTTCATTCCAATGAGGTGGGCCAGCCAGAGGGTGCGACACAAACTGATAGCAGGGAACAGGAGGGCCCATCCTTCACCTCCTGTTATGACTTGAAACCTACCTGGAGGAAGCTGAAGACCACGTGGGAGAAAGGGACATAAGAATGCTCGTGCTCCATGCCCAGATGGAAGCCGAGCACCCCGCGGGAGGGTCACACGGTCGCCCCCGAAAGAGTTCTAGCAGGGCAGAGCATTGGCCCCAGAGAAGGTATCACAGGTCATTTGTACTTGAGTTGGGCTTCCTTGGAGATGTAGATTGCAGGGGTTCAGGTTCAGGCAGGAGGAAATGAAAAAAGCGTACTGTTTCAATCCAGATGTGTGGACTGCAGGATGGCTATGGAGTGGAGATGGCTGGCACGTCTGGACACATTTAAGGCTGTTACCAAATTACTCCACTTGGGAACTTCTGGGGACAGAAGCACAAGGCCTGGGTTACTCATGGCCCTAAGTTCACCCAAGGAAACTCCTGTGTCCCGTAGTCTTTCTGCCCCTTTTGCCTGCAAAGTGTCCTTTAGCACCTCTCCTTACAGACTAGAAAGATGCCCCAACTAGGGTGCCCCCAGTGGCAGCAGTGGCCGTAGTACTGGATACAAGGCTGTGTTGGGTATTACTTTCTGTGTTGGGAAAAGATGTGTGTAGATGGCAGCAACGTGCATACTGCAACATGGGACCACAGAGGGTGGCGGCAGGTGTTTCCTCACCACTCAGTGTGACGGCCATTACTCAGCACGTGCCAAACGATCTATGAGATGGATCTTCCTCTGGGAGCAGCCCCTCTTCCAGGGGTTGTTCACTTGGACTTGTTTGATTAAAAGCCCCTCGAGGGTCAGACACAGACCTTCTATTGCACTTCAGGTCAGTACCAAGTAGTGGTTGTTCTTCATGTAGTGGGAAAAGAAGCTTTCTACCGGCTTTTGATTTAACCAAGACAGAGCAGTACTTAACCAGGAACTGAAATGACCGTGCAATTGGCCCTTCCAGGAAGGAGCTCATGGGACAGCTACTCGTTTCCCTCAGTACCGTGGCCAAGCTTTTGTTTTTTTGCAAAAGGCAAAGATTACAGCTGAGGGGACAGCTAGTCTAGGCCGTTGGCCTGCCCTGCAGAGGCCCAGGGGACCTTTTTCATGCCATCTTTCTGGTACAACTACTCAGCAGGCCTGTGTCAACACGCTCTGCACAGTTTGGATAAAATGTGAATGACTAACGTTTTCCTTCTAGGCAGCAGGCATGGATGAGCCTTCTGGGAAGAATTCCTTTGCTGCAGACTACTGAGGATGCCTGTCTCCTGAACGGAGCCTAGGGGGTCTTGTTTGTCTCTTACTCCTTCCCCTTTTTTGTCCTTGCTAATGATGGGAGGGACCATTTGCTGAGTTTGTCTGGACTCTAAATAGTCCTTGGTCACTGAAGTGTATGAAAACATGGCATCAACACAGGTGCTATTGTCTGAAAAGGTTATTCTGACAGTAAATAATACATTCTGCTATGTTAGAAGGTTTGGATTTTGTTTTTTGCATGTGTGGTCAGTGAGTAGAAATTTTGGCAGTTGGCTCTCATTAAATAGGTCTATATACAGCACACTGGAGCCTAGTAAGCATCTCTGGCTTTTTTTTTAACAGGCAGAGTTTTGGCACCTGTAGATCTGGGCCATGGACAGGGAAGATGTGCCTGCAGGGAGAGGTGTTCAACTCACTCCCAGCTTGCTAGATCCAAGGCTTTGACAGGCAGAAGTACCAGTAGCTATGCAGCACCTTCCTGCAGCCTGCCTACCCACTCAGGCCTTCTCCTGACCCTGCCTCAGTGTGTCCACACTCCAGGCAGGGCAGGGCACATCACCTCCCTCACCCTCAGTGAGAGCGCTGAGGAGTGTGTGCATGTGATTACCAGCCTCTCTCTATTCCAGCGTAGGGGATGAGAGGCAGCCAGCAGACAGTCCCAATGTTCTACCAGGCAGCAACAGCACTGCTCTGATGGAGAAGCAGGGAGAATGAGCGTCTCTTGGGTTTTGAGTTTTGCTCTCACTAGCCCATTCCTCATATCTGGGACCAGATGTATCAGCAGAGCTCATTCAGGAGAGGAGGGAAATTGCAAGTAAGCAGGTAGGTGGGTGAGTCCCAGGTCCTTGACATGGAGCTGCAGTGGATGAGAGATGCCCATGAGACACCTGCCTTTGTGCCCTTTGGTTCTCTGCACACCCTCAAATGCTACTCTGTCAGCCTTTTGTTTATAGGACAGAGCTTGCCACGCAGATCAGCTTTTTACTTATATCATGGCCAGTACATGTCCTGATGAGCTTTTGATAATCAATACTGTAGAGCCAAGAATTTGTTTCATCCTAACAACCCAGTATCAAAACTCTAGAATCTGGGGGAGAGTATATCAAAGCTTTTTGTTTTGTTTTGTTTTGTTCTGTTTTCTTTGTACCAGGAATTGAACCCAGGACCTTGTACTTGCCAGGCAGGTACTTGTACCACTGAGCTATATCCCTGGTCCTCATCAAAGCTTACCAGACTTCAAAATTTGTTTAAAATGGATAATTGAGATGTAAGGAAAAGGATAAAAAGCACTCTTTATCATACCTTGTGAAAGAAAATACAGACTTGTATAACAGTGTTCTAGGAAAAGGGAACTAATTTTTTTGTCTCTATTATGTGATACAAAATATATTATTATTTTGTCTCCACAAATGCTATGTGCATGATTCCACTTCATAACGAAAAGTTGAGGCTTAGAGAGGATGAACAACTCATATAGATGAACAGCTAAAGGGCGTGGGATCTAGATTTGAATGGTGCGTGTTGAACTCTAGAATCAGGTTGATGCCCTCACACCGTGGACCTCTGGGCTAGATAGTTTTCTGTTGCAGGAGCTGCAGTCTTTGACAGTCCAGTCGACTTTCCCAGCTGAGACAACCAAAAATACCTCCAAATATTTTCAAGTCTCCCCTGCAGGTCAAAACCACTTTCTGTTTAGAATCATTGCTCTGAGGCCTTTGTTTTTGCAACTTCACATTCAGAAGGAAATTTGGTGGTATTCTTAAGGACACTATGGATTTTTCCTATTCTAAAAGTAATAAAAACCATTGTGAATCATTTAGGGAAAAAATAAAGTTTGTTGATACTTTACCACCTACAAGTGCCCACTTTTAACATTCAGTTCTGTTTTATTCCTGTCTCTTTTTCTGTGCATTTATATGCAGTTTTTTTGTTTGTTTCTCATTATAAAAATGTAGTTTCAAAAATCATACTATGAATATTTTTATGTAGATTTTATACTTAGTATTATAGTGAGACCCTTTTCCTATATCATAACAAATTAATGTGATTAGTTTTAGTAACTGCATTATATCCTATTATATGTGTATGCAACAGTTTACCGAAGTAGTCCTCAAATGTTGGACATTTGGAATTTTTCCAGTTAACTCCCATCATAAACTTTGCTTTAATGGACATATCTGCACATGAACATTCATGTAGAGTCATGATACATTGTTAGGCCATTTGTTTCTACAAAACATAATTGGGTCTAGACTTTGCATATGGGATTTTCAGCTCCATTTATTGTCAGATTTGTCTTTGTAAATGTTGAACTAACTTGGTTTTTCTCTTATTTATTTCATGGGCATTGTGTGTGTGTGTGTGTGTGTGTGTGTGTGTGTGTGTGTGTATGTATTTTTTGAGACAAGTTCTCGCTATGCTGTTCAGGCTGGTCTTGAGCTCACTTTGTGACCGAGGCTGGTCTCGAACTCACAATGATCCTGCTGCCTCAGCCTCCCGAGTACTGAGATTAGAGGCAGGCACCACCACGCCTGTTATTCTGTTATGGGCATCTTGTCTTACCTGTCATCATGAATATTATCTTTTAAAAGCTTTTAGTTTGATAGGCAAACATGATATTGTTTTAACTTATATCTATTTGATTACTAACAAAACTGAACATCTTGCTGCCTATTATATGGCTAGTTGCTTTTTTTATTCTCTTAAATATTTGTTAACATGATGCATAATTTCTCAACTTTATTGTGTCAAACTACTCTCCAATGTTCTACTTTGCATTTTTACATGAACTTAGAACTGAAGTTTTTGAGATTTTGTTTTGTTTTGTTTCTTTGTTTGTTTTAGCAGCAGTAGAGGGAGACTTGGAGGAAGACTTGGGAATAGAGATGGAGAGAATGTTCTTTGCATGAATTAGAGAACCTGAACAAAACTAACTGGGCCTTGACGTTGAAAATGGAGGGGAGATTGGCTTGTTTGAGAGGCCCATGGTGAGCAAGAGAGGGGCTAGTGTAGAAGAGGGATCTGGTCAGGGCCTTCCTGTGATGGCCACCAGGTGGTACCATCGTCCCAGGATGGTTTTCTTTCTCTGCTGTGGGAGGGCTAAAAGAGACTATTAATTAATAAGTGGTTATTACCTGAATAAAAGATTCATTTGTCCCTAGGAGCCCAAATGCCATTAACACACACACACGACATTGACTGACTGGGTGTCTGTATTTAACCTGCCAAGCATCATGAGTTGCGATGGCGCACCTGTGTATATATGTAGAGGAGGGAAGGGAAGGTCAGGGCTTTTCAGAAAAAAATTATCCAGGATCGCTTTATTGTGATATGATTTACCCACTGCAGAATTCACCCATTTAAAATATGCTGTTTCATGGGTTTTAGTATATTCACATCACAATTGTCAATTTTAAAATATTTTTATCACCTTGAAAAGAAAACCTATTTTCTTACTACCCCTCACACCCCAAACTCTTTACAGCTCCTCTTTACTGCAAACTTTACCCAAACTCTTTACTGCAACCTTTACTGCTCCTCTCAGTCCCCCTTTGCCCAGACCCTGGCAACCACTGATCTACTTTTTGTATCTGTGGACTTGCTTGCTCTGTATATTTTATGTACATGTAATCATATAATAGGTGGCCAGAAGCATCAGGGTAGTTAAACAGAGTGATTATTTCGAGGGAGCTAGCGTTTTCAGGCTATTAGGACAGAACTATCTGTTTATAACTGTGCTTTACCTACTTGGTAGATCATCAGAATTACTTTTAATACTTTTAACATGAAGGATTCCTGACCCCTAGTCTCTCCAGAAATTAAAATTTGGTACTTCTGCGCATTTAAGGCTGCTTCACATTTTATATTTGCAACATGCTTGGTGATTCAAAAGACTGCCCCGCTGTGACGAGTGGGAGTCAAGTGGCGGAGGGCGGGAGAGCTGGTTTTGAATGCAGGCAGGAGGAGAGAGTGGGCTTTTCCTGCCCACGAGTCGTACCAGCTACAGCTCCAAACCCAGCGCTTCTTGTGCAGGCTGCAATGCTGCTTCATGTCAGACTGTCATCTTTGACTCGGCGTGACAGCAGTGCATACTTGAAAGCCATCAAGCGCAGTGACGTCAGTTTTATTTACTACTCAGCTGGCAAGTATCTCAGTGTGGTATAGCAGCAAGAATACTTCATCTGCAGCTCACCAGACTGTTCCACTGACTAACTCCCGGGGCTGTGGTGAGCATGCAGTGACAGTGAACGTGAGCTAAGACGCTGCACACATCGGTGTTTTAGAGACAAAGGCAAGATGAGATGTTAAAAGAGTAACTTGTTCACTTGCCTCACTTCACGCTAAGTCGAGGCCACAGGAATATCTTTGCTAAAGGTCATATATTAGCTGTCATTAAAGCAGACAGCGATGGGGCAGGACTCACAACTGCTGCCTCCCCTCTTCTCAGTGTATCTTACTTTACTGTCTTTGGGGATCTGGGGAACCTAAATATCTAATCACTTTTCATTTCCAGAAATGAGGAGACCCAGGCCTCATTTGTCCATAGTAGCAGAGATAATTGACTTATATTTGCTTTAGATGAGTAGGAGTTAACATAATGAAAGTTAAAGAATCCAAGATGGCATTCACATATGGCTGTGAATAACAACACACAGCAAATCTGAGTTTGATAAGATGTAGAACTCATGCAGTTAGAAAACTCTTTAAGGAAGTTGATATAAACTTACAAATACAAAATCCGGATGCAGATCTTGGAAGTGGACTGTGCAAAGGAGGGGCCTTCATTTACTTCGTGTTAAGTCTACCTCCAGGAATCACAACGAGGACATCTGTGGTCATGTGGGTTCATGTGGATAAATAATACCAGTCCTGCTGAGAACCAGTCAGTCATCTGACTGTCACCGAATGGAAACCATTTCATCAACAGATTTGTACTGAGCACCTGTTTTATATCAGGTATACAAAGGAAATTGAGGGTTCAGAAAGCTGCATCTAGCTCAGGAGATGCGGCAGAAACCTGATAAAGACTGATACCAGCTTCCTTGTCTGTGGTCTGGGAACTGCTGAGGGAGGCCAGCCTGTTTGTGTCTCCAATTTTGGGCTCAGAGAACCCTCCTGTCTGTTCTTTTTTTTTTTTTTTTTTTTTTGGTTTTTCTCTGGTACCGGGAACCGAACTCACGACCTTGCACTTGCCAGGCAGGCGCTTTGCCGCTGAGCTAAATCCCCAGCCCCTCTCCTGTCTGTTCTTTTTCCTCTGCCTGTCTAACGGGAGGTGGAAGTGACATAGGTAAAACCCTTTTGGGGTTTAGAAGACAAACTTTTCAAAGTTTATATGACATTTTTTGTGATTGTATTAAATAAAGTTCTTTAAGTCTCAAACTATTGCCTTGAAATGAATGAAAAGTGTGTTAATATATCAGGGTCACTTCTCCCTAAAGAGAACCTAATGCTACTAAAACAGTAAGAGAAGCACAGGTATCCTGAATAATATATGTCTGTTGTGGGGAAAGTTATTTCCACTCTGGTAAAACAGCACCTTCATCCAGCTCTGTTTGTATAATCCCATTAACATGAGGTCCCTTTTTAAAGTCTAGTTTCTGCCACTTTCTAAAAGATATAACATGGAGACAGAGATAAATCAAGGCTCCAAAGAGGAACTGGTTTGAAAGGGTTTTTGTTATGTTTGCTGTATTTCATTTTTTATCGTTATATTTAGATTTATTGAATTGTTGTGAAGAGGGAAGTCAAAGCTGTGCTGTATAAGTCCCTTTAAATAAAACCACGCGCTATTCTCCTCGAGTCAGAATCTCTCTTTCCATCGCTGGGATGAATGAGCCGTGTCTCTGTATCATCCTAGACTCACTGTTTTTTGTGGCAGTTTTACTGTCATTCGGAAATGAGCCTTCCTGAAACCTTAAAGCACCTAAAGGCATTAAAACCCTATGGAGTTTACTGCAGCTCCTTGAAGTGCAGGGCCGAGGGTCCCAGAGCCCACAGTTGGAGGAGGGTTGTTTCTGATGTCATAACCAATCCCATCACTTGAGTGCCCCTCCCTGTTTTGAATCATGGATTTCAAACATCCTCAGAAGCTCTTCTCTGATAATTTAAAAACTTAACAAATCAATCCTAAGAAAAAATAAGCAAATATGCAGAAGAGCAGTAGAGTATTTAGGGCATGGTTTTAATTAAAATTTGTAAGTTTCCTTTTTCAAAATCCTGTATCTATTAAATATGCATTCATTAAATATGAAGAAACAGACTTCTAGCAGGAAAGTAATAAAGGCCATTACCATTAGAAATTTTGAATCTTCTGAAAAAATAAATTGATCTTCTTTTTCCCAAGTTTTACTTCTTACCACCACAAGGAAATTAAATCAAAGCTATAGTTTTAAAATACTCAACATGCGTACATAGCAATGTATATTATAACACGTAAATGCATGCTCTGTTTATCCTCCATAGAATGGTGGACCTGCTTGTGGTTATGGAGCTTCTAGTTAAGGGACTAGAGAGGAAACTCATGCCAGAAGATTGGGACCCTCCAGGTGCTTGGCTTCTGCGCATTTACCTGTGACTCTCCAGATATTCAGGCCACTTACCACCATTTCTTTTCAGCGGGCCTTGGCTATTTCTCTGTTCATTGACACTCAAATCGAAGGGGAAAAAAAGGAACATTTATTAAGTGCTATGCTTGTACCATTTAATCTTGTCCGTGAAGTATTGTTGTTGTCCCAACTTTGCGGAGAAGGAAACTAATATTTAAACATGTAAGGTAACATGTTCGGGATTACCTAAGTTTTAAGTTGTGTAATGAAATGTTCATACGTTTTAACATGATGACCACAGCTAACATTTATTAAACACTTAATATTTTCCTGAATTTATGCAAATAGCCTTACAAAGACTATTTTATTGTATGTTATCTTCATGCCAACTCCTTAAGGACAATATTATTAGTGCCCTCATTGTACAAATGTGGTCATATAGCCATATGATGGCACCAAGATTCAAACTCAGGCAGCTGGACTGCAAGGGCTGTACTTTGGGTCATAAAGATTAAGTTCCTGTGTACCCAGCATGGTTGTCATCAGCCCCATGTGGCTACTAAGTGCTTGAATTATGGCTAACTGAATTGCATTATGCTGTAAGAATAAACTACCATGAGGCTGCTACTAATCTGACCAGCCTCAGAAAGGATGTTCAGCACCAGGCCAGCTGACGTAAGTGGTGTGGGTTGGCACATCACTGCCAAGCCCTGCTACCTCCCATCCGTATCCCGTCCAGAATGGATACCTTACCCTCTCGGTCACCTTGCATCCACACCTGCTCCTTAGCCGTGTGCTCCTAGCAGCCTGCTTTCCCTGTGCAGCTCAGGCTGGCTGGAAAGTTGAGCTTTGGCAGAAACCATTAGAGAACATTGTGTCTGGGGAGAGGGTTGCCCCCACTGTCAGGGATCTTGTGTCGATGTCGTCTGCGAGCTCACTGCTGCATCACTCTCCTTTAGCCTCAGCCTGTGCAGATCTTCATTTTTGTTGGAAGCTACTTCCTTGGATGGTTAATCCCCAATTATGAACTTCTTTACATTTCATTATTCAGGGTTAGCCTCTGACACCCTGCTTACCTTGACTTCTGCCTGCCTCTGAGGACCAGCACTGCTGTTGCCAACTCCTCACCTGAGCATAGGACGTGCTCTGCTTGTCTCTTCAGCTAGTAAACCAGGGGGCCTGGAATTCCTGTTTAGGAAGTCACTGCTTTAAAATCATTATCTCACAATGTGCTACTCTGCTCCTATATAGTATCATTTATAATATATTTCCTGGTACAAATATATTATACAGGAGCAGAACTTCACATTAACTATCATTATCATGTTAGTAGATGACCCTACCCAAAAGAATATGATCCAAGACTTATTGTGTCATTGAGAACAGAGGGCTCTCGATCAAAGATGTCATCAGTTAAATGCAGTTCCAGGAAGGGAGCTAGCGATGCATTCAGGGGCTTTGAATAATCCAAGTTAGTGTGGCCGACCATGGGACCAGATGCTAGGGGGACCAGATGCTAGGGGGACCACATTCGTATTTGACCTTTCCCCCACTTTTGTGTAGGTCCTTACCTAATCCTAACCTGCACCACAATTTTGTTTGCCATTATTTTATCAATGATAACCACTATCTTTAGCTAAGTACTACTCTCCCAGCTAGCTCATACAGCTTCAGCAAGAATCACAGAATAAAGTTTTTAAAGGACCAAAACTGGACCTTCCCCTCAATATAAAGACATCCTTGGCCTCTATAAAAACTGACAAGTTAAGACTTCAGGGCTGGGGATTTAGCTCAGCAGCACAGTGCCTGCCTGGCAAGCGCAAGGTCATGAGTTTGATTCCCAGTACCAGAAAAAAAAAAAAACAAACAAAAAAAAGGCAACAAATAAAAGTTACATGAGGAAGCTGAGAGTGCTTTTGCAAATCATCTATCAACATGGATGTTTTTCAGAACCTACCGGATTTACAGCTATCCTAAGAATGTGTCCTTTCCAAATCATTGTACTTTATTCTTTGGGTTTTGTGTGCATCTATTGAGAAGGGGTGGGGCTTGTGGTGGCAGGAAAACTAGTGGAACTCATAGACTAAAATGTGAACTTTTGCAAATGGGTAAACAGCCAAAGCAAACACACTTTGGAAAAAATACCCATTTTCTTCTTTTGAAAAGCAAGCAGTGCCTAAGCAGAATACCTTAAAAGTGAACTAAAAAGCTTTTCTAAAATAAACAACTCTGCTTGTGATCCTAAATTGGGACCACATGTAGATGTGAGAGCTACAAGCACAGTACAGTGAGACTGCGTTTCTGCCTTCACGCTTTGCGTGCCTTCGAGTAGATGATGATCGTGTTGCCATTGGTCCCCACAGAGTCTGAAGTTTTTTCAATCTAGCATGAGGGAGAAAGGCAGAAGTGACAAGGAATGAAAACAAAAGGCTTTCAAAGGAAGCACCTGAACCAGGGGTCTCATTTGCCTGCCCGCCCAGGCTCAGAACAATGCTGGTGATGGTAACTTGCCCTTGGGACACTTGTCTTCACTCTGTGTGAAGGCTCCGGCTCAAACCCAGAACATAAGGATCCCACTAGCAAACTGCCTAGGCCAGGCCTGCCCTGAGGCGGATTGATGAGCAAGCCAGTTCAGCAGAGATCGAATCATGCCTTTGTTCTTCTCAATTGCCAAGTGCTGTGTGCTTTGGGGTCACAAGTCATGAGTTTACCGAATGTGGAGATTGCAACATAAGCCCTCACAATTCTAACAGCTTACGCGAATAGGGAGGAAAGGGGAGGTGATAATGTCCATGTTAAGAATAAAGGATCAGGGTTCGTTTTCTCATCATAGGGATCACATATTCTTCTTCTCTTGTGAGCTCCTGGTCTTTCCCACCCAACTGGCACTTACATCAGACATGCTTTATACGAACATGTTTTGTCTCCTATAGCTGGAAGGGGACCTCCTTGAGAGATTATGCCACTTGGTGGAGTAGGGGAGGCCATCCCCTCCAAAAAATGAGTAGAATAAGCTCAGGTGTTCATTTAATTCCTGGGTTTTAAATTGATAGGGAGACACTGATGTTGGCAGAAAGAGACAACATAGTGGAGCCACTGATGTTGAGTTGCTGTTGTTCAAGACTCCAAATACAAGGCTGTGATCTTCACAGTAAAAGTTATGTAGTGTCGTTCATTTGGGCTCCGTGAAGGGTTGTTAAGAAAAAAGTGACTGAGAAGAGGGTTGAAGGGCAGGGAGGAGAGCAAGAAAAACAAGAGGAATCAAGATATATCACATCCAAGTACAAATTCCCTGTGATGGATGAGATTATTATGATATCTAAATGGTACCAACAAACTTAATAATAATTTTTAAAAAAAGAAATACTGACTGTATTATAAAAGCAGCTGACATGTATTGAGTGCTTACTACCTACCAGGCACAGATGCAGCATTCTATATACAATATCTGATTTGGTTCTCCTATGAGAATAACACACTCAGACTAAAAGGGAGGAAATCGAGATCCAACAAGACTGGTAGGTTATCAGGATCATGTAGTGTGGCAGAAAGGGGTTTGAACTCAGGGCCCTAATAGGAAGAAGCTGCAACAGATTCTTTTTGTACGAAAGGAGCTCTTTTGTCTGTGGATCCTCAGCAGATGAAAATAGTTGCTTTTCGTAGATTTTTGAATTGTAAGGCTCTCATTTCTCAGTAGGTATTAAGGCAAGAAAAAATCATACTACACAGAGTTGATTTTGAAGGACAGACGTGTGCAGAAACCACTCAGTTCTTTTTATTTTTTCCTTTAGCCCACTTGAATCACAAGAGTTACAGCAAGCTGAAAGCTGGATATTAAACATCTAAATTTTTAATTGCACCCTTACAGTGGCCATTGCTTTAAGGCTTTTCCCCCACTGATTGGGTTAATATGTTTTCCCAGCCCTCACTCCTTGCTTCAATCTTCTCTGCTTCATGAGGACAGTAATGTGGGTAAGACAGCTTGCATGTTATACTGAGAAGGAGAAACTGAGGCATGGGTTGTTCAGACACTGACTGACAAGACCTCTGACCGTGGAAAAATGACTGCAATTTTTCTGAAAGTCATGGAGAAAATCAAACTTTCAGGGCCAGAAAGACCTGCCTCAGTCATGCCTTCATGGCGTCCTGGGACCTGGACCCCTCTGTGTGGCCCCAGATCCTCCAGTACTGACTGTGGCCTGTGTTCTGCATTGCCCCGTGACTGCTCTATGGCCTCTGGAGCAAGAGGTCAGATGCCTCGTCCACCCCCTTTCCCTTGCCCTCCTCCTAGCTGTGGGCTGGGGCACCCTTCTGCCTCTCTACTACGTTTCCTTGTTGCTTCAGGTGCCATCTCCCTGGCACATTCATCTCTGTCTACCAGGTCTGAAGGACAGAACCCAGAGGGACAGGCATTTCTTGGAATAACCTGTCTGACTGCTCAAGCCTCACAGATAACTAACAAAAGAAAAGCTGGCTGTCAGCTTGCAAACGATGTGCCGATAGTCACTGCGGGAGCGGAGACAAGACTGCGGTGTATTTTTAAAATCTGCTATTTGTGGTAACTTAAGTGCACATTGCTGGAACCATTCCTGCCCGCTGAATGGCTGGCATTGAGGAGCATGTGCCTGCTCGCTGCCAGACTCTCCTCATGGACTCCCATTTTATGGGGTGGGTGGCTGGTTCCTTGGCACCAGACTGCCCCACCACAATCCTCCTTTATTGCCCAGGTCTGATGCCTACTTGCATGACTCCATGGACAGCCTCGGCATGGGGTGAGGGCACTGATGAGACGCCTCTGGCTGCGAGAGTGTCAGGGTGTTACCAAGTTGTGAGGCACAGTCTGCAGGGCAGGGGCTCTGTCTGGAAGCACTAAGCCTCTTGGCACAAGGCAGCATGCTGACACCAAGGAACCCTGCTAGCACGGGCTGGAGCTGGCTCACGTCTCCAAGTGGCTGTGCGCGTGCCTGGCCCTGCAGGAAGAAGTAGAAGCCCTGGTTTCTGACACCTCAGGTCCTCGGAAGGACCTAGAAAGAATGGAGAGCCCCCTGTTATCCCGCCAGGCCAGTCTACCAGTGGGCGCTCTGGAGCTTGAGCTGGTAGTCTTGGAAAGACAAGGAAGCCCTAGAGAGGGTACGCACAGGCTGCCGAAGGTCCCTGGTGTCTCTCCTGGTGCCAGGTGGAACTCCAGACTCCAAGGTAGCACCACTGCACTGAGTGACTGTAGGCAAGTGACCATCTCTAGGACTTACTTTCTAGCGTACAATTATGAGTGATAATTCTTGTCCCACTGACCTCACCAGAAAAGTTTAAATGAGGATAGAAAAGCATTTTAAAACTACTGGACCCAAAATGTTACAGGAAAAAGGTATGGGGAGTGGTCCAGGCCCCATGACTTATTCCTTACTTCTGGTCAACCTGGACTTCCATCAAAACTGTCCCCTCCAGCGCAGCCAGGAGGGGCTTGCATGGGACGTGGCTTACCATCAGTTCTGTGAAGGACAACCCTTGCACCTGCGAGCCTATCTTCATGGGAGACATTTGTCTCCAATTCCCACAGGATGGGTGTGAGGGAGAAATGGGGCCGCAAGATGCTTTCCTTGGGATATGGCAGGGAATATCCTGGAATATTGGGATATGCCTCTCTAATCCCAGTGAGGCTTCAGCCAAAGGGCTTCCACTGCAACCAGGGGTTCCTAATCTAAAACCTCAAGTGACTTAAAAAGCGGCCACACTGGCTGATGCAAACTCCATGGAAGCAGAATCAACAGTCTAGGGCACGCTCAGAGCAACTTTACCTTGTTGTATGTATGGTTTTAATAAACTTTGCTCTTATTTTTTAGTCCCTGGTTACTGAAAGTGGATCAGTGGCTTCAGCATCACCTGAATCTGTTAGATATGAAGAAGCTCCAGCTCCACTCTTCATTTACCAAGTCAAAATCTGCATTTTATAAGATTCATGTGTTTGTGGTAAAGCAAATCAGAGGAAAGGATTTACAGGGCCCAGGCCAGTGGTGGCGAACCTGTGGCACACATGTTGTTTTTCCTTTAAGACAAAAGATGTGAATGTATGATTTGTTTTTCTAAACTAATGCCTCAGCATTCGGGCTCAGTTGCAGTGTTGGCACTTGGCAATAAGTGGGTTTTGGGTTGCAGTTTGGGTACTCAGCTCTAAAAGGCTCGCCATCTCTGGCCTAAGCCCACTCTCTACTTATTTATACAGTGTGTATTATTATGAAAAGGGTGTGGTATCACTACAATTAATGGCTTCTAAGCAGGGAAGAGACATAACAACTGGGAGACTGAAGTAGGAGGATGTAAATTTAAGCCCAGCCTGGCTTAAAGAACAGCTGAGAATATAGCTTAGTGTGAGGGCCCTGGGATCAGTCCCCAGTACTGCCATAGCAAAAACGAAAACAAAAACAAAAAGCCCAGAGTAGCATGCACCATTAATATAATTTTACTGCTTGTACCATGTGGTACTCAGAGCACATTACTGATATTCCAGATGATATTCCCAGTTATCAAAAAGAGGCAAAGTCATGTTCCCACACCACTGTTTAAAGTATTTACCTAAAATTCATGGTGAAGTTTTTCTTTTAAAATCGTTAAATATCAATCTTAAATGGGATAAGTTTACATCAACTGGATGCTCTGTGAGAGACCTCATTCTCCAGGAAAGACAGGGGTTAAAAATACTGTACAGTAATTAGAAAGCTCACTTCAGATTTTGTACTAAATTTAGGAATATCAAATTACAGCAAGATAAAATGTGATACCAGAGATATATTCCAAAGGACAACTGAAAACTCAACCAGTACAGCGGAAAATTCATGACTCCTCAGAGCTAGAAACAATTTTCATATTTTGTAGTGTTCAATTTTCACATTTTTCATTTGCTAGATACTGACAACTAATAAGAATCCCTGCAGTGGGAAAGTGGATTTGAGACTAAAAGGTTTTCCTTAATGAGAAACAGTCATCTCGTGGTCTTCACACTTCAGTGTTGGGGTCTAGACTCCAGCTGAACAGCTCAGGAGTGTTGCTGGGAACCGGGCTGAGGACAGGCACACCCATGCGTGCCAAAGCAGAGAGCTGAGGTTGATCTGATAGCCAAGGCTAAGGAGAGACTGAAAGCAGCATGATCAACTGCCCAGCAGAATGGCCAAGCTAAAAGGCATATGAAGGAGATGGAGAGTCCAGGCCCCAAACAGGGGATGGGAATATGTACAGAAGACAGCTAGGATGTGGTTGGGAGCTGGGAAGGTTTTCGTGGAGGGCTCTAGCACAGGGCAAAAAGGAGACTTAAATTAGGCATGGTGACACATGTCTGTAATGATGCTTGTCTGTAATGCCAGCACTCTTCGAGGCAGAGGGATCTCAAGTTCAAGCCCAGAGCCTTAGTGACAGCCTATCTCAAAATAAAAAATAAGAAATGGCTAGGGATATAGCTCAGTGCAAAGATTCTATGTTCCATCTCCAGGAAAAAAAAATTAATGGCTCTAACCTGGATTAAACTCAAGTATCCTTTCCTTCTTTCTCACCCAAACCCTACTGCTCCTGAGCATGGCAACTAAGAACTTTTTTTGCCATAAGAACACAAAGAAAATCTGTTAATTAAACAGTATCTAGAGTTGGGAAACAAGCCACCGTGCAGAGTTGGTACCAGGTAGTACCAATTTTATTACATAAAGCTTATGTAAACCTAACCAGGCTTACAGCTCACTTGACAAGGATGATCATTTTCTTTTTACTTTTGAGACATTTGTAGAGTGCGATGCCCATGGAGAGTAAGTGAGTGTTGGAGGTGCTGGAAACAGAGAAATAAAGCATCATCACAGGATGGAAGTAACTCCTTGAAAAAAATTTCAAAGCTGTAAATAAAAGATCCTGTCTTTACCAATAGTGGTCCTTTCCCAAATCATCAGACCCTGGACTTTGGGAACCTCATAGACTTTTTTGACAGATTTCTCCTGTGTACATTGCTAGAATTGTCCACGTCTGCTCATGCTGTGGTCACCTTAATCTCGGTCCTTGTCACTTCCTGCTTGAGTTTCATCAACAGTCTCAAAGCAAGCCTTAACTTCTCTCCAACCTGCCTGTATGGTGGTATGTTGTCTACACCCCCATCAATGAACTCCATGAGAGGTAAATCTTATGCACTACTGCTTGTTGTATTAGTCCTGAATAAGCTACTAGAGAGCAAGGACCATGCCTTTCACATTTTTATCTTCTGTAGCTCCCAGAAAAATCACTGATGTGTTACTTCCTGCAGCAAATCTTCCATATTCTCCACTGGGCTTGATTTTTCTCCTCTACACAACTGTGACATTTTGCTGTATCTCAGTTATATGACAAAGTGTATTACAACTGGCTGGATTATGAATCTGTTCTTTTTTATCCTTATATACTGTAAACTCTATGAAAGCAAGGCACACATGATATGATTTATTATTAGCCTCTAGTGTTTGGCCAGATATTGTGTTCAATAAATAGTTTTTACATTGATTGAATAATAATTTTAAAACATATTTTGGCTTTTGATGCAGGAGAAAAGAGATGATTAGACCAACTATCTATCACCCATAATATTTTCATACCATTTTGGTTGACTTGACTTCAGCTATAGTAGTGCAATATAATCTAAACATGATAATGAACCAGATAACTAGCAGTTGGTGGGATATGCAACTATATACTTTTCAAATTATTTTCTATATTAGTTGTCTATAAAATTCCAACTTCTAAAGTGCAAAGGAGGGCATTTCTTACTTTTCCATATCTCCCACAGTTCCTACCTTAGTGAATGTGTCTTGATTTGCTGTCATTAAATGTAGCTTGAAAAGAGCTTGTGTTCTAATATCTCTACCTGGTTCTAAACATCTGTTCCTTCCTAACAAGTGCTGCATTCATTTTAATGGCACCGGTGCACAGAGGTAAACAGAGCCTTGGCAGACCTTCCATAAGGGAAACTGTGTTAGCTTCCTTCATTAATTACTAATGGAGCATTAAGACATGTATTCCCCCTTGAGCCAAGTTGGATAGTTCCTGGCACTTAATATTAGGGTGCTTTCAAAAGTTGAGACATGTATTGACACACTGGAGATCATGCCCTGTAGCAAGCACAGTGGTGGCTGCAGTACCAAGGTTACACAAAGCTTCACATACATCAATAATGAGCAAACTGATGCATCACTTCAATTTTTGCACCTTTTGGTTAATGTAGAGTAATAAATATATGTCCATAGGGCACCTCTGAAAACAGCTACCACAAACCATCAGAAAGATACACAAAGCTTAAAAATAAATGGCAAATCAGTACAATGAGATTAGCCAGCTAATGAAAGAAATATGAATGAAAATATGACCTATGAATTAGACATAATTTATTGGCCAATTACTAACACAATTAAAGTGAAAAATTTACAACCTTGGATATGTCAGCTTACACAGCATCAAAAAGATTAAGTAAAAAGAGAAAGAAATATGAGGCTAACAGATACTGATAGTAGTAGATTTTGACACATAGCCATCAGATTACAAAAAAGTATGAATAAGGACAAAAGAATACAATCAATAATGTTGAATAATTGGTTGTATTTAGACATTGATGGATTATATAAAACACTTTATTTTAAATATTTACATGAAAATCTTACAAAAACTGAGCTGTAGTCTATAAAGAAAATACCAGTTTTGGATGCAGAAATTTTGTGCTCATTTTCATCACAAAGCAATGAAATCAAATAGAAACATAAACAAAACAAGAAACCTAGCCACTTGGTGGTGTCTGAATTTGAAGGCCAGAGGAATTAAGAAAGGCAAGGGTTTTTTTTTTTTTTTTTCACATTTTAACTTCACACATTTCAAAGAGACAGTATGATTCATAGGACACTGAGATCTAATCATGATCTTACTGAATATATCCCCCCCCCACAAAAAAGCGTCAATCTAAAAGGGAGTTGGTTCAATCAAAAATACAAAAACAAGTGTCCATTTGAAGGGAGCCTCATCTGGCTGAACTTGGACAATCTGGCCAGTGGGCAAGATCTTTTTGTGAACTGAAAACATGCTGTTATATTCACTGAATTTGGTTCTAATTTCTTGCATCCTAAGTTGCATGATTCTGAGTTGGCCTGTCTTGTGTACACCTGTGTACAAGGCTCCTTAAAATACCTCTGTGCATGGAGCATCTGTGTTCCAATGGTGTTGATAACCAGGAATTCCTCACAAGATGTGCTGTCCTCTGCTGCTGGTAAAGGAAGCTTATAAAATGTTAAAGCTATATGAAGTGAATAGGCCAGAAATTGGCATGCACTTTCTATATGGAGTAAATCGAATTATGTGGTGTTAAGTTGTTCATACTCAGTTCTGTGTCCTGGTGCTCTGAGAAGGTTTGGTATGTATGAGGCTGCTGGACATTTGTGGGAGGCATAAGATAACTGAAAAAAGACAGAATTATTTAACAAATTCTGGTGAGATAATAGGTAAACTATTTTCCATATCAAAATAAATAACATAAAGAGTTAATTTTTAAAATAGAAAAACTAAAAGACATGCTCAAATGTTGATAGTACCTCTGAAGAGACAAGTTTATAGCAGGAAGAAATCACAAGAGAAAGAAACAATCTGACTGTGCAAATATTAAAAACTTATGTTAGCAAAATATAATAACCACCAGGATTAAAAGCCAGACAACATGGGAAATACTTGCAGAAAATGTGAAGCCAAATGCCTGATATATTTATTATGTGAAATGCATGTACAAATTGATAAGAGAAACATTATAATTCCAAGAGTATAAACAGACAAGTCATAAAAAAGAAATTAAATCTAGTAAGTAAACATAAGGGAAAAATATTTGAGCTGGTAATCAAAGACATTCAAAACAGTAATTTTCTGAAATCACTGTTTTATTAAATTTTTCTAAATTTAAGTTAGCAAAAAAATATACAATTTTATTTTTATAAAACCCAGTGCTGGTAAGGATGTTGTAAAAATAGTATTCTCATATTTTGTTGGTGATATTTTATAAATTAGTACCTCCTTTTTGGAAAACATTTGGCAGTACAATATCATGAGCCATAAAAATGTTTATGGCTTTTGACCCAGTAAATTGACTTCTGGGAATTTATCCTGAGAAAGATTAATCCAAAATATGGAAAAAATTAAAGACTTAAAATAAACTGGGAAACACTAACTGCTTCACAATAGGGGAATGGTTAATATGTCGTGCTACAATGATTGGATAAAAAACTACAGCCATTAGCAATTTACAGGCATTGACAACTGCAGACAAATGGAGGGAGTCTTCTGCTTTAATATAAAATGAAAAAAGATAAAGATTTGTGCATGAAAAGGTATTCAGAAGAGAAAATTGTATGAAATAATCAAATTTTAAGTGACTGAGCTAGTGTTCTCTCTCTCTTTCTCTCTCTCTCTGTCTTTCATTTTGTAGTATTTAGGGTTGAACCCAGGAGTGTTCAACATCCCCAGGTCTTTTTAGTTTTTATTTTGAGATGGGGTCTTGCTAAATTGCCCAAGCTGGCCTTGAACTTTCGTCTTCCTGCTTCAGGCTCCCAAGTAGCTAGCATTATAGTTGTCTGCCAAAGTGCTTGGCTCCTTCCCCATGTTCTCATAATATTCTTTCAGCTGGTTATGCTTTGGTTGCCATTGCCTCCCTGTCTGTCCCCACCTCTCTCCCATCTCCACGCCCAGCTCCCAGAGTCTCACCCATCTGTGTCAGTGCCACACAACTTCCGGTCAGCCAAGAAGCCCTCCCATCCCACAAGCCACATGGCGTCCTTCCTATTCCACGCCCCTGGAATGTTAAAGCTGCCTTAATATTTCTATGGCAGCATGGATACAGTCTGCCTTGTGTGTAAATGTACAGAATGTGTCTGTTTCCGCAGCTGAACTTCTAAACCTCTAGAGGGCAGAGAACTGTTTCATTTATTTTTCTGTTCCCATGGCACGGAGCAGAGTGCTTTGCCTGTATGGTGTGAGTGCCGGACTGAATACAAGCTCAAATGAATTTAGCCACACTGCAGTGAATGTACTTTTGATTTCCTGTCAGGTGGAGCTCATGAAGGTCTACAGCACTTGGGTCCTTTCGGCAACATCCCTAACATCGTGGCAGAGTTGACTGGTGACAACATTCCTAAGGACTTCAGTGAGGATCAGGGTTACCCTGACCCTCCAAATCCCTGTCCAGTTGGAAAAACAGGTAATGGACATGTCTTTGGGTCATCATGGACAGTAGAGGCCTTGGAAAGAAATTGGAAATTCTAACATGGGCTACAATGCAGTCTCTCTCTCTCTTTAGGAAGGTACGCTTGTTATCATTTAAGGTGTGGCCTTCTCCGTCTTCCATGGGGTGTAAATTTCCATCTTAAGGTGGAACAACCAGAGTAACTGGATGGGACCAAGCTAATGTGGGGCTGCTGCCTCAGGATGGTGGGAAAACCTGAGTCACTGCCTGGCTTCCATCACCTCTGCCACGTTTTACTTGCTTGTAGGGTTTTGGATGGGTAGGGGAAAAAAAAAAACACAACCCAGCTCATACTGGAGAACAGCAGTCTCCACAGGGATCTGCTTAGGTTGATTAAAATAGGGTAGTGCTGTGGTTCCCAAAGTGTGACCCTGAAAGGCCTCAACCGGAACTTATTAGCAATGCAAAGCTTCAGGCTTCCCTCAGACTCATCGAATTAGAGACAGCAATCCATGTGGGAACCAGCCCTCCAAGTGGTTCTGGTGAGTACTAAAGTTGGAGACCTGCTATTATAAGAGAAGGAAAGAAACCCAGAATTTGAACCAAAAGATCTGAGTCCTACTGTAAACTATAGCATTTCCCTTCACTTCCTTGGGCCTCTGTCTCCTCATCTGTTGAATGATTGTCTTAGAGAAACATACAGTGTAGTTCTAGGCTGTCCTGAAAAAAGAAAACAGAATGTAATCAAGCTAGTTTTCTAGTACTCTGAGAGGCAAGCAATACATGTGAGCTGATGAAGGTGGAGAAAAATCCCAGCTGTATTTGCACATCATCTGCCATTCCCTTTGCTATCTTTCCACTAAGATAACATATTTCACATTATTATTATTATTATTATTTTTTACCACAATTGGTCAAATAAAAGGAAAATAACTTGCAAAATTTAGCCATTATTTGTGTGAAGTGCTTGGGAAGATCTGACTCACAGGGAATCCTTTGGGACCCGGTACACAGACCCTGGCCTCATGGTAGGGTGCAGATCCTAGAGCACATTTGTAGACTTCAGATCTTCAGGTTCCAGAGCAGTGTTTCATCTCAGCGTCTGTCTCAACCCACTCAGAGGTCCCTGAGGAGCAATTCTGAAAAGGTTACAGATGGCCACAAGCAGGCTGCTGGAGTTCTCTGTCCAGTACCTCTCCTACATGTTGATTGCTTTAGACAAAGAAAGTAGAAATAGCTCAGTAAAAAGTGGGGAACCACCTTCAGGCTAGTTTGGGGATTTGTTCAGAATACTAAGGACTTCCTCACTAGCTTCAGGTTGCTAAAAATGGAGAGATTGAATGCTTTAGGCTATTGGAAGCCTCCAGTTCAGTCCCAAACCAACATATCTTGACTAATTTTAAACAAATTCCCTTTCAGTATTGACTTTGAAGCATGATTATCCCTTTGAAAAGTGACCCTCTACCCACCCTGCAGTATCACACAAAATTTGCCATCCTTTATCTTTTCCTTTTTTTACAGGGGGATTTTTTGATTTTGGGGATCAAACCCAAGAATGCTCTACCATCAACTATACCCTTTTTATTTTTTATTTTGAGAGCAGTTCTTGCTAAGTTACCCAGGTTAGGTTCAATATTGTGATCCTCCTGCCTCAGCCTCCCAAGTAATTAGGATTACAAGAATGCACCAGTGTGCCAGGATCTCCCTCTTTCTAAAACTGTTGTCTAACACATACTAGAATGATAAAAAGGACTCACTTTTAGGGCATCATACCTACTAAGACCTTTTAGCTAGGTCTTAGCTAATAGCAGCCTCCTAGAGCACATAACGTTCTTTCTTTGATTTGGATTGAAAATATACTTTGTCACAAAGTAAAGTCACGTGACGGATTGTCATTTAAAGGGAGATGGTGGGGAGGAGACTAAGACATATTGCAAACTTGCATGTCTGGTGCTCCCTCTATGACTATCTCTCTTCCTCATGGCAACTCTGTAAGTGTTTGATTATTGACATGAAGAAGCAGCCGTGAAGACGGTAGGATAACCTTCCCGAGGAACTAACTGGGCTTTGATCCTTGAGCTCTGGTCTAACACCAAAGAGAAAGCCACTACTACTATACCACATAACATCAAGCCCTGAGGACTACTGTTGTTATTTTATAACATACTTCCTCAAAGATGCTGACATGTTTTCTAAAGAGTTTACCCAGGAGAAAACAGAATGATGTGGAACAGAAGTATATTAGTTATAAAAATAATTGATGTTGTAACAGATAAAATATTTTAGTGGCTCAACACAAAACAAATTAATTTCTCACTTGTGTGTGAAGCCCTGCCAGGCGTGGGTGAGGGGAAGGAAGGTGGATGGTTTGGCAGCCTAAACTCCCATCTCTACACTGATGTCCACCTAGCCCTGGATGGCACCAAGCAGCATGCAGACAGCAGGTGATGGGAAGGGGTGGAGAACAGAGTGTCATAGCAGGATTTTGTGGGCCAGGCCTGGAAGTGGAACACAGTGTAACTGCCCACATTCTGTTGGACAAAACTCAGGTGTATGACTCCACAGGAACACAAAGCAAGGTGGGAAAATTAGCCTAGTTATATGCCGAGGAGGAAAAGGAAATGGATTTAATGGACACCCAACAGGTCAGGCCTCTGCTACAGGAGTGGGAGCTGGGATAAACAGCCCCACTGGCCAAGGATATTGGCTCCTCAAGGCACAGGGACTTGGAGGGATTGATAGGAATACACTCTGACTTTTGTATGTCTAGATGTTTTTGATGAATTAACTCTTAGAATAACAATCTATGCCTTGGCTCTTTGTCAAAACCTTTGGCTGTTTGCAGCAGACGATGGATGTCTAGAAAACACCCCTGACACAGCGGAGTTCAGTCGAGAATTCCAGTTGCACCAGCACCTTTTTGATCCAGAACATGACTACCCAGGCTTGGGCAAGTGGGTAAGTCCAGATGCAGCTGCTAGTAGATTTGCATGTGGCTCTCTGAAGGCATTGATTGCAGAGATGAGCACTGTAGGTGAAGGAAGAGACAAAAAATATCCAGAAGCTCAGTTTTCAAGAAATCTTTAGTTGAGAGTGACTTTAAGTGACTATCATCCCAAACCACACTCGTGGGTCTAGCAGCAATGAATCAAAACCATCCAAAGAAAGCACAGTCTAAACAGGTCGCATCCATTTCCAGTCTCCGTGGCTTCCACTCGGCTCTGCCCCACCCCCTTTGTCATAAAAACATCCTCACAATTCACCAGTTTTTCATGCACCCGTAAGACTTTATCAAAGTGATTTTTAAGAAAAAGATACTGAGAAAACTTGCAAATTTGATCTTTGGGCTAAGGGAGATGATTTCCCTTTGAAGAATTAAGGGAGAAGGATGTCAGCAATTAGAAACAGACACATAATTCTGCTTCATGGAAAGAGAAAAGACTTCTGCCTGTGAAGCAGTGAGCTTGTTGTCAGGCGCAGGCAGGTGTGTACAGCTGTCAGTTGAGGGAGCTGTTCGTGAGCACTGGGAAAAAGAAATGCACATTTGGCACTGATATGCTAAAAACAAGTCTTGTCAACCTAGCTTGTTCTTTCACCTGCCAGCATTATTCATTTACTTGCAAGCTTGATGAGAGAATGAAATGGGCACGGTGCATTTGGACTTCAGCAACGTATTTGATAAGATCTTGTATGATCTTCTATTGGAAGAGGGAAAGCCATGCAGCCTAGGCAACAGAATAGCACCCAAAAGGGAGCTTGTTAAGGAATCCACGTCAATGGGGGGGGGATTTTACATGGTGTCCTGCATGTCTTAGCGCTACCCCACTCCACATTTTTACCAATGCTTGTAATAAAAATATAGAGCATGTACGTATCAGATTCTCTGAGGATGGTACAGAGTTGGAACGATAACACTGGATGACACAGTTGAAATTCAAGAAGATCCCAACAGGCTGGAACAGTGAGCCAAGCAAGATGAAAATTGAATGGGGATATGTCTAGGTTCCTACATAATCAAATGAGGAAGCCATGTAGAAAATTGGGAAAACCCTTCCGAGTGTTAATTCTCATATAAGTGTAGGTAGCCTGTGTGTCTGTAGAATGAGAGAATGAGTGAGATGAATGAGTGCACGAGCAGATATTCCACACTGCCTAAGCCCACCCACCGAAGGTCTCCTTCCATTCTCAGCTCTGAAATCTCAAAAGCAAACTTCTCCTTTTTTCTTCTGTTCAGTTTGCAGGCAAAGGTTCCTAAGAATTGGTGTGTGGAGCCATTTTCAAACCTACTAGCTGAGGCTAACACCTGGTAAATAAATTAAACAGAAAAATGCCTATAGTCTTTCAAATAGAGATTGTAATTGTGAAAGATTTATGTAAAAGTTATCTTGATGGCATATTAAAAAATGAAATAGGAGGAGAAGGAACCATGGGCAGGAAGAAAATATGGGAAGCAGTTCTAGTTATGATGGCTATAATTACAGTAGGGAAAAGTGAGAATCCATGACTGTTCAAGGCAGGGGGGCTAACTAGAATTGTTATCTGGCATAAATGTAGCAGAGAGAGGAAAGAAGAGAGATTCTAAGTCTATATAAAATAGATGATAATTGACTTTTCCTCTGAGGACATTTTAAAAAGAGAGGAGAAGAAGACAGGGAGAGAGGGAAGAAAGGAGCAGAGAGAAGGAGGGAAAGACCAACAGATCACAGAGGGGCACTGGGAAGGAACAAGTAGACGATACTGAAAGCAAGGAGCAAGTAGAAGATGTTGAGCCCATTCAACAAGGTGCAAAGGGAAAGAGAAGGTACTGAGCCTGCTTTGTTTCAGGTATGGTGCTGTGCACTCAGTATACCATATTCATCATGACATGGTGCTGATCTTTCAAGAGCTTACAGTCTTGTGATTGAGATACATGGGATGAGAATCTTCTCAGCTTCTGGTTCTAGCTATACAGCTAGGGCCAGGTGCAATCGCTGGGAAACATGGAAGCCAAGGGGAAGGGAGATCCAGGGTTGGGGGCCATGGTGCCTGATCAGTACATTGGCTGCCAAGGAAGTCAAAGCACTAACGAAGGCAGCCCCGAGTCTCATGTGGGAATGTATCCAGCTTAACTGGAGACTGAACATGAGAAAACATCCGAGTGAGGCCAGAGAGCCCAGTTGATGTTGTGGAGTGGGAGAGATAGAAACGTCTCCCCTTCCAGCTTTTCTTACCTCTTTCTGAAAACCTTTACAAATTTCTCTCACCACGTTCCACTCACCCTTGGCCCTTGTTAGGCCATCCACCACTCCTCTCTTTCTGTGCTTCCTTCTCAAAATAATGACTTGAATTTCTCCTAGTCATTCCCGTTCTTTGTCTCCATCAGAGCTAAAACTAGAATTTAGGACCATATGAAAAGGACAATCACAGATCAGTGGTCAGAACAATGTTTACACACCTTTATCATCTGTAATTATGTTTGTTTCAACTTGAGTTTCTTTGTTTATTTCCTCATTACCACCCAGTAGTGAAGATTTGCTTGGTCTTCACATAGGAGTGTGAATTGAGTACGTCTCATTTCTCTAAGCTGGGCTCCACAAACCTTCCTCTATGTTTATATAGAAGGGTAATTTCAAACTTGTCTTCAACTCAACCATTCTTTAAGTTAACAAAGTAATTAATCATCTTTCACAAGAGAACTGCACACAAGCCCCTGTTTCCTTATTTGCTAGCGCTTCTCTGTTTTTGACATTAGCCAGAGCTGAGCTGCATCTCTAGCAATGATTCACATGTTATAAATATCAGTGTCTGTCATGCTTCCTGCACGTCTCCCTCTTTGTTAATGCATCAAGACACATTTATTAAATGTACATCATATGCCTTCTGGGTCCTATGTTAGATAATGGGAATATGCCGGGGAATAATAATTGTATTACACAATACAGTAGTAAATAGTAGTGTTTACTGAGCATGCAGTATGTGCCAGATACTATGCTAAACCCTTCCCTTTAGCTGTCTAACTCAATTTGCCCATCCTCATCACTCTCATCTCGTAAGTGAGAAAATTCAGGTTTAGGGAGCTGAGTAACCTACTCAGCAACATAGGGTACTTATTGGCAGAGCTGGGAATTGAACCCAATCATCTGACTCCAGAGCTCTTTAAAAATGAAATAAATTGCCTTTTGTGCAACAGTCCTCTCAAAAGTTATCTCAAATGGCAAATCCTTCTCTTTTTAAATTGCTTTACGTACCTTTTCATCAATAGATGATCATATCCAGAGCTTGAACCATGGGAAAAATGGGGGGCAGGAGCCCTCTTGGACATTCTTTGTCTTTCATGACCACAACATGTCTGAAGTCTGCTGTTTGGGTTTGTCTCAAGCTTTTATGTAATTGGACTTAAGTTATACTTTGAAAAATTGCTTTTAGTTGACACGTAGTAATTGTCCATATTTATTGGGCATAATGTGACATTTTAATCTACATATATAATGTGTAATGATCAGATTATAGTAACTGGCATATCCATAATCTTAAACATTGATCATTTCTTTATGTAGGAACTTTGAAACATCTTCTCCGCCATGTTTTGAAGTATGCAATTAACTGTTGTCAAACATGGTTAAGCTTCTGCATACTTATGCCTTTTTGATATTTTTTCTTAGTACTTTAGGTTTTGGTTTGTTTGTTTGTTGGTGTTTTGTTTTCGTTTTTTTAATACCAGAAATTGAATTCAGGGCCTTGTGCTTGCCAGGCAGGTGCTGAGCCACGGAGCTACATCCCTAGCCCATTCTTAGTACTTTATACTGGGTAAGCACATATCATTTTGTCCCACGGTTGGTGGTATTAACTTTGTCCTTTTGCTAAAGTTATGTTCGCTGCACTTCTCTAGTGTAAAATCATCATTTCTCCACTGAAATTAATAGTTAGTCTGTAAGAAAATACCTTGAGACTGCATAGATGTTCTGTTCTCTGTTAAACTTTTAATCAATATGTTTATCATCCGTGGGTGATGTTTACCAGAACCAATTATAAGTAGGATAGTTTCAAAATGGTGGTTTTTCTTATTCTTTTATTCTTTCTGCAAGTTTCCCCTGCTTATCCCTGCTGCCCACTTCTGTCATGCATCTATAAATGTGTTTATTTATCTGGTATCAGTATGGATTCATGGATTCCTGTTATTGATTATGACGTTCTAACAGTCCTAGTGAGGCCAGTTGGAGTCCCTTCAGTGCCTTTTCTTCCCCTCTGACATGACTCCATCACTTCCTTACTTTCTGACCTAGTGAGATATTCCAGCTTCATTCATCCTCACAGGTCTCTGCCCTAGCCCAGAGTCAGATATTTCTCCAAGAAGCCCCCCACTCCTCCCACCCCGATTCCACTTAGGAATGAAATCTGAAACTCGGAACTGGGCAGGTGTCCAAAATCTTGATGGCACAATGGAAAGCCCTCATCATGAATTTAAACCTGCTCCTCGCATAGAAAGCAGGCTCATTGCTCCCGAAGGAGTGAGCAGTGAATGGGTGTCAGAAGAGATGAGCGGTTTCCCCCCATCCATTTTGTATACTTATTTTAGACCCACACTATACTTGCCATCCCCAGACAGGAACAGGGCTAATGGAGAATGCCCAGCCACTTTGCTGCAGGCGTGAGGAAGCACTGATCTACTTATCCTAATCCTAGCTCTCGGGGTAATGCCAGCACCATCTTTGAGATAAAGATTTGCCAGACCTTTTGTCTTTCTTTTTGAATGTGGGCTTTTATGGGTGTAATCTGCTCCACAATCTAAAGGGCATTATGATTCGGCTGCTTTTCCCTGGTGGCCCAGCGGAAACCGTTCCAGCAGTGGCTGGCAGTCTATCCCATGGCACCAGCTCCCAGGCCTCTCTGTACTTTGCCAGCTCAGGCAGCTGGGCAGGACTGTGCATAGGAGGGCCACTGTTCTCGCCCTCTTTCTGCACTGCCTCCCTTCCCTGGCTCTGACACCAACATGCAGAATGTTCTCTGTGCACCAGACGCTGTTTATGTTCGCAGACCAGAGGGAACAAGTCCAGTGGCAGTACCCATGCCTGCCTGTCTTGTCTCCCTTGTGATATTCACTTGATCTGTTTGTTCCTCAACTGAGCAGAAGAAAAGCCATGGCCAGTACTGCATTGTTAGTTTGGGCACTGGAGGCCCCTTCATTCCTGGCACAGCGTCCCTGCAGAGTTGAGGTCAGGTGAGGGGTAAGCGTGGTAAACTGCAGGCGGGGTAGATTTTAATGACTGTGAAAAAGATGAAGCTCACTTTCTACTTGGCACTTTCACTTTCACACCTACAATTAAGAAAGAAAAAAAAGACACCTTTATAACCAGAGAGCTCAGAGATACAAGTGTTATAGAAACTTGTTCCTCACTAGAATGCTATCATTTTTTTTAAAGTCAGTATTAAGATATTTTCTTTAGTGGACATTGACTCATCTCTTTTATACATTATTTCCTTTCTGATTAAAAAAAATCAAATAGAACAACACAAGTAAAACACCCAATTCTGCCTTCAGGTTTAACGCTCTGTCTTTTATAATCTCAGTAGATGGGAAATGTGTTGAGCATGTGTCTGATATTCTAGAGCTCATTTAAGTCCAATGTGTGTCTGAAATGCAGCAATATGTGGAAACACTTATATAAACTGCGGCAACAGAGCGCTTTTTCTCCCCCCACCAACATAACTCGCCTTTCTGCCAAGAAGTTTTTTGGCAGTTTTTAAAAGGTTTACTCTATTAAAAATGTTATAGACCAAATGGTTTTCCAATTGTCTTCACTGGGGGCACTGACTTCAGCCCCAGAAGAGAGGCGTGCAGAAGTTCTAGGGTCTTGTTTATTTACACAGAAAATTGTTGTTAATTGTCAGACACTGCTCTAGAGAACAGTTTATGTGTACAGTTCATGAAAAGGGAGTTTGGTATTGAGATAAAATTATTTATTTTAAACAAAGGCCGTTCAAAGTGAGGAGATGGGTTTCCAGATCCCTTGTGTTTTATAAAATGCCATATTTTCCTGTTTATGTGATTGTTGATGACACTGTGTGCCTCGGGGCCCTGCAGAGGGCTGTATGAAAGCTGCACTTGTGGTCTATCTTCCTGACATGACATTCCTTTCATCTAGCTTTGTTTCCAAAATATGTGTATGCAAATATCCAAGGGACACACCAAGTGTTGCTTTTAAAATAGACATTCACCAAATTTGATCCATACTTGTGCTTATGTGTTTTCTTTTCTCCCCACTCTAGAACAAGAATCTCCTTTATGCGAAGATGAAGGGAGGACAGAGGCGGAAGCGGAGGGTAACGTGCACTGGTTGGGCTGTTGTAGGGGAAAATTAATGTTTGCTGAGTGGGGGATTTGACAAGTAGGAGCCTTCAGCTGTTGGAAAGTAGCAGAATCCTGTCCCATGCAATGCTGAGGGCTGAGCAGAGGTCTTGTGTGACTGGGCCCACACCTAAAACGTCAGGCCTTGACTTCCAGGATAACTTCCCCAAACTTAAGCACACAATTTTTAGTGGAATGCCCAGTTTTGTGGTGATTCCATCCCTTGTGTTTGGTCAGAGGGTATGTATTGTATCCCCCGACTTGGGTGGGAGATGTAGGGGATACCTGACAGACAGTAGGTCTTCCTTCAAAGGGTCTGCAGGCCAGTGGATGAAACCACTGATACATCTGCATCCTTTATATAAAAACAAGACAAGAATAAGGAAGCGTCAAACTGTAAGCTCCAAGCCATCATTATAAAGGAATGTGGGAGCAAAAGACTAGATGAATAAACCTTATTTCTCCTACATCTCTTTCCTCTTGGCCCAGCCAGACTGACGCAGAATTCCTTCCATCTGCCATATTTGTTTGCTGACTACTGAGTTTACTGAATAAGTTACTAACTATCCCAGGGCTGTCCAAGGTGGGATCTTGGTGTGAGTGCTCTATATTTAGCTACTGTGTATACGGCTTTATCTCATGTAAAGCTGAATGCTAAATTTGCTTTGTGATTCTAATGCATTTTATGGCACTGAGACTTAATAAGTGATCAGTGTCTGTTCTGCTAATCCACTGGTATTTTATAGGCAGAAAGGCCTGGACACTAGCCTTCTTCCTGACCAGATTGGAGAGGCCAGGAAGAAAGAACCTCATTATTACACAGTAAATTACCATAAGATAGTAACCATGTTAGTTGAAATATACAAAGCGAAACACATATCCAAACATATAACCATTTATTCAGAATAGCAAATACCTGAATCCTGGCAAAATTTGGGAATCGGGACAGTGGTAACTATGATCATCCTGAACAGTTCTGCCAAATTTAGAGAGTTCTTTAAGAGGTGTGAATTTCAGGTTTCAACATTAATCCTCTAGCTGCTGTGCCTCCCAGCAATACACAGAAGACCTACGGCCAATTTCCTACGTGAGAAGCATAAACTTGTTACATCTGGAAACAGATATTGTTTGGGAGAGTTAACAGGGTTATTAGTGGTTTTCATTGGTGATTGTAGCTTCCAGTGGCAGATGGTGACAGGAAGAGTGTAATATGCTTCTGAGAGAACGTCAAGAAATTCTATTCTAGGAGTTCAGAATACACATAATTTACCAGGAAGATGGCTTGCATATCTCCCCAAGGCACAAAGGGGACATTTCCAAATAAGACCAATGATTGGCCCCAAATGAATAACTCAGCCTGTTACTTTGCCTTTTCTTCCTGGCCCACCATTCCTTGAACCCTGACTCACTGAATGACTGTGGGTCACAAGCTACGTTGCTTTTCCTTGAGACCAGTGATTACCAACACTCAAAATTCAGCTGGGACACATATTATAAAGGACTTTACTTTGGCCTCAACTCCCTCCACATGGAAAAGGCTTAGCATCTAGGAAAATAAAAGTCGCATTGACCCAAAGGTATCAAATTCTTCCTATTCTCAGGCATCGATAAAGACCCATTCTCAGACCATAAGCCATGAACCCCTCTGGACTATTGAGAAAGCAGAAGTTGCCTCTCAACAACATCAGACTTTAGATGGTGTTCCCTTCTTACTTGAAAACCTTAGCCACCGCCTCAAGAACATCAATCGATATAAAGAAATTATGGGCTTGCTTTTCTGAAAAATCAACACATCCCCCAAGGAGGCTGATCATCTGCTGAGGGTTTTTAGGAGACATTCCCGGGGTTCTTTCATAATGTACTCTGTATAAACTAACTAGTCCTCCCCTGAGTGATTGAGAAGACAAATATAAAAGTGCCTTGCCCTCTGTAGAACATAATGGAAACCAAGGCTCATTATTATTATTACTCTCAAGTGCTGGATTCAAACCTGACAATTAAGCATTCATCATGAAGTTCAAGTGACTGCTTCTTTTCCTCCCTATGCATTTTCTTCTCTTTACCTCCAATCTCTGACATTTTCTGGATCTGGATAGCAGGACTTTTTCCCATGATATTTGATATTTGGTAAACACGAGCATCTCATAGTCTCTTTTAACATAATAGAATTTTTGGAATAAATATTATCACTAAATAGAAAAATATTTATGGCATTAAATAGACTTTTTCAGTGCACATTTCTGCTACCCAGATCCCCCAGGATAGGCCAGACCACTCTAGGTGACAACACCTAAAAGAAAAAATATTGTTTTGGAAACGACATGCTACTTTTTTAGCTACCAAGGGGCCTTGCTTACTTTGTAATTCCCACCTTATTTGTGATGGATCCGTGCACAGTGAGTTATATCTTTAATAATTAATGCTTTTGCCAGTCAGAATGTGTAAAGACATTTACAAATACTAAGCTCAGGTTCTATTCCTCTTTGGGAGAGTTTTGCTAACCTTTCCAGAAAGCCACAGCAGGTCAGTCCCATGGGCAAGAGAGAGTCACCTGTGAATGAACTGCCCCCATCCTTTCATGGAGGCTTGGCATGTAACAGACTTGTTGGTCATCTGTAACTACAACCTCTTTTTTATATTTTTGTTCCATTACTGGAAGGCAATTTAAATAAACAAATATCTTCCAAATCTTTGAAATTTTTTTTTTTTCTTGCTAAACACTGTGTTGTAAAGCTTCAATTACTAGCCCAAATCCAAACCTCAAAAACTAGATAGAGATTAGAGAAGGAATGGAAAAACCCTGACTCATTTGGAATATCACAGATACAAGAGATTTCAGAGTATGGAGTCTTGAATCAAAACAAAGTAGAGGTCCAGAAAATGTCCTTCTTTGTAAATGATCACTCAAGCCCTTCCCTTAATGAATCTCTTTGGTGGATGCTGGCATGGAAGAAGCAGTCCTAACTATAGGATGACCTGGGGCCAATTTTGAGGTTCTAATTCTCACTTGGCCCAACTCTGTCACCTATTTTAGAACATTCATCTAATAAGATAATTTAATGTTCTTCAGATTCCCTCTCCTACCTACATAATGACATAGAATAATAATTCTCTTTCCTATGGAGAAAGAGCTTAGTTTAGCTGGTTCATCCCAAATCTTTTTGCCCAAAATAATTGCTTAAAAGCCACATTTCAATTCATAAAGAACTCTATGGTTGTATGGATGACACACTTACTGAGTTATATTCATAAGCCACTGAGGTATTAATCAGTGCATTAAATAATCTTTTAGTAGGTGGTGGGTAACACTGTTACCTTGTCATTAAGCCAATAGATAAGACACAATTACCGTTCACTTCTTTTGTGAAATGTCTGCATCTGATGTTCACATATAATACCAAACCATTCTTGTTTTCAGAGTGTCAATCCGTATCTACAAGGACAGAGGCTGGACAATGTTGTCGCAAAGAAGTCTGTGCCCCATTTTTCAGATGAGGAGAAGGACCCAGAATAAAGAGAAGATGCTGAGTGGAAACTCGCGCCCCTTGCCACTACTGTGCATGAGTCACTAAAGCCCCTGCAAATAGCAGTATGTTTCCGATTCAGATAATTATGGATGAAAAGCAGCTGTTCTTGCATCGTCCTTCACACTGATGGCTCAGCTTTCTGCTAAGTTAGAATAAGAGTTCTTTTTGTCTTTTTTTTTTTTTAATGTGGATCTGCACTCAACATTAACATTAAAATGTATACGTCAAGTACAATAAAAAATAAGACTAGGAAATACTCAGATTTCTTGCAGTTTAAATGGTGTTTGGGGCTGTGCTGTTTTGGCCATGTCTGCAAAAAACCTGACATTTGATTTTGATTATGCAATGCATCCAGCCCTCAGGCCTTGTTACACACCAATAAAGAAGTCTGTGCTCACAGGGAGGACCTGACATATCTCTCTTGGCTGTATCTTAGTAAATGTTTATTCAAGCATTGGCATGTGAATGTGAGTTTTTTTGGAACAATATAGAGAACAATTTTCTTATTTACTAGAACAACCTTACATACATGTTCTTGTCTGATCTTAATAGTGAGGGTATAACAAGGGTTGAAGTAAATGAACCAAGTATTATCCCAACTTTACAGGTGATAGAACTAAGAATGATTAACACACCACTGAATATAATCAGCAAAACTCATATGGAAGACTACAGAGAGATAGCCTGGCTTTTTTCAATACATAAATTTCAGCTGGTGGGGGATATTATAGATTGTAAAGGATCTAAGGGACATAAGAGATATGAATGAAATAACAGGGTCATCTTTGCATCCTGACTCAAGTATATAAATTTTAAAAAAATTGACCAGTTAGAGAGATTTGAGCAGTGACTGGATGTTTGGTGCCATTTAGTTCTTACATGGTATTATGATATTTTTCGGATCCCTTATCTCTTAGGGATAAGCATTAAATGTTGACTAGATTAAAATGATGTTCTAGATTTTGTTTGAAATAATCCAGTGGTAGTGTTGGGGGTGGGCAGAGGGATGAATCCAGATTGGCCATGAATTGAGAGCTATAGGTCATGTGTAGATGAACACTCATTTTACTTCTACCTTAATATTTGTGTATATTTGAAATTTCCTACACTACAACCACATTTAAAGGTTAAAGTTAATGGTAGGTTACAGTAAACATTGGCCTGGGAATAGCAGTGTAGGACAAGGTGGAAAGTTTTATGGATAAGGCTGTGGAAAATATGAGAAAACAAAACAGAAGATTAATGAAGATACTTTTCCTGGGCATCATGGAAGAAGTAACAGGGAGGAATATGGAAGAGAAAGTCTGGATCGTGGCTTGGTGAACTGGATGACAAGCACAGAGTAGCTGGTAGGAAAAGGGATTTTTGTGAAAGAAGGAAGAAAACATGCAGGCAGTGCAGACGGGGAGTGGGGGGAGGGCTCCATTGAAGAGCCACGAGCTGTGTCATCCGGGCAGAGTCCAGCCACATCTACAGCAGAGACACACTGATTCACCTGTGGGCTGGGAGGGGTGGTTACCTCCTGTCTCAGTCTATCAGCCTTTCCACAATGCTCCAGTAAGGAACTTTGAAACCAGGAAGGTGGGTGAAGCCACCTCAGGGACATGCAGAGAACAAAAGAAGAGCATATCTGACACATTAGCCAACATGTAAGGCGCACTGTGTTAGTGCTATCAGCCATTAATCCTGACTGCACTCCCACTGTGTGTCCAGCCTACCAGAGATGGCCTTAGGACACCTGTATTCTCAGAGGAGTTTCCAGTGGGGCCATTCCAGAAAAGAATTTCCTCTCTTTGTGCTGCTAGGAGACAGAGAGATAACCAGCAGGTCGTTCAGGGTTCTCAGCAGCATGTGTTTGAAGCTACCCTCTGCTCCTATTGCCTACCATATAAGTTTCCAGTTTTAGATTTCTAGGGGTGGCTGTTCAAAATGTATTTGTCTAAACAATGAAGAACATTTCAGGATCCGCCTGAGGTTCCTGAATAGACAAATGCTCACCTAGAAGTGTTTTTTACCAGGGAGGTAGGGATCTGTCTGCGTTGGGCAGCTACCTCGAGGTGATGAGACCTTAGAAAACTGTAATCATCCACTTGACTTACACACAGTGACTGCCAGACAAGGAGAATTTTTAGAATAAATATTATCACTACCACCCACTCTGCACTTCCCAATCTCCTGAAACCGAATTCACTTCTTTCTCTGTTTACGTAGCTAGGGACAAAGAGCAGCATAAACATATTTACTCCTCTTCTTCCCTTTGAAAGTTTTCAGAGATAACAAGTTTCACTGAGACATGCCAGTTAAGAGCCATGATCATAGGCATATGGTCTGGGAAGAGAAATCTCCAGGTCCTCTGTATCTGCTACAGAATAACATAGTGATTACTAAGATGCCAGTACCTTGGCCCAGAAAAATGGATACATTTATTTAAAATAACAAATCCAGTAAGATTGTCAGTTCTAGAAACTCAGTCCTCCTGAAAAGAGTATGAGAGTGGGGAATGAGAGAGCTGGGGGAAAGTTAGTCATTATACCGACTGTTGGGCAGGCAGGCATGCACAGGAGAGAAAGTGAGAGAACAGTAAGGGTGCAAGTTGAGAAGCTCTGCTTCTGGGGCTTCTTTATGAAATAAGTTATAGAAAATACTGATCCAGTTACGTATCTGTGTGTGTTGGTAGGAGGCACTACAAAAAGATGAAGGAAAAGCAGCTGTGGAACTTACTGCTAAAGTTCATGCAGTGTGCTCAGAAAATCCCATGCCCACATTTTGCGGATGGCATTATAGATCTATCAGAATGGCAAATAAATATGTTGGGACCTGAGGATGCTGAGCTAGTAGGATTGAGTAGGGTACTGCAGTGGCTCCCATTTAGAACCTAGATAAATCAATATATGTGAAAGCTCCCAATTCTGGACTCTGGTAAACTCATTATTATCTCAGAATTTTAAAATGTAACAGAACGAAATAGATTCTACCTGTTCTCTGACACCCAAGAATAGTTTGTACACCCAAACCTTCCCTGGAGTCCTTTCTGCCCTGATGTCAAAGTCAGTGAATATGGCACTTGAGGGAGAAAAGACAATCCATCAGAGAGTCTGAACTGTGAAGGCACCTAGTGCGCTATTGGGTCCCTATTACTGTGCAATCAATATGAGCACTGCATGTACTCAGAAATATAGTGACAGTTATTTTTATGTTTCCAAGAACTTTTCAAGCACACACCTGACTTAGCAACAGGTAGTCCAGAGTCTCCCTCTTCAGGGCCCTTTCAAACATTTGTGTAAGAATTTCAAGGTTGTTCATCAATCAGAAGTGGGAAGTGAAGTTAGAGCACCCTTAATCCACAGTTGCAGGTGTTTCTAAATTAAAATCCAGCTTCAGGACTACATGGAACTTCTCCAATTATGTGCTGCCTCACTACTGTCTAATCCTATCCTTCCTCCAAGATCCGGTGATTGCTTTTAAAAGCCAAGCAAAAGCAACTAATATACACATTTATACACTTTTGACAAGACGTGGGATCTTACCATGCTGTACCTACATAATCAGGAGGAGCCAGTGGCTCTTCCTCCAAGTGTATTACTCATGTAGTCTCTGCCTTCTTGTCCTCCACACACAGAGGAGGATGTCATTCAACACAGCCTTTCACTGGGACCTCGGGTTTATTTCTTTTAAAAAGTTTTAAAAATTTTTATTAGTAAATGTTTTCAGTACATAATGATTACATTCATTGTGGGAAATTGGCAAAAGTACATAACATCTCAGTTTTATTTTTCTTTTTCCCCTCCATCCACATTTAAATTTTTTTTCTTTTTTGTTAGCATCAGATTCATTTACTTATTTTATAAGTCCTTATCGAATTAGTTATAATAAACATGGATTAAGCCAGACATGCAGTCAAAAAAACATACAAAAACATATAAAGTATATAAAATGTGGATGACCACCTAGGTGACTCTCCTTGAAAGAGGAGCAGTCACCTCTATTTTGGCTGAGCCTGACCCTATTTTCATGTACTGAGATGTACAGAGCTGGCTAGGACTTTTCCTTATCCCTTCAATTGGCTTTAAGCAATGCATATCAGTCTATTAGAGGTGCTGATGGTGGTCTTTGGAGATGGCAGGTGTGTTTCCCCAGACCCCCTGTTGTGCCCTTGAGTGAGCCTGGATGAGGCGGGATGTGTGAGCCAATGCTCCACACTGTCAACTGGGATCAAGCCTTGGGATAGAGGCTATGACGTCCTGGAGCTTGAAAGATTACTCATCAGAGCTGAAGTACCCACCCAAAAACATTAGATACTATCTCAGTTGTGTTATGTAGATTACTCTTTCTGCATACCCTCCTTGCTGCATTTGCAGAGGTGATTTCAGGCCTCCTACCTAGCCCAGCTCATGCTACTCACCTACTTCCCACTGTTCTCACAGTCACTCATCCTCAAGCCACTCCCTTCTTCATGAATGAATAAAAACTGGGTTCAGCCTTGGGTCAAGGCCTTTGTTCTGGATGGCCATCATTATGGCTGGACTTAGGACCCCTTGGCTCCCCATAACTACAAATATGCCTTGCTGTCTCTATTCTCGCCATGGGTTACACTGGACCTGGTAGATTGGAATTAACTCACTAGAATTCCAATAACTTTTCTTGGGATTACAAATACAAACTTCCTGGGCCATGATGAGGACTGGGAAGGGCTCTGTCTATAAAACACATAAGATACTTCCAGTAAGGTGGCAGAGAAATAAGCAGCAACAAATCAACCTCTCCAAAGTTTGGAGTCCAGACACTAGAAAATAATAATATGGGGAAGAAAAGAACAAAAGGTGTAGGTACCTAGGACCTAGGAAATATCTGAAGGGAAAACTGGAGCCCACAAAGAAATGAAGAGACAGACCACAATGCAGAAAAAAGAAGAGGCACCTGCACTTTCTCTCCAGCTCCTGACTGGCAGCATGAGAAAGGCAGGTCAAATCTAGACACACAGTGAAAGCAGGCAAAGCAGTAAAAAATCCTTCAGGGAGAAATGCACCAGTGGAACAGAGCTGTGGATACTGTGAGCTACAACAGCTAGTGGATGACTCCAATCCAGTCCAATTGTCATATCCCTGTAAGAATCCTTGGTCAGATACCATTTTAGGGAGGGGCCAACTGAACTCAAGACTCAGAGCAGCCAAGTGTTGGCTTCAACTCAGTGGTCCTAGTATTAAACTCCCAGAGTGACTGGGAGAGTGACAACCACAGGAGATGTCCAGAGTCAGACAGCCATGGTCAAGCCAGCAAGGCACCAGTCCCAAGACCAGAGCACAGGACCAGCCTGAACGTTCATGGATTTGAAAGTATCAGAACCAGCACCCTGCCCTAATCCTACTGCAAGCTCACTGGTGATTATCTGGCATAGATCTGGGATCTAGTGGCCTCCTTTGTCTACCAGAAAGAATACAGTCACACCCTGAATTGGACACTGCCATAAATCTATAGCCATTAGAAGATAACCACAGACTTGAAATCACAGAAAAATTTCTTGCTTTTTTTTCTCCTTTTCTTTACTTTTTTCTGTTTTTTTACTGTTTCTTTTTCATGAATGATTATTGTTTTCCGATTTTCTGTTTTGTTTCATTCTTGTTTTTATTTTTTCCTTCTTTCTGTCTCTCCTATCTTTTTTACTAGTTTCCTAAGGTTTGAGTAACCTTTCTTTGTCCTTCAGCTTTGCTTTTAATCTCTTTATCTTCTATTTCTCTATTTTTTTCCTCTTCTCTATTTTAAATTTTTTACCGCTATAGTAAAATTTCTCTACTGAGTGGAAATATACTGTACATAATATTCTAATTTGTCTTGCATTTTATTATATAACTAAATCCTGTATCTATAGTTAAAGGCAACAAATTATTAGTTATCATGATTTGTCTTATTCTAGTCTGTGCTTAATGATATTTTCTTAATTAATTAACTATATAGGTACATTTCAGGGATACATAATGATCACATTTATTATAGGGAATTTGTACCTATACATGATATAACTTGATTCTTTTTTCCCCCATTCTCCTACCCTCCCTTTAAACCATCTTTCCCTCCTTTACAAATGTTTTGTTTCAATTTTTTCTTCTACTTGATTGATGCTATTGTTATTACTGATTGTACAACTTTAGCCAAGGTAACACAGTTGTTGTGATCAGTTGTTCTTCCTTGTATGCCAATACCTATATTATCTGGGAGTCATAATCAATAGTATAGTCCATTACCAAGGAAACACTAGGCCAAACAGGCTGCAACATTTCCTCCCTAATAAATTGAAGAAGCAGGATCCTGGGACACACTAAAAACCAAAAGCAATCTCTGAGAAGTAGTCATTCCCCAGAGAGGTCTCTGTACTAGTAACAAAACTACCTATCATAAACAGTTTACAAGCCTCAATACAGAAAGCAAATAAGAAAGAGCAAAAGAAAGAAAGAAAGAAAGAAAGATGAGAAAACATGGAAGCAAGATGCAACCTGTTATGGCTTGTGTCTGGGTGTCCCCCCAAAGCCTCATGTGGTCGTGGGGCAGGCTTTTAGACTGTGGCCCTGGCTTTAAGTGCATGGTGAATGTGAGAGCTACACCCGCCCTGGAGTGGATAGTTTGCATATGTAAGGGACAGCTAGAGGGTGCTTGTGGTCATTCCTCCCCCATTTCCTCCCTTGTGGGTGCTGGTTGCTTTTGCTGTGTTCGGCCGCCATGAGCTATAGCTCTCTGCCATGTGCCACTCTGCCTTGTAATCTGCCAAATACAGACTGAAACCTCCACAAACTATAAGCGAAATAAACCTTTCCTTCCTTAATTTGGGGTGTCAGATATTTTGTCCCAGCAATGAGAGAAAAGTAACCAAGACACAACCCATAATCCCCAACTTTCCCAAGACAAAGCTAGATGGCATTGACATGAGAGAAACCAAAAGTGACTGTGTTGGTTTGGGGATATTTTGCAAGGGAGAGTAATACAATACAGGACACATATTTTATATGATTTTTTACAATAGTTACCCAAAGAACGATACACAAAAGGGCAGGAAATCTGTCTACACATCAAGACCAAGGAAACCAGCTGAGGGCCTGGATCCCATGATAATGTCCTGAATGAGTCCAGCTTAAGACCTGGAGCTCATAACAATGCCTCCCACGAGTCCAGCTGGAGGCCCTGAGCCCATAACAATGTCTCATGAAGTCCTGTTTCATGGATCTGTGCTATGAAGGCCCAAAGGTCAGTGATAGAATCTAGGAAGTTTGTGCTAGCAGGATGAAGGATCTATGCTAGCAGGCTGAGGGATTTGCATTAGAAACAGGAAGCAATGATCAGAAGAACCAGAACTCCCCTGGAAGGTACCACAGCCATCCTCAGCAACAGTGAGGTCCTGAGCTTCTCCAATGATCAAGATGGTTGAGTTTCCATCAAGGAAGCCAATGTAGCAAGCTTCTCTAAGAGACCAGCAGTGCACCATCTTCCCCTTCAGAGCCAGGAAGCCATACTCAAAGTGAAGACCAGAGCTCCCCCAAAGTACCAAAGCCATTCTCAGTGCCAGCGAGGTCCCAAGCTCCTCGGAGGATGAAAACAGCCAGGTTCATCAGGAAAGCCAGCATGATGAGCTCCTCCAAAACAACCAACAGCTCCTTATAGCTTCTGCCAGCTCCAACAGCCTCTCTCAGCTCCCAACAGCCACAACTTTTCCTTCTCCAGTTCTGCCTCTTATGTTGCTGGCAACAATTCCCAGGTGGGTCTCCCACACCCAGAACCGTGTTACTCAGTTCAGCTGGGGGTTATAAGTTGAGCACCAGTTATCAATCCACTACAGTGACCCATCTGAATTTCCTGAAATGGTAGCAGCAGAAGTAGTAAAATAGACGAATAAATCTCTCAATAAAACCAAAACAGAAATAATTACACAGATAATTAAAGAGATGATGACCATAATGAAGGAAAGCGTTAGTGAATCTAGAGTAGTGTTGAGTGGCTGAGCTGGAGATTGTTCACAAGTGTGGAGATGAGCCAAGGAACACACTAGGTGAACAAGTGTTCCAGCTCCAAGGACACTAGGCCTGACTGGTGAGCTAGTTGTTAGGCAGTGTGGTTTCACCTGACATCAAACTGCTGAGTGTATATATAAATGCACTGCAGTCATTGAGCAGTTATTTTCACCAACAGGAGAGCCCCACCTCATCACAGCTTTTGGCATCTTGTCTTCATTTCTTCACCTTCCTGCCACCCTTCATGGTCCTCATCCTGGGGAGTTTGAGAACAAGAATGGCTGTGGCAGTTTGGTGCCCAAACAGGGACTTGGAGCATGAGAAATTCATCACTTAGCAGATGAGAAGGACACCTCCAGTATGCATACAAAAGAGAGAGAGGTGTATCAATATCCTCAGTATTGAACCCAATGGTGTTATCAATATTGAGCTCAATGGTGTATTGATATCCTCAATATGTATCCCATCAATATCCTCAATATTAAGGCCATATCAGGTGTAAAAATGTGGCAAACAGTTCTCAAAGAACATGTATATAGAAAAGATTATATAGATGTATATGGAAATGCTTATTGTATTATTGATTTTTTTTCTTGTTTTTTTTTTTTTCTTCCAGTACCAGGAATCGAACTCACAACCTTGCACTTGCCAGGCAGGCACTTTGCCGCTGAGCTAAATCCCCAGCCCCTGTATTATTGATTTCTGTATTTACCTTTTATTGTGGACTTGGAATAGGGAGTGTTTTAAAGGTCATATGCTTGTTGAGACAGTGATGAAGGATTTGGCTTGGAGCACTATTTTAAAATCAACTACTAAGCAGGAAAAAGATGGTGAAACAGCCATCGTGATAGAGCTTAAGCCCTCTAATCTTAATCAGACGAGGAAAGAGCTATGGGGAACAAAAAAGACCTTTCCCCATTAGAGGAGTGTTTCACAGTGGCTTCAGTTTCAAAGCTGTCAAAGATAAGATCAATAACTTTAACTGAGGTACAAGTGGTAAGTTCTGCCTTTTCAGTTCAGAGAAATTTTGCTGCATCACAGGCTAAAAATTCAAACCTTCATAGAATAGAGCTATCCTTTAAATTGATTGTTCAACAATTAGTCTTCAAGAATGCAGATACATGCTATAAAGAGGCTTTACAAGCCCACAAACAAAGAGATGATTCAAATTTATACAGACATTTGCCCTTACATGTACAGGGGGCTACCCTGGCAGCAACTATCACTCAGGTTATTCACCCACAGCCTAGAAAAAAGGGAAAAAGATAAATTATTTGTTTCAGCTGTGGAGGCAAAGGACATTTTATATTAAATGTATTCATGCCTCCAGATGTACACATCTTCCAAAATGTAAAAGAGTGTTATTAATGGAGATAGATTTTTTTCTCTCAGATTCAGACATTTGCCTTTCTTTTGTGCTTCAACTGCTTGTGATAGAAGGTTCATGTCAAGCCTACATGAGATTACCAGTCAGCAATATTAACAAAAATTTATGTGATGTACATCCCATTAAAGGTCAACAAGTAAGGTAAAAGCTTCTTATGTACTACATAGGGATGATTGACTAAAATGGCTATTTTATGTCAAAATGAAAATTCATGTATGTTACAAAATGTCATCATGATTGTCATGCTGCAATATTATGTTTGCTTTTGATTGCAAATTTTCTGTGTAAAATTATATAACAGTTATCTGTTAATATTCTATTGGGATTCAATAACTAGCACGTCCATGGTTAAGTGGAAATAATGGTACTACTTTGGATATCAAAGTGCTGGATAATCCAATAAAATTATTATGTTAAGCTCACTGTTTCCATTACAATGTAATGTCATTGACCTTCTCTTCTGGATGTTCAGCAAGTGAGGCTTGGAAAACAAAATTTAGACAAAATAGATGGGCTAGGAGGACAGCCAAAATTTTGGCCCTGGCCCCCTGAGGTCAATGAAGACTCAGGATATGACACCCCATCCCGCAACTCTGGTGAGTTATACAAACTCCTGACCAAGGAGATTGTGGGACCACAGAGGAAAGTGATATACAATGTATAGTGTGTCTAAGAAGAGTCACCAAAAGTAAAAAGTCTCTCAAGCTTTCACAGAAAGCAACTCGATCAAGCAATGGCTGTGCCTCATCCAGATGGCTGACACTGACAGAAATGAAAGGCACTATGCATGCTTCCAAGGTAAATCCTGAGAAGACTAACAGACCTTGATGGGTAGCAAAAAATTAATTTTAATTAATAGAGGCCTCACTTTAACTTGGTTTTGAACATCCAGTAGAAAAGTATAACCACAGAAAAGAAAATCATCTGCAGAGTCCTGCAAACACAGCTCCTCCAACTTCAACTGAACACCAATTGATTGCAACTATAAAACAGAGAAGTGGGAGACGTTGGGAGTGGCTGAGTTGGAGATTGTTCACATTTTTGGAGCCAAGAACGTAGAGCTCCCAAGGAATGCCCCAATGGCATGGAGCACTTCAGGCAAACAGATATTCCAGCCCTGAGAACATGGGGCATGAGAATTGATCTAGTTGCTAGGCAAAGGGATTTTACCTGATATCAACCTGCTGAGTATATAAATGAATGCACTGCAGTTGTTGAGCAGTTCTTTTTGGCAGCAGGAGAGTGAGCACCACCTGATCTCAGCCTTCCATTCTTCAACTTCTCACCACCCTTCACAGTCCTCACCCTGGTACCCTTATCCTCCACCACAGTGGAGTAGATAAAGAAATAGAACAGCTTAGGAAAGATATGCAAACTGTAAATACCAAAAATAAAATATAAGTGGATTCAATAAAACAGTATAAATCCAGTAGATTAAAAATTCTACTGAAATTATATGCAGTAGAGTCAATCAATGTGAGGACAGAATATCAGATCTAGACACAGGGCTGTGGCTAGTGATCATCAAAAGAAAGACTTCTTAAAAATAGCAAGAGACCATAAAAAATAAATCCAATGGCTACTAGATTATGCAAATAGGATTAATTGGAATCTGAAGAATCAGAAGATAGCACAGAGTATAAAAAATATCTGGGGGCTGGGGATTTAGTTCAGCGGCAAAAGCGCCTGCCTGACAAGCGCAAGGTCGTGAGTTCGGTTCCCGGTACCAGAGGAAAAAAAAAAAAAAAAAAAAATCTGTACACAGAAATAATAGCAGAAAACTTTCCAAGCATGTAAAAAGGATTTGACAAGTAATAAGTGAGGCCTATAGAACACCAAATAGCCATAACTGGAAAAAAACTATACCAAGGCATTTAATAGTCAAGAATCCAGAAATTCAATACAAGTATAGACTATTAAAAGCTAGCAGGGAAAAGAGACAAATCACGTATAAAGGAAAACCCATCAGAATCACAGCAGATTTCTGAACTTCAAACTTAAATCAAGGAGAGCTTGGAGTGGACTATTTCAAGCCCTAAATGAAAACAACTCCCAACCCAGATTGATGTACCTGCAAAATTATCTGTCAAAACTGATAGAGAAATAAGATACTTCCATGATAAAGAACACCTGAAGAAATTCATGAACACCAAACCAACACTCCAAAAAGTTCTGATGAATTTTCTGGAAAGACAAGAAAGACAACAGTTCAAAGAATCCCAATAAAATGAATCCTCTTGGCAAGGTAAACAATTAAATAGAAAGAATAGAAAAGGAACCAACAAGTGAAAAATAATATAATGACCAGAATAAGTCAATACCTGTAAATTAAAACCATCAATGTGAGTTCATGGTCACAATGCACCAATCAAAAGAAACAGATTGGCAGAATGGATGAAGAAACAAGATGCTACATGGAGTATTGCTGCATGCAAGAAACACATTTAACTCAAAAAGAAATCCATAAACTGAACGTCAAAGATCGTTATGGTTGATACATTGCATCAACTTGAGAAGTCTAGAAGCTTAACTAAGTAACTCAACAGTTCTATATCCTGGGGTGAAAAAGAAATGCCCTTATACTCTTGGATGTTGTTCACTGTGTCAACTTGAGAAGTTTAAAAGTTCAACTTTAAACTTTAAAGTGACTCAGCAGGGGACCAGAGTCCTTACTTTGTGAACCTCCTTAGCTTGTGGAAGAAGAAGACACAGAGATAGTGTGGGCATGGGTGGAGAGCTGTTATACAACATACAGAGGTAAAAGGAATTGCTGTAAATTTTTATGTGTAGATCTTTTATTTCTTTTGTTAGACTGATTCCTAAGTATTTCATTTTTTGAATGCTATTGTGAAGGGTGTGTTTTCCCTAATTTCTCTCTCAGTAAGTTTTTTGTTTGTGTACAGGAATGTAATTGATTTTTGAATGTTGACTTTGTATCCTGCTATACTACTGAATTTGATTATTAAATGTAGAATTCTCTTGGTGGAGTTTTTGGGATCTTCCATGTAGAGTATCATGTCATCTGCAAATAATAATGATTTTAATTCTTCCTTTCCTGTTCTTATTCCTTTTATTTCTCTCTCTTGTCTAATTGCTCTGGCTAATATTTTCAGAACTGTGTTGAATAGGAGTGGTGATAATTGACCTTCTTGTCTTGTTTCTGATTTATTGTGAGAGCTTTCAGTTTTTGTCCATTTAATATGATATTGGCTTTTGTTTTGTCATAGGTGGCTTTTATCAGATTGAGGTGAAGACCATATATTCTGATTTTCTGTAGGATTTTTATTATGAATGAGTATTGGACTTTGTCTAAAGCTCTTTCTGCATCTACTGAGATGATCATGTGGTTTTTGTCTTTGGCTCTGTTCATATGGTGTATTACAGTAATTGGTTTGTGTATATTGAACCATCCCTGCGTTCCTGAGATGAATCTCACTTGGTCATGGTGTATTATATCCTTGATGATTTACTGCATTCTGTTTGCTAGTATCTTATTGAGGATTTTTGCATCTGTGTTCATTAGGGAAACTGGCCTCTACTTTTCTTTTTTGGTTAGGTCTTTCTCTGGTTTTGGTATCAATAAAATACTTGCCTCCATGAATGAGTGAGGAAGAACTGCTTCCCTTTGAATTTCATTAAAGAGTTCAAAGAGTATTGGTATTAAATCTTTAAATTTCCTGTAGAATTCATCTGTAATTCCATCAGGACCTGGACTTGTCTTGTTGGCAAGCTTTTAATTATGTTTTCAATTTCATTGACTGATATTAGTTTATTCTGAATTCTTATATCTTCTTGATTCAGCTTTGGTAATTCATATATTTCTAAGAATCTGTCCATTTCTTCTGTGTTTTTCATCCTGTGTGAGTAAACATTTTTGAAGTAGGTATTGATGAGCTTCTGAATTTCTGTAGGATCTGTAGTGATTTCAACCTTTTAATTCCTCATTGCATGAATTTGAGTTTTTCTTTCCTTTTTTTGATAAAGTTGGCTAGGGTTTCATTAATTTTATTTATTCTTTCAAGGAAACAACTCTTCATTCATTAATTCTTTGTATCATTTTCTTCATCTCAATTGCATTAATTTGTGTTCTGCTCTTTATAATTTCCTTCCTCTTTTGGGCTTTGGGCTTGATTTGTTCTTTTTCTAGAAGCTTGAGGTGCAGTATTAGGTTGTTTATTTGTGCTCATTATGTTTCCCTGCTGTGAGAAGTCACCACTATAAATTTCCATCTGAGAACTGCTTTCATTGGGTCCCACAGGTTCCAAAAAATTGTATCTGCATTTTCTTTGATTGTGGATACTGCTAAATTTCTTCTTTGATTTCATTTGTGACCTATTAGTTGTTCAGGAGTATGTTATGTAATTTCCATGTGTTTGTGGAGTTTTGTGATTTCTTTTGTCAATGATTTACATTTTCATTGCATTATGGTCAGATAATACTCATAGGATAATTTCAATTCCTTTGCCTTTACTTAAGCATGCTCTATGGGTAGTACATGGTCTATTTTAGAGAATATTCTTTGTGCAGTTAAAAAGAATGTGTATTCTGATGTTGTTCATTGGAACACTCTGTAAAGGTCTACTAATTCCATTTATTTGCAAATTTGGTTTAGTTTTTTTATGTCTTTGCTGACTTTTTGTCTAGTTGATCTATCTCTTTGTGACAGTGGAATATTAAGATTTCCCCATTACAATTGTGATATTGCTTATTTGATTTTTCATGTCTATTAACATTTGTGTTACATAGTTGGGTTCTCCTGTATTTGGTGCATATATATCTAAGATTGTTTATTCTTACCCTGGAAGTTTTCCTCTAACAAGTATGTAGTGACCTTCTTTATCTCTTTTGATCATTCTTTATTTGAAGTTCACATTGTCTGTAAAAACAAGATATCTACCCCTGCTTTTTTCTGGGCTCCTGTTACATGGAGTATTGTTTCCCATCCTTTGACTTTCAGTCCATGAATTTCTTTTTGAGCTAAATGTATTTCTTATAAGCAGCATATTGTTAGAATTTGTTTCTTGATCCACTCTGACAATCTACTTCTTTTGATTGGTGAATTGACACCATTTACATTAATTGTTATAACTGATACATATTGGCTTATCTTGGTCATGGTATTTCCCTGTGCTTGGTCCCCTACTTTTTCCCCCTGTTTAATTGTTTGCCCTGAGTAGTGGTTTCTTTCTGTTATTGTTCTTGGAATTATGGTCATTATTAGCTCTTCCTAGAATATCCTTCAGTACTCTTTTTAGGGTTGGGTTGGTGGTCATGAATTTCTTCAATTGTTCTTTGTTATAGAAGTATCTTGTTTCTCTATTAATTTTGAAAGATAGTTTTGCAAGGTAAGTCAATCTGGTTTGGAATTTCAGGACTTGAAATACTTCACTCCATACTCTTCTTGGTTTGATGGTTTGTTTTGAGATTTCTGCCACGATTCTGCTGGTCTTTCCTTTATAGATGATCTGATTCTTTTGTCTAGCAGCTTTTAATAGTCTGTTCTTGTGCTGAATTTCTGGGATCTTGATTATTATATGTCTGGGTGTAGATTTATTTTGGTTATGGCAAATTGGAATTCTATATGCCTCACTTGAGTGTATGTCAGATTCCTTTCCCGTGCTTGGGAAATTTTCTGCTATTACTTCTGCAAATATTCTTTTTATATCATTTGTATTGACTCCTGCTTTTTATTTACACCTATTAATCTTACTGTGTTTTTCTTTGCATTATCTTGCAGCTATTGAATTGTTATTTCCTTGTTCCTTATAATTTTAAAGAGATCTTTCCTTCCATGATCTCTAGCTGCAATCTTGTCTTCAAGGTCTAAAAGCTTATTTTCAGTTTCATTCAAGCAGTTTTGCTAGCTTTCAATGGAATTTTTAATTTCCTGGATATCTCTTTGAATCTGTTTAATGCATTCCAATTCTTTCCCACATTGTTCCTTCAAGGTTTCCATCATTTTCCTATGCTTGTCTGTTTTTTTTTATCTATGTCTTCTTTAAATATACTGAGCAATTCTTTCACTATGGTTGTCATTTCTTTTTGTAAAAAAGGACATTATTTCTGATCTGATTTCCTCCATAGCTTCCTGGAGCTGTTTTTTAACTACAGTTGCTATCATTTCAGAATTTTCAGGTGTGTGATTTTCAATTTCTTCTATGTTGATGTCTCCTGGATTTGTTCTGGGAGGGCTGGAGGGCTGAGATTGCATTTTGCTCCTTCTTCTTGACATTTTTGAGGCTTTATGATGGTGCTCTCAATGGAAAAGGAGTGGTGGGCAAGCAAGCATTATCTTGGTAGCAAAAGCAGAGAAGGATTCAACCAAAAAAGATAACTACAAGCCAATATCCTTTATGAACATAAGTGCAAAACTTCTCAATAAGATATTGGCAAACAGAATACACCAAATCATCAAAAAAGATCATATACAATGACCAAGCAGAATTTATTCCAGGGATGCAGAGATGATTCAAAATAAGTAATTAATATAATACACCACATTAAAAGAACCAAGGATAAAAATCACATATTATCTCAATAGATTTATCAAAGCATCTGACAAAATTCAATACCTAGACATGATGAATATCCTGAGGAAAATTTGAACAGAATGTCTTTATCTCAATGTGATAACATGTAACAGCCAATATTGTACTAAATTGTCTAAAACTATAAACTTTCACTCTAAATTCAGGAAAAAGACAAGGCCAACTACTATCACCACTCTTGGTCAATAGTTCTAGAAACATTAGCCAGAGTAACTAGACAGAAGAAAGAAAAAAGGAAATATAGATAGGAAATAAAGAAGTTAAATTATCAGTATTTGTTGATTATATGATACTCTTCATAGAAGATCCCAAAAACTCCACCAAAAGAATCCTAGAATTAATTCCCAAATTTGGCAGTGTAGCAGGATTCAAGGTCAACACTAAAAAATCAAAAACCCTCCTGCACATGAACAATAAACAGTGAGAGAGAAATTAGGGGAACAACACATTTCACAATAGCAGCAGGAAAAATGAAATACTTAGAATTCAACTTAATAGAGAAAATATAAGACTCACACACTGAAAACTACAGTACTCTATAAAAGGAGATTCAAAAAAAATCTCAGAAAATTGAGAGATAGTTCTTATTCTTGGATCGTTAGAAGCAATATAGTGAAAATGGCCATACTTCCAAAACTGGTATATAGATTTAATCCAATCCCAATCAAAATACAGTGATATCTCAGTTCACAAACTTAATTCATTCCATGATTCTGGAAAAAATGGCCACATTCATGTTCTCATGCGAAAGATAGCCATTGTCATGTTTGTCACTTGATAAAGAGTTTGCAAACAACAACAAAATTTTGTCAAGAATTTGCCAACCAGAAAGACCTAGATTTTGTTGCTAGTATAGAGAACTCTTTAGTCACTTCTCAGTGATGTAATTTGGGCATGACTAATTTTAGTCCTTTTCCTCAACTCCAAGATCTGACCAACTTTGTTAATTTGGAAGGGGTGGATGCAGTGTATAACCAATGTTGAGTTCTCTGGGCATGTATTCTAGTATTGCTAATGTCTCAAAGGTAACCTAAGTGTTAGCTTACAGAAAAATAGAAACAATTATGTGACTCTGGTAATATCAAGCAAATAAGCTACGGTAGTATCATACAAATATCAATTAACATATCATATGAATCAGTTATGTATTGCTCTTAACTCTAGAGAAGAAATCCACAGTTATGATTTAAACATTAAGACAATCCAGGTATTGATTTCCAGCAAAAACCTACTAAATGCAACAGCTACATCTTTGCTAATGGTAGAAAGAATTTATCAGTAATATTATAGAATTAACTAACAATCCAATGATTAATAAATTGAGATTATACTATTAATAATGTAAGGTTTGGAAATGGGGAACCGCAAGAGGAAAAATTTGAAATCTTAAACTCTATGAGGTGAAATGGAAGAGAAAGAAGTGGGTCAAAGGATCATATAAGGGAGTACAGAAATGTTTATATAATTTGGTAAAGGTAAGAGAAAAAAACTGTTGAAAAGTGGAAAGTAAAATAAAAATCAAGAAATTATAAAGAGTAAAACCAGGAAAACTTAATGGGATAAAAATTGAAAAGGAGAAGAGGAAGAAAGAAAGAAAGAAAAAGGAAAGAAAGAAAGAAAGAAAGAAAGAAAGAAAGAAAGAAAGAAAGAAAGAAAGAGAAAGAAAAGAAAAGAAGAAAGGAAGGAAGGAAGAAAAATAAGAAACAAGGAAAAGGACAAAAAAAAATCCCCCAAATCCTAATAAATTGATGAAGAGGAAGAATGAATAGAAAGAAGAGAAAAAGAAAAAATGAAACAAGCCAAAACAAAACCTGTAAACAATATACATTCACATAAAACAAAAATAAATAATAAACAAAGCAAGTAAAATAAAGTAGTTTCTGTGGATTTCAAATGTGCTTTTCTTTGGGGATCCAAAATTTGGGGGCATTGTTTGCATCAAGATAGGTTTCTGCTCACACTCGGAGATAAGGCAACAGACCCCAGATCTGTGCTGGAGGCAGGCACCAGTAGACAGTAAAATTAGGGTAAGTGTGCCATTCTGCAACTTTCAAAAACAGAGCAACTCATGCTGTAGGGAGGGTATGTGTCCTTAGCTCATACCTATCAGGGCAGAGGTCTCTTTCTAGACTAACTGTTGCTTCCCAACTATGGCTGTGTCCTGTGGCTGTCTCTCAGTCTGTGTGGGAATGGAACACTGGGAACTCTAAAGTGAAGCCATCCTTCAGCTGCTCTGAGTCCCAGGTTCAAACAATCAGCCCTATCCTGGCATCCAACCAAGCACTCTCTCCAAGACTATAGTGGGTGGGTGGACAGGAATCACTCACCAATTCTTCTCTGTCAAAGGACTCATGTAGGAGCAGAATCTCATGCTCTCTCTGCAGATCATGACACCTGCTGGTCAGTTCCATTGTATTTCTCCCTGAAGTCCTCTGGAGTCCCGATCTTTCAGTTTGTCTCTGTAGATTTGTTCTTTCCTTTTCTGCAAGCCACAAGCTGGGAGCCAGGTAGAAAGTGCAGATTGTCCCTTCCTTTACCTGCATTGTGTTCTGTCTCTTCAATTTTTCTGCAGGTTTTAATTTTCCTGTCAGGTCCTTCCTGGCTCTCAGAGATCTATTTTTCCCTTTTTTTTTTTTTTTTTTTTTTTTTTTTTTTTTTTAGCCCTCTAGTTATTATTTTGCAATGTCTGGATTCCAAATCTCAGAGATGCTGAAACAGTGTTGCTTATCATTCCATCATCTTCCCAGAAGTCTCCTTTCAGGTTAATCTTCTCAAAGACCATTTTTACAAAGAGCAGGGGGATGGCTAAGCTTCTTTCAAAGGTGCTATGATTCAGTAACAGAAATTTTATGAGTCAGGACTGTGTAGGTAAGGAGACAGAAATGATATAGGAGACCAAGGAGTTCAAAATGTAAAGGGTGGATTGAGTTATAGGAGTCATGGCAGAATCTGTGGGCTGTGAGGAGGACCCAGAAAAGGGTAACTTCCCCAAAGGAGGTGAACATTAGGAAAGAAATTCAGAAAGTTGCACATAACTGAGTCCTTCATATGGTTTGAGTAAGTTTTTCCAAGTGGTCCATGTGTTAAATGCTTGGTTCCCATGTGGCACTACTGAGAGGTGGTGCAGCCTATGGAAAATGGGCCCTAGTGGGAGATCATTAGGGCACTGGAGATGCGCCCTTGAAGGGGATTGTGGAACCCCAGACCATTCTTTCTAGTGTCTGCTTCCTGCCCATGCAGTGAACAGTATTGTTCTGCCACACATCATCACTGATAGGTGCTGCTAAGCCCAAAGCAACAGGGCCAACTAATCATCAGTGAAAACTTCTAAAATGGTGAGCCAAAATGATACTTGCTCTTTAAAAGTTGATTATCTCAGCTTTTGCTGTAGTGACAGAAATGTGACTAACATAGTACTGAAAGAGACTTTCAAAACCAGGAAGGAGAGTTGAAGGCCAAATATTCCAGTCAAAGGAACACATGTTTAAAACTAGCAAGACAGAGTAGTGGGTGTGCCACCCCCACCTGAATGTAGTTTAAGGGGTAACCTCTATGGGTGAGATAAGAGATGAGCCTTGTGAGAGAGTCAGAGACTAGTTATATTCATATGGGCCTTGCTGACAAGTGTGGATTTTATCCTAGAGGAGGTGGGGGCAGGGAAATTATGAAGTCTGTATTTTAGAAAAATCTTTACTAAGAATATGCAGACTGTGCTGAATATTACTCATAATTACAATTTAAGCAAGGCAGACCCAAAGGAAGAGGGTAGGAGACCTAAAAATACTAGTTTCAGGACACATAGAAATTTCAGAACTTAGAGCCTGGGAGCTATTTATAAAGCTGGATGGACTCAATGTTGGGTGTATGCTCAATGTATTTCAAAATATTTAAGGTAATTCTAGGAGCATACCTATGATTGGATGTATCTTCCTCCCAGATACTTTTATCTATAAATAATCAAGTCAGAGTTCACTCTTTTCCCTAACTCAGGTAGCACTCCTGTATCACCCTGTTTCTGTGGGATGTCACATGGACTTCCACACAGTCTCTGTAAAAGGTCATGACAGGGAGAGTTGCTGTATATACACAGCGGGTTCTCTACAGTAAGTCCCAACTTAGAAACAAATTCCGTTTTGGGAGAACATTTTATATCAGATTCATTTATAATTTCCACAAAGTGAGTCTTATACACCTCTGATACAAATATACCATGTAAAGCATAAAAACCTCAACATACACAAACACTAAATGTGTTATTTCTACAGTTACCTCAAAATGATGGAACAGTACAATACAACTCTAGGTAAACTATTTTTATGTTTGCATTTCCTCTAAAATGGTGGTGCCCTGAAGAGTAAAGGGCTTCTGGGATGTGGGAAAAGAGAAGGGAACGAAGGAGAAATTCTGTATGTATGTGTATACAGGATAGATAACATGGTTGTTCTTCTATCTGCTGTTTCTATGCTGAAAGAAACTGTCAATGAGTCTTTGGTTGACCAGTATTGCATGTCTATATCTGTTTTCATGAGAAGCCACTTTGAAGATATCAATATGTAATACAACCACCATTGTTAATTCCCTACCACTTTGTTTGTAACTCTGTATTGTCTGTATTGTGCTTGTGATATGTTGTAAAATGTTGTATGTCTGTTAATGTTTCCCTCCTTTTATCTTTAAAATAAAAACAACAACAACAAAAAAAAATGGTGGTGCCATACAGTACAGTACAACAACTGGTGCATAAGAGATTGCAAGGTGTGAACTGACAAGAAGAGAGTTACTAACTGGTGGAGGGAGGTTAGGAGGGAGATGGAGCAGAGATGTCTACCATGTTTTTCACCTTAGTCCACTCTCCATTATTTTCACTTCTGTTTCCATGGTTATTGCTTTGCCCTTCCTAGAAGTCCCCTCCAGATCACCACTGCTTTTCCCCTTGCTTCAGGACATCCCAGTCTCTGGCTGAGCACTGTACCACTTTATACTAATGCACTGTACAGTAAGCATACAGCAGCACAACTGTGACAATGTTCATCAGGTAGGTGAACTACTTCCATGATTTGTTCACATCTACGTAACCTGGTAAGTCAGAGACTTACTTTGTATGTGGTTCATTTTTCCATCCCTCCCTCTATCTTACAGATGAAAAATTGAGACTGAGAGATTACACAGTTTAGCTCAGACTTTCCACCTGGTAAGTGGCAGAGCTGTAACTGGAACTGAGATCTCTTAGCTACACTATCGAATTTTTTCCCTGTACCACGCTGCTACTAGTACTTATCTACTGTGTTTGTAATTGACTTATTCAAGGGTTTTACGCTCCTTGAATCTGGAGACTATGTCTCATGTTTCTTTTTAACCTGATAACTTTCATGGGGCCTGACAAAGGCAGTGTCTATGTGCTGAAGAAATAAACATTTACAATATTTTGAAAAAGTCACAAAAAGCTGATGAGCTTTTATTCTGTGTTAGAAAAAGAGGGAAGGGTGGCCAGGAATGGTGGCACATGCCTGTAATCTCAGCACTCTGAACAGCTGAGGTAGGAGGATGATAAATTCAAGCCCAGCCTGGGCAACTTAATAACTTAGTAAGACCCTGATTCAAGCTATGATGATGGTGATGATGACGATGATGACGATGATGATGATGATAACTAGGGGCATAGCTCAATGCAAAGACTCTGGGACTAATTCCTAGTACCAGACACAAAAATGGAAAGAGTCGTGCTACTTTTCTCTTTGGTGGAGTTTACAGGTTAATTTCAAGTTATATACATGATTCTCAGCTCTTTCTGAGAATTGTCCAACAGCACAGCACCCTTCTTCCCTGAATTGCCCAAATGTCAAAAGTTAAGGAAGAGTCCAGGTAAACAGGTCCAGCCAAACATCTCAGTTTGCTGCATTCCAAGGATGCGTATGCATCATGCTTCTTAGGGTAACAGTTCTCCTCCTGATGAAGTTATATGTGTGAGTAGCCACAGCACTGTGTTATGAAATAGGTTTTTTAGCAACCAGCGCTCTTCTGACCATAAAGTAGGCAATAGCAATATAGTATCAAGTGCTATGGCAATAAGCTAGGATGTTAGAAGGGAGACCTTGCAAAAACTTGGTCAACTGATGGGAAACTCTCATTGAAAGAGTGTCTGTAAGCAAGGGTCGTGTCAGAAGAGCCAGTCATCACTGAAAGCAGATCCTGGGACATTATTCACCAGACTTATTGAAAGCTAGGTCTACCTTACCAGGACAAGATCTTGAAAAACTCACATTCCCTAAAACTTCCTGAGGACTGGGCTTCACCAGTGATTCGAGAAGAGAAGTATTAGGACTGTTTGTTTTTCACATACCTGTCTCCCTGCTTCTAGAGAAACAGAAACTTTGCTAAAACTTTTGGCTGTCAGGCTGTTTTCCCCAAAGAGGCCAATGGTTTACTTGTAGATGGGTCGGAAGCACATAGATCTCCTTCTAAAATGTACATAGCTTTAACAATTACAAGGAAATATGTAGATAATGGCATATTTGGTGACCAGAAAGCCTGAAGACAAGAAAATCCCATTGTAGATGATCGAAACCTGATTGTTACTAGGCACAGAGGAATCCATGGAGAAAGTAAGCAAGAGATTTGTAGATGTCACACCTTGGCTTCTAAAGATCATAATTAAAGGAAGGTGGTTTGCAAAGATTCTAGTAGAAACATACCCTTAAATTGGGTTTGGAAATATATTAACTTAGAAGTTGTAAGAAAAATTTCTTAGAAAAGAATTGTTAGCTGGATGTGGTGGTGCACAACTACAATCCCAGCTACTTGGAAAGCTGAGGCAGGAGAATTGCAAGGTTGAAGCCAGTCTGAGTAATTTAGAAAGACCCTGTCTCAAACAAAAATCAAAGAGGATGGGGATAAAATGCTTGCCTGGCAAGCATGAGGCTCTAGGTTCAGTCACCAGTATTGTTTAGATTTAGACCTAGAATATCCTCCAAATTCTCATGGGTGTGAAACATAATTGGATCTTGGGGGTCCTATACTCATAGTAGATTAATCCATTGATGAGTCCATTGCCAAATGTGCTGTTAGGAGGTAGTGCCTGATTGGAAGAGGCACTTAACTGGGAACATGGCCTAGAAGGCTGTGTTCTTGTCCTCAGCTTCTCCTTTTCTTCTCTGCCTTCTCGCTGCCTTGCATTGAGCACATTTCGTCTGCCATAGCCCTCTGCCATCCTGGTTCTGTCTTGCCGCCAGCTGACCATGGACTGAAACTTAAACAAACACAAATCTTTCCTTCTTTACATTGTCAGATATTTTGTCCCCATGACAAGAAAAGTAATTAAGACAAGTACTATACCATGAAGAGAAGGAGCAGGAGGAGGAGGAGGAGGAGGAGAAGAAGAAGATCAAGAACAAGAACAACAAGAAGAAGAGGAAGAAGAAGAACAAGAAGTAGAAGAAGAAGAAGAAGAAGAAGAAGAAGAAGAAGAAGAAGAAGAAGAAGAAGAAGAAGAAGAAGAAGAAGAAGAAGAAGAAAGAAGAAGAAGAAAAAGAAGAAGAAGAAGATGATGATGATGATGATCAAGAACAAGGAGAAGAAGAGGAAGAAGAAGAACAAGAAGGAGAAGGAGAAGACCTAAAACAAGAACAAGGATAAGAAGAGGAGGAGGAGAAGGAAGAGGCAGAGGAAAAGGAGAGGGAAGATGAAGAGTACATGGAAGGGAGAAGAGAAAAAGAAACGGAGAGGAGGAGGACAAAGATCACCTGAGACAGTCAGACCTAATTGTTCATCCAAATAGCCTGAATGTTCTATTATTTGATGAATTTAGTGTGTCAGTAAAACTTGTCAGTTGGCTGTTCTCTCCAACAGAAACTATAATTATATACACAGGAAACATGAAAATATCCATAATAGTTCTTAGCAGTGGCAGTTGGACACCTAAAGGGTGAGGAAAAAGTGATTTGGCAACTGTAGTGCTCTCCCCACAAGCAGGAAATAGTTTGCCTTTTAAAAACCTTTTGTAGTCACTTTCCTTGGGAGGTTTTATCATAATAGCATTCATGTATATATTCAGGGGTAACAATCAAGGATTTATTCTAGGTGCCAAATACAGAGCTGTGCTCTGCCTTTGAGGAGTCTTATACAAAATGTTTAAGACAGAGGCTCTTTCCAAATGTGTTTTATAGCATAGTCTCAAAATGTCTTCAGCTGTTTGTGAATTATTGCTACATACTTGATCCTATATCATCACAGTTAAATGGAATACTCAGACAGAAAAAACGTTGAAATTCATTTTGAATTTGATCCTGGATTCCGTGAGTCACAAAGTGTACAACTTTGAATGAGTAACTTTGTCTCATTGAACTTGGTTCTTTCATATGCCAAATAGGAAAATTAGTACCTATCTCATTAAGTTGACATGATATTCTCTGCAATACAGCACAGTGCTGCCTTGGTTCATGAACTTAATTTGTTCTACAGTTTTGGAAAATATGGCCACATTTATGTTTGTGTGGCAAAGATGGCTGTGGTCATGTTTGTTACCCAATGCAGAGTTTGCAAACACAAACAAGATGTTTCCAAAGGCTTGTTTGAGAATGAAATTATTTGCAAACAAAAGCATTCATGAAAAAGGAACCATTTAACTATTTTGAACTTCAATTTGAATACCAAGTTTAAAATGAGTCAGATTTCAGTGCATGAAAAAAATTCTAGATTGCAGAAGAAAACCATACATTCAAAATCAAAGAGAAATTTGTTTTTTTGTTTTTTAAATTTATTTTTGTTGTTTCTAAGTTAGTGCATTGTTATTAGTTTTTTGTCTTGTTGTGTTTTATTTTTGTTTTCTGTTCTTTCCCTTTCTTTTTTCTTCCTCACTAGTCTATGAGGGCTTGGAGAATTTTTCTTTGGTCTTCTTCCTTGCTTCTTATCTCTTTTTCTTACTTTTTCTTTATTTTTTGTATTCTTTTTTCAATTTTTTTCCGTTTGTCTTTTTAATTTCTTATTTTTACTCTCAATATAATTTATTTCTCTTTTCTCCCTCTTTTTTATTGTCTATTTCTCATCAGCTTTTTTTCTTTTACCCAGTTCTATAAACACCATTCTACTTATCATCCTTTGTGCCACTTGTCTTTCCTCCTTGTCAGATCATAGAGTTTAAGTTTTCAGTTTTTCACTTGCATTTTTCCAGTCCCAAGCTCTATACCTTTAACAGTCTAACCATAAAGTTTTGTCAGTCTTTTCATAGTTAACTCTGTAAAACTACTGAATTCTTTTCTACCACTAGTAAAGATACAGCTATCATATATAGTACATATTAGCTATAAGTCAATAGCTGGGTTGTCTTAAAGTTTACACCATAATTGGAGATTTATTCATTAGGATAGGTGGTACATATTTGATTCTTATGGAATGTTAATATCTGATTTGTTCTCAATGGTAATACTGTAGTATATTGCCTTGATATCAACAGGGTCCCATAATTGTTGCTATTTCTCTGTAAACCAACACTCAGATTACCTTTGTGACATTACTAATATTAGAGTACACTCCCAGAGAACTTTGTTTTAGGCTAACTACACTGTATCCTCTCCTCCCAAATTAGCCAAGTAGATCAGAACTTGGGGCTATGGAAAAGGTTTATACATATGCCTAAAGTACAATGCTGAAAAGCAACTAAAGAGATCTCTAGACTAGTAACAAAGGCATTAGACTATAAGCATCCACAAAGCTCAGTACAGAATAAAACAAACAAAAACAATTATAGAACCATGAGAAGACAACAAAATGTCTCTCAAAACTGCTAACTTCCCAAAAACCAATCCAGGTGGGAATAAGAGGCAAAGTAATAAACAACAACAACAATATGAGGACAGAATTTCAAAACTAGAAGACAATGATGCCTTTAAAGACCAGCTGCTAAAAGACACCCTAAAAACAAGAGAATATGGTAAATACAGCCAACAGCTGCTTCTGTAGATGTTACAAAGAAGACTGTTTTTTTTTTTTTTCCAGTACAGGGAATCGAACTCATGACCTTGCACTTGCCAGGCAGGAGCTGTGCCGCTGATCTAAGTCCCCAGCCCCAAGACTGTTCTAAGAGTAATTGGAATAAGTGAAAGACCAGAAGACAACAAAAAATGACATTAAAAAACTTGTTCAGAGAAATAATGGCAGAAAACTTCACAAATATAGGGAAAGAAATACAAATACAGTAAGTGAGGCAAACAGAAACCCAAATAGCCATGACCAAAAGAGCACCTCTCCATGCCACATTATACTCAAAGTATCAAAAGTCCATTCAGTGGAAAATGTTTAAAAGCTGATAAAGGCGTTAAATCACATATAAAGTTAAACATATTACAATTACAGCAGACTTCTCTACACAAACCTTAAAGGCCAGGAAGGCTTGGAGTGAAGTGTTTTAAACCCCTAAAGGATTACACCTTCCAAATTCTAAATTGACAGAGAAAGAAGATATTTCCATGACAAAGATCACCTCAAAAAATTCATGACCATCAATGACCGCATTACAAAAAATTATCAATAATATTCTAAAAAGACAGAGTGAAGCCAAAAATGGCAAGATGTCAAAAACAATGAACATACCTCGTAAAATAAACAGCCAAGGAAAATAAAAAATAAGGAAATTGGCAACAAGAAAATAATGCAATGACAGAAACAAGTCAATAACTCTCAGTAATAACTCTCAGTGTGAATGGTCTCAATTCTCCAAACTGAAAGACATAGACTGGCAAAATTGATCAAGGAGGAAAACCTAACAACATGTAGTACACAAAAGAAAGATTTAATTCAAAAAGAAACTCACAGATTAAAAATCAAGGGATGGAAAATAATATTCCATGCAACAGGAACCCAGTAAAAAGCAGAGATAGCTATCCTAATTTTATAAAGTACATTTCAAGCCAAGATTGATCAGAAGAGATAAAGAAGGTCACTGCATATTGATTAAGGAAACAATTCAACAGGAAAACATAACAATTATAAGCATATGCACATCAAACACTAGCACATATTAATCGTAACAATAGCCAGCCTTATTATTTTTCTAAAAAGGATAATAAAATTAAACGTAACTCTACCTTATTCAGGAATATGAAAATTCATACATGAATTTTAATGAATATTGTTTCCTTCATGTGAGCTCTTCAACAAAAATGAAGAAAACCAGATATATGATTTCTTTTTAATCACTTCTGGCCATTACACAGATCTACTTTGGAGGCAGGGAAGAGGCTTTTGTTCCCTCTGGACATAATACAGTCAATGTACTAGCAATTATTTACATATAAACTTGATTATTTTAAATTTGATCTTCAGCTATCCTGTAAATAATGTACTGCATTATAGTCTCCCCTTATTTTTCTGTAATATTTAAGAGTTGCTTATAAGTATATAAATTGCACAGTTACTAAAACAGCTAATTCTTTCTCTTGCCCCTTGAGAACAAGGAGCTTCAGCTACTATACGGCTAAAACCATAGTAAAGAATGTATCTGTAATTTGTAACATAAATATTGCAACGTTAAAATAAAAGACTGAGCCCAGGCCCATGTCTCACTATGCACTAAACTAAAATCAAAGTTGATCAAAGATCTCCATATTAAAACAGAAACACTAAATTTGCTGGAAAGCAAAATAGATAAAACTCTTGAAGATACAGGAATAGACCTTCTGAACAGAAACCCAGATGCACAAGAAATAATAACAACAATTAGCAAACGGGATTACATCAAATTAAAAAGCTTCTGCACAGCAAAGGAAACCACCAACAAAGTGAAGAGATAAGCTACAGAATGGAAAAAATTGCTAGCTACTGCTCAGAGAAAGAACTAATATCTAGAATATATGAAGAACTCAAAAAGTTAACCACCCCAAGTTTAAACCCACAATTTTAAAAAAAGTGGGCATCTGTCATGAATAAAAAAATTATTAAATGAAGAAGTACAAATGGCCAATAAATACATGAAAAAATGTTCATCTCTGGCCAATAGAGAAATGCAAAATAAAACAGCATTGAGATTCCATCTCACTTGAGAAAGGAAGGGTATCATCAAGAAATGGGCCAATAACCAATACTGGAGAGGCTATGGGGAAAAAGGAACACTTCTTCATTATTAGTGGGATTGTAAACTGGTAGGACCAATATGGAAGTCAGACTCCTCAAAAAATTAAAGTAGAGGGGCTGGGGATATAGCTAGCTCAGTGGCATAAGCACCTGTCTGGCAAGCACGAGGTCCTGAGTTTGATTCCTGGTACCAAAAAAATAAATAAATAAATAAATAAAAAATAAAGTAGAAATTCTATTTGAAACACCTATTCTTCTTCCAGGTATCCTCCCAAAAGAATTAAAGGTATCATATTACTGTGATTCATGCATACTCATATTTATAGCATCACAATTCATAATAGCTAGATCTTGAAAACAGCCTATGGATTCATTAAAAGGTGAATGGATAAAGAAAATGTGGTATATATACACAATGGAGTACTACTGTGCTATAAAAAGATTAAACTCAAGTCATTTGTATTGAAAATGGATGCGTGTAAATCAGACACACAAGCTTAAATATCACATAGTTTCTCTTACATAAGAAACTCAATACACAGATAAACTGAAAATAAAAGACAATAGGAAAAAAGAGAGGAAAAAGTTATTGTAATCCAGCATAGATAATGTATCTGAAAGTGTCATTCATTTAGTATAACTGTATTATGTGTTTTTTTTTGTCTGTTAGGTTGGCTATTATGCTGCATGTATGTTAATTTTATAAGGGCTTATCAGATAAATCAATTAATAAAAGGGATGGAGTCTTGAGGCAGAGGAAAAAGGCATTATGATGCATTATGTATATGCACCAATTCCCCACAGAGAATGTGATCATTATTTACTGCAAATATGCACTAACAAAAAAATTTTAAAAACAAAAAACACATGTTATGCATGTATAAAAGAAACTCTTTTTACTTTGTATTCCCAGATAATAGGGATTTAAAATAAGTAGTTAGGTGCTCACCAGTTGAAAGTCACTACCATAAATGAAACTCAGAGGTGAGGAGCAGGTGGTTGACGTCAGTGCCCCCAAAACATCACTACCTGTAGTGCATGGTACACCAAAGCCATTGCCTTGACCTGAGAATGCAGCGTGTGCCACAGCTCCCATCTCTCATAACAGGAAAGTCAGCTACAAAATAGGGGCTTGTCTATTCTTCCTTCAGAGTCTCATAGGAGTCCTTAGTATTGGTGTCCTGGTTTGCTTCTAGAACTCTGACTACCAAATATCAGCTGTATTTTCCATCGGGCGTAGTCAATGCTTAGGTGAGTTGAATGCTCTGTGAAAAGTCAAATTAGAATCCAGTTGTATTAACTTGAGTTTAGTCATCAATTTACTATATCATAATTGTTTTAAAGAAGAAAAGTGTGATTGTAGAATTTTATTTTTTTATTTTAAAGAGAATAAAAAAACAATAACAAAATATCAATCACATAGACAAAAACAGAACAAAGCAAAAACAATAAAAATGATACAGGGTTTCAATACAAAATGGTAGGAATTAACAGTGGTTGTTATACTACATATGTTATCTTCAATGAAGTTGCTCAGATTACCAGATGTAAGAATGCAATATTGATCAAACAATTAAAGGGAATAAAAATAATTTTAAAACACTAGAAATGATGCAGAGCTTATTAACAAGGTGGTAGAAATTCAATAATGAAATTATTATATAGAAATTCAATAATCGTTGTTATATTGCATGTCATTGTCTTCAAATTTGTTGTTCAGATTACCAGATATAAACATGCAACACTGGTCAAAAAAAAATTAAGCGTTCGCTGTTCCTTTCAACAAACCATTAGACATTAGCAGTACAATTATCCCAGATATCCTTCTATATACATATATATTTTTCCCTTCCTTTTTTCTTTCATTTTCTCCTTCCCCTCATCACAGTTGTTCCTTCTTTTGAGCAATTGCTTTCCCTTTTATAATATCTATTGTACATTTTGGGTTTTATTTACTCTTTCAGATTCTTATGCTAGGGAGACAATATGATGTTTACACATGTGGGTCTAATTTATTTCATTTATGAGTATGGTCTCTACTTGCCTCCATTTACCTATAAAAGCCTTGAGTTTATCTTTCTCTATAGCTGAGTAATACTCCATTGTATAAAAATGACACATCTTTTTTTATCCATTCCTCAGTTTATGGGCATTTGAGTGGTTTCCAAGATTTAGCTATGACAAATTGTGCTACTATAAACGTGGGTGCACATTTATAGAATTTTAAAGACTGTTTTTTCCAGCCTTCCTCTTTGGTGAAATACAAGCACATGTTCTAAAGATAATGAATAATTATAGCAAAGATGTCAATTAATCTCAAGCTTTGTCATTGTGTTTGACATAATCGTTCTTTTTTTTTTTTGTACCAGGAATTGAACTCAGGACCTTACAGTTTCCAAGCTGGGCTTGTATCACTGAGCTACATCCCCAGCCCAGGAATCATTCTTTCTTGTCTCACATGTACAATGGCATTAATTTTTTTTAAAAAAGGTGAAGATGGAAGCTTATTTTTTATTTTGCTCTACTATGTTTTGACTTTGTTTTGATTGATTTTTAAATTGAGCTGTTAGCATATTTAACCTTTGTAGCTTTAGGAATACTTCAACATGAATGATGCTATTTTAGAGTCATGTGAGATGGTACCAATTATCCAAGAAGGTCAAATTACTTTGCAACTAGTCAATTGTACACCAGAATATTGTGAGAGAGGTTGGCGTGGAAGAGAGAGAGACAAAGAGTTGTTTTCATTGTAACAGCAGATGGGCTTAGGGGCTGATGGAAAGGCCAAGAAGAAAATGGAGAGATGCCCCAAGACTCTTCCTCTCAGCACCAATCCATGAAAATTTTTCCAAATCCCCTTTTACATATGTCTTGACTGTTGATTCATCAAAGATGTCTTCAATAGATTCAGAACTCAAACCACATTGCAGCATTTTTTTAAAGAGGAAAATTGAAAATGTGAATGTAGTTTCTTTTGCTTTTGCAAGTGTATGTGTTTGATACAAAACACTGTCAGCCGCTAATTCTATGTTTGTTAGTATGCTTGAATCAACAGGGCACACAACCAAAAGCTGTAACATTCCCAGTGCAGTGTGGTAAGATGCTCCCTCATGCAGCCTGTCCTCTTCCTTCAATTCCTAAGAGAAAGGGCTATTTTGGATCTATTTATGAACACGGAACACAGTAAATAGCTTTTCCAACAGCCCGAGTGTTTTCCTCCTGATTCATTGTGGATGCCTAGAAGAGAATATCTTTTGGAATTTAAAGCAATTTAAAAATCCCTTCCTCGAATCATTTTCCATTTTTAATCATCATTATTTTCAATATGCAAGTTTTCTTCTTCATTAAATTCACTTCACTTTGTCCTAACCTTTCTATGTTTCTTGGGAGAAAAAAAGCATAGTTCATTTCAAACACTCCTGTTTATGATGGATGAAACCACGAACGTTTTGTAATGTTAACCCTCTCACAGAAATGCAATCTGAACTTCAGAGTACTTATGTTTGGAGGGAGGGCTCGCCAAAGAGAATGGGCTCATTTCAATTCAATATATTAGAGGAAGGAAAAGATCAAGGAAGAGCTAGTCTTAAAACTGTCAAAATATGAGAATTTGATGGGAAGAAAGAAGGAAAACAGAGCAGTCGAAAATGCAAAGATAAAAGAGCTGGATCCAGACGTGTCTATGTAACTTCCTAGAAATGGAAATTGTGCTGGCAATTTTGAAAGAAATAGCGAAAAACAATATGCATTAAATGTTGAGTGTTTTTTGCAGCAACGAACTTGGAAGGCTCTTAGAACCCAAGGCATAATGGCCTCACAATTCGTCCACATATGGCCTTAACCTTGGTGACTGTGGCAGGGAGAAATCAAGTTTCATAAAGAATTAAACACAGAAGAGAAAGCTAAACACTTTTTCAGAAAAAAATCCTCTGGTAAGTTTTTAGTCATTAAAAAAATCAGCCTATTAAGGTTACATTAAGATAGATAACATATATACTTTCCATTAAATTTTCATCGACTCTGTAATATAGGTGTTATTTCTCCCATTTTCCTGATTGTCTAATAGTTAACATGTCTAAAATTGTTTAGGTATCTGGTGGTTCGGCTTAGGTGTCGATAGAATTCTTTCCACTATACTAGTGATCCCCAAACCTGGCTGCTTATCAGAATCGTCTGCAGAGCTTGTGAAAATACAGGTTCTTGGGCCCCAGCCCAGGAAATTTTGATTCAGTAGTCTAGAGTAAGTTCTGGGAAACAGATTTTTAAAAGTTCCTGCAGTGACTCTGACACATGGTCAAGTTGGGGAAATATTGCACACAATTTCAGCCAGAGATGGTGTGAGAATGGGTGAAGTTCAGAGCCCAGGAGGAAGGAGGTAGAATACAAAAATTCCTCCTCTTTATGAGCAGCCTGCTGAACTACACCCAACTATAATTGGTCTTGCAAAATTCTACCAGATCTGAAAAACATGTTTTGGCTTTACCTGAATTTCTATCTAAGACCCCAGATCTTCCTAATCAGCCCACCTTCTCCCGCTTGGCTTTTCCCATCCTCCTGTCATTTCCATTATACTTTCAGAAGCCACACCCCCTTTTCTCAGGATAAATTTTGCTGAGCTGTGTAGTTTTTTTTTTTCTTTTTATCAATGAAAACCAAAGGAAGAGGCATTTGGAACTATAGATTCCCTTCAAATGTACTTGTTCTTTGACCTTCTTTCAAAACAGAGGGAAAAAAAAAACCACTGGGAAACTGGGCATCACTCCTGACCACAGACTCAAATAGTCTCTTTTGTTCAATATCTTTTTCTTTCTTTATGAGCTATTTTGGTAGACTAAGACAACTGCAATGTTTTCCTAAACAAATCTTTAAGTTCTCCCCAAACCCAAGGCAATAGCTCTTTATTATTTCCTCGTGAAACTTTACTGGGATATTTTGGGGGAAGTAAATGCTACCCTGATAGGACATAAAACTTTTTGGACTGAGGAGTACTGTCTCATGATTGGTCTTACAAGGAGAACTTACAGCTGAAGTTTCCAGAATGTGAACCACCCTTGCCCTGGCTGTTCCTAGTGGGCTGTGTGCACAGAGCACAGGGATTTGGTCTGCATCACAACAGAAGGAAGCACTGAGGCCCCGCGGCCATCCCTGGCACAGAGGCATGCAGCATTTACTTGTTCAGTGAAGTCTAGAGAAAGGGGAGAAGAAAATGAGAGCTACAGCAAGGGTTGTAACTTAAAGGGGAATGAGAACAGCCACACTATCTACTGTTCATTCCACAAATGTCTGTGAGGATCACGGTGTCCCATGCACCGTGCTAAACATCAGGGAGATGGCGAACCACACAAACGTGGTTCTTGTCCCACACAAAGCTTATAAGGACTTGGAGGGGATGATGAAAACAAATTAGTAAACTAAATAATTTAAAATTTGCAAGGATGTTGGAAGAAAGGGCTTTAGGCAAGGGCAGAAGACAGTCTATGACTCGATTTTACAAGTTCATTCTCGTGGCTGTGTGTCAGCTTCAGGGAGTGGAGAGATCGGTGAAGAAGCAGTTGCAGCTGTCTTGTTGAGAAATGACTGTGATGGTGACTGGGGTGATCTCGCGCCAGAAACTTGAGTTACCACCAGCAACCAAGGGGATGAACTCCAGCCTGATGCTGTGACACAGATCCCAGGGGCAGTGAGATCAAACAGAAGGCTGAGTGGAAGTAAGGAGCCAGCGGCACTGTAGCGATGGCTGAGCTCAGCTTGGGCTAGACAGGACTCAGGAATCAGGCAAAACTCTGCTTGCTTCCAGGAGTCTACAAAGTATGGTCAAAATATATGGTGAATATTTACATATTTTTAAAATGCAGTACAGTAAAAGACACATTGCCATTAACCCGCCTCAGAGTACTCCCCAAACACAGTTATCCTGTCATTTTTCTTTGAACACAGTTATCCCATCATTCTTGCCCATTTCTGAAGCAGTTCTGGAAGTCCTCTTTGGTGAGTGTCTTTACAAAGTACGATAAAAATATATGGTAATACTGCTGCCAAGTGCCATCCAACAGGAAGGCAGACCTGCACAAACATTAATGTGTCCTCATCTATCTCACTCACCAGCACTGGACTGTGTGATTTTTGGCTCTTCCCCAAAGTCAAAATAACCATGAAAGGTAAACATTTTGAATAGATCCAGGCCATCCAGAGAGCAATAACAGTGCAAACTAAAGACACAAAAGAAGACTTCCAGAACTGCTTCTGAATGCAGTAAGAGACACGGGCTAAATGTGTGGGATGTGAAGAGGAATATTTGGGAGGATTAATGGTAATGCATCTTTGACTACAATACATATTTAAAAAATGCAAACATTCACCATATTTTGGGGTTGCACTATATGTAGCCCACTGTAAGATGTGTCCAGTATATGTGTGATGACAGCAGAGTGAAAATGTGACAAGAACCAAGAGGATGTTCAAGAGGCTGAGAAGAAGGCTTGAGATGACAGCAGAGCTGACCAGGAAGAGATGAGGATGGACACTTCCAGTGGGTGGGCAGCACGAGTGGAGGTGTGGACATGGCAACTTGAGGTTCCCCAGGTCCTGTTTGGCTCAGGTGTGAGATTTGCGGAAATAGAGCATGACTGAGGTGGTCAGGTAAGCACTCAACACCAGGGTAAATGTGGGCACTTACTGCTCAACTTTTGCTGTATTTGTACAACTTAATGTCTGTATCAGATAGTCCTACCAAATGCAAGCTCTCACCGTAAAATTTCTTTCTAGTGGGAAGATTCTTTTCCCTAGACCAGCAACACACACACACACACTCACACACAGGGCAGCAAGAGGAAGCTTCACCTGCATTTGTAACCGTTGCCCGTGCTGTCATTAGCTCCACTTTCTGGCAGAGGGGCAGCTTCACTAGATTTTCACAGGTGTTTGAACCCTACTGTGAACGCCATTGCATATGCAAGGAATCTAGGTTCCAGCTCTTTGCAAACTTCCTGAATCACTGCTGCCCATGCCCCAGCCTTTCCCCCTCCCCACTCTCCACCCCTGTCAGCTATGCAAAAATTGTCTTCCACAAAACCAGAACCAGTCCCTAGTGCCAAAAGGTCAGGAACCACTGCCCTAAATTGCCAGTAAAGAGCTCTTATGGTAATAACTCCTATTCAAGCAGACACTCGGGACTGTAGAGCTAAGGCTTAGCTGTGCTTTCAGCTGAGCTGCTGTTTTCCGAACCAATTTTTTTTATCTCAATTTATTTCCCTGTCCCTCCCTTCTTTACCCTTCCCACCCTCAATTTCTTCTTTCCTTCCTTCCTTCCTTCCTTCCTTCCTTCCTTCCTTCCTTCCTTCCTTCCTTCCTCCCTCCTTCCTTCTTTTCCTTCTTTCCTGCCAGGGAAGTACATCCTTTTCTGTCCATAGACATCCATGAATTGCTCTGGCTAGCAAGTATATAAACATTATGATTAATTTTCAGAAGATTTTTCTTCTGTGATTCTATGTCTTCATGAACAAGAGTCACACTCTGCAGTCTTTAAGAGCTTGTCCTATGCTAGAAGCCACTTGCCTGTACCATGGTAAGGTATGTGCTGGTGGACACAGTGCCTGGGAGACTCTCACTATTCAGGCTGAGGTGTTGGCCAGAGTCACCAGGAAGCCCTGGCTGTACCTGGGAGAGCCAGGGGAAAGCATTTGGAATTTGGTATCTTGGTACACTCCGCTCTGTGGCCCAGTTAAAAGCACATCCACTTTATTGTTCTCTCCTATCACCCAGACAAGCAACACAGCATACAGAAACAAACATGGCAGTTAAGTTCACCTAGTCTCCTCAGAACTGTTTCTCTCCTACTGGCCATCTTTCAACTAAGGGAAAACACTGCTCAGTGTACATTTGGGGATTTCTTTTGCATTCTGGATGTGAGTACAATGTATAAAGGAATTTCTCTTATGATTGGTTTCTTCCTTCTCTGATCCTCCCTCCAAAGACACCACATTTCTCCAGAGAGTGTGTCTCAAATGCCTGTCTGTGAAACTCTTTGCAAACATTAATAGACAAATGGTTAGTTTATATAAAGCACACATGTATTGCTCTGACATAAGCAGCAAGGAGCCTACAGTTTACATTTTTGTCTTCTTTTAAAAGGGAATGAGAAATCATATTCCAGATGATCTAAACTTTTAAGCAAGGAAGGCGAGGGGTAGGAAAGAAATGAAGATCTAAAAGGTATTTAAGTTTAGATCCTTTGGGAGCCAAGTGCAAATTGACATTTAAGCTCATGTCTATCTTTAGAAGAGAAAACCAGTCTTGAATTACTTGCCCACCTTCAATGCGTGCTTCTCAGCCTTGAGAAGACCCCTGAACATTGAACTTCACTATCAACTCCTAATTTAGAAAGCAGACTTATGCAGCTACTATTAACAAGGCAGCAAGCCAGGCTTGAGTTTTTACACAAAGCAGTAGGAAAACAGGACATATCTCAGTTTTCATTGGCTATGTGTTCAGGATTCTTTCTAAATATAGTCAGGTGGTATCCAAACTTACATTTCTCATAAGAATATTCATCTTTAGCACAATCAAATGTCTTGGCCCTGTCAGCTGCTGGTTGGATTATGTAAATCATTTGGCACTTAGGGGTGCTCTTTGTGGAGAAGTCATGGTACTTGAATACCATTTCTACCGTAGTGTATGATGCAGACCAGTCCAGAGTACACAGTGGGGAAGCTAAGTGTGGGAGCAATACTATCAGTCAGCTGTTACCTTTTGGTCTGCTTCATACAGCAGTTGCAAAATCTGTCTGGCCAACACCTTCCTCCTCGTCATTAAAAAAAAGAAAAAATAATACCAGTAAGTTCACCAGATTTTGTGAGAAGTAACTATGTGTTTGATATATATTAGGCAGTGGATAAGCCAACTCTAAGAAATATATATGTGAATATATGTATGCATGTGTATATATATATTTATATATACACACATTCTTAGTTCTACAAGAAGAAATCAATTAAAATGTTATAGTACACTATTCATTCAAGGGATTATTATATGACTGTTAAAATGGTAGTTTTGAAGAATAATTACTAGGTTAAGAAAAAAGACAAATTATTTTATTATGTACAGTTTTTTATCTCCCTCTTTTTTCTCTGTCACACACACTCATAAACTTCACATAGTTGAAAGGAAATTGACATGTGTAAACAGTGTACGTGTGTGTGTGTGTATGTGTGAAGATGGTGACTTAGGGAATGTGGGACTCAAGGAGATTTTAAATTTTCTTTATTATTTTTCCTATTCTCAAGTTTTCTACACTGTTTTTAATCTTTTACAGTAGTTTTATGAAGTCTTTTAAAAGCTGCAATGAGCCAGTACAAGTGCCTTCTTAGGACAGTCTCAGAAGGAGCAAAATAACATTTGTTATTCCATGCTTTAGCAAAAAGGACAAAAAGGTAAATCCTAAACAGGGTTTCTAGTCAATCGCAGAGACCTCGGGGGCAAAGACTGGCAATGAACAAAATCATTCCAAAGTAAAAGAATAAGGAGCAGGGCAGCCCTGGGCAGTGAGGTAAAAGCAGTGACCTTCAGAAGTCAGGCACTTTCACCAGAGCTCCAAGCCAGGAACATTTTAAAATCACAGTAGAAGGAGCTTTTCTTGGAAAGCATGCCTAAAGAAATTTAGAAAACAAAGAACCTGAACAGCTTTGAGAGGGAACTGCGAGGGAAAGCGGAGAATCAGTAACAGAACAAAGTCCCATCAAATTGTTCCCAATAATAAGGTCACGTCAGAATCTTTTCACAGGTAACGAGTCACTCGGTCTGCAAAGCGGGGAGCCTCTTTGGGCAGGGTCTGCTATGTTTCCCCGCGGAGGACATGGCCTTTTTGCAGAGAAATACACCTCAGTCTCAGCCCTTGCCTGCTGTCACTCCTGTCCCTGCCTGCCTTCTGCACTGGGTTTCAGCCTCTTGCTCGGTGTCCCAAGCAGCTCCTTGTCTCATCTTCTCAACTCTCAGTGCAATAGAAACATCCCCAGAACTACAGCTTTCGGTTAAAGTGACTCTTACAGTGCAGAGTAAAGACAGGGGGAAGGATTTGCTATTTTGCTGTGGCTCTCTGTAGAGTTATACCGCTTTCTTGGTTTACCAAAAATGGAAGTTGCTGCGCCATACACTGGAGTGGCATCACTCTTTCTCTTTCCTCCTTCTCCCTTCCTCTCTTTCTTTCCCCTTCCCATCACTTCCTCTCTCCCTTCTCTCCTTCCTTCCTCCCTTCACCCTCCTTCCCTGCCCCCTTTCCTTCTTCTCCTTTTTCCTCTTCTCCTTTCCCCACTTCCTTCCTCCCTCCCTGTCATCTTTCCTTTTTTCCTTTCCTCCCTCTCTTCCTTCTTTCTTTTATTCTTTCCTTCCAGCTTCCCTCCTTTTCCCTCTCTCCACTCCTTTTCGCTATGCAGCACTCATTAGAGCTAATCGAGCACCTACTATGTGCCATCCACATTAAGCCTTGTAAAGATAAAGATACAGGAGGAGCAAGCTGTTCTGATATTAAACTTTCTTTTTAGTTTTTGTTTCAACTCCCACCAAAGCCCTACCATCCATGCAGACACTGATGTTTATTAGATGTGTGGCACTTTCACAGAGATTTTTTTTTAACTCTATCATCCAAGCACAGATAAGTATTCTTACCTTCTCTATAAACCTGATGATTGATTTAGGCTGAAAGGGTTAAAATTTCCAATTCAGAGGTATTCAGTGCATGTGAGGAGCATCAGGAATTTATCTGTTGTTTTTTTTTTTTACTCCAAGTTCAGAGCCATTTCCTGCTGTGCAAGGATACAGACTTGGAAGGACCCTTCCTGCACTTTCACACTTTCACCTTTTTCTTTGTACTACATAAATACTTGTATGCAATGAGATGTGAATTGTATTAAAAGAGTCTGAATAATTTAAACACAAATACTTGCATTTGGCAATATTGTTCAGAATGTTTAGAGGCATGTATATTTTTTCATGTATAAGAAATTGGTAACCATTTTGGTGCTATCTGTAGAAAGCAAGGTGGATAGCCAGAAGCTGACTCTCAGGAGATCAGTAGATATACAAACAAGAATAAGGGATTGTGCATGGTCTGAAAACATGTCTCTTCTGGAGCCTGTTACAGAAAACACACAGCAAGCAAGAACCCTCAGTGCTCAGGTGATGATCAACATCACTCTTTCAATCTGATTTTTTTAATTTGAGAACTTTAAGATTACAAAATGTAGAGAAAATATTCTAATAAATATCCACGTACCCATTACCAAGAAATCAAAACTGTTTATCATGTTTATTTCAGGATTAAGAATTAAAATGTTTCATAAGGTCAAAATCTTTTTATATTTTACTTCTGATCCATTTCCTTCCATCACCATTCTGGTGCCCACCATTAGAGATCTGAGTATCAACCCACTATTTATACATTGTGAACACTTGTCTTCATAAACAATTTACAGTGTTTTATGTGTTCATTATGAAATACACATAAATGTCATACTGCTTATATCATTCTGCAACTTTTTAAAACAGCATTGCTGTTTTAAAAATCTATTCCATTCCTTTTAGTAGTTATACAGCATTTTATCAAATGCCATCTTATTCCTGTTGAGGGATATGAAGATGGCTACAAATGTTTATAAGTTATTTCAACATTTCCCCAGAAGTGGTATAGCTGGGTGATTACTAGGTGCATGTTTAATGTTGCATTGTGATGAATTACTCCCCAGATGGTCATAACAAATTATGTGCTGTATGTTTGATTACTTGATTCTCTACACTCTGCTTAATACTGCATATTGCCAGGTTTTAAAGTCTTTGCTAACGTGATATATAAGCAAGACTATCTTCTTGTTTATCCTTGCATTTCCCTAATTTACTGGTTTAGCATCTGTTCATGTTTGTTGGCTGATGTGTGTGTGCTTATTTATGTGATTTGCCCTTTTTTCTACTGGAATATTTGTGGGTTTCTTTCTTATCAACTTATAACACTAATTTTGTGGCTATGAATCATTTAGGTACTATTTAATTGCTGCAGATATCTTTCTCTTTAACCATTGTTTATTGTTTATCACTTTTTTAGAACGGATTACTAAGTTAGTTTCTAATGTGTGAAGAGCTTTATTCTTCATCCAGTGCAGAATGGTACACATAGTCTCTGCAATTAAACAAACAATTGTCAGTAGCTTCTGCAGAGCTAAGGAAAAATTTGTCTGCTAAGGCCTTTACACTTCTTTCCCAAACCTGGAAAGTAGCCCCCTCTTGGTATCTTGGGACTAGACATGGTCTACATGTCATTTTATCTCACTAAAGCTATTCCATACGTAGGTGGGCAAAACAGGATCAATGGACTTTACAAGCCAGTAGTTCATCAAAATCTATTCTTATGAAGCCTCAATGTAGATTAGAGGTAGTTTCATTGTGTGGAATTCATCATTTAGTGATCATTATTTAGGCAGCTCAGCGTTAAAAGTTTAACTTTGATGACACTGAGTTGTTCTACTTCTTCCCTCCTTACTCAGAGCAGTTTTCAATTATTCTTCAAGAGTTCTAAGGAGATTTTACTCTTTTGCCTTCTTCTTTATTGGACAGTGGTTGGTATGTGTGATTGAAAGCTCTGGAAACACAAGTATGAAGCAAGAAAAAAACTTGAATGTCTATATAAATATTTACAAACGTACTTGACTATAAACTCTGGGAGGTGAGGGCCTGCGCTTGCCATGTCACAGTGGTTATATCCTTAGTCCTTGGCTCAGTTGATAATCCCAGTTAGTGGGAATATGCTAAACATCCCCAACCCATACAAATTTATTTCTGTGTTAGACACTCTGTATTGTGTGCACTTCATGTAATCAAAGTGACCAAGATAGGCAAAGTCCCTGCCCTTATGAAGTTTGCGTTTTGGTGGCAGGAAATATTTTTATGGCAGGAAGACATAAATGATAATGAAGAAAAATGGTGCCCTGGGTTGGGGAGGAGGTATTGCTGCTGCAGAGAGCATAGTCGCACGGACTTCTTGAGACAGTCACGTTGGTGATCAACATTTACTAGGTAGCAATAATACCACTCCAATATCCAGGCTTCGGAACCAAGCATTTCTATTTCAGGAGGTCAACTCAGCTTTCTGGATTTTATTTGGGGCAGTTTATTAGAGTCTTGAAAAGATGTAGTGAAAGCATTGACTTCAGACTAGAAAGAGTTAATGAATGGGTGAAATGTGCTCTTTTCTATGAGGGAAAAAAACTGGATTCCTACAGCTTGGTGTCTTGGGATGAATTCTTAACTGCCGGAGCATATCGCACGTTCTCCACTACCCCGCGGTCCAGGAGCCACTTGTCTAGAGCAGCTCTTTAAGCCTTGGAATGTTTCTATTCTGCAGGCAGCTAGAAAAGAGTATAATTTAAGAAAAATTATTAAGAAGCCTGTAAAGTGCACAACTGAGTCCATATCACAGAAACTGTCATTTGTACAAAGCATTCAGACAATCAAGATTCTGTAGACATTAACTTAACGTAAACTTCCTTCTTGCTTCATTTATTTTGAAAACTCAAGTTCCTAACACTATCTGGTAGGTGCTCAGTATCATTCTTGCTCCTTCCCCCTAATGCCTTACTGAAGACCAAAAGATTATACTGTTTTCTGGTTTGATTTGGTTTTCCCAGCCAAGAATTTAAGTCACGGATGTTTCATAAGCATCTTCTGATGAACTTCATTGTTCGATTTATTTTTGCTTTAGGCGATACAGACACCTTCAGATTTCCTTCTGCAACAAAGTCTTCATTTAAGTTGGCGGATGGGTGTACTCTAGTGAGTCCCCAGACCCGGGGGATTTTGGCAGGGACTGTTAACTTTGACACACAATGTTTTCGGCCTCTCAGAAGAACCAATCTCCAAACTTAGACACCAAATAAATACGCTCGCTTACCTTTGGAAAAGGTATTTACACCTTTGTTATACTATATTCCCCTTTGTCCGTCCGTTTGTTAAGAAGGACCACAAAAAGTGGCATCGTTTTTCACTTTTGTCTTATCTGGGTCTCTACACGTTTTTGTTTCCTGACTTACAGGAAACCCTCTCGCCTCGAGGTTGCTCCCTCCCTTCTTAGGGTCCTTCAGAAATGGAAACCTTGACTGCTGAGGGTCTTTCGGCTTTGCTCTCCCTCTGTTCTCCCCCTCCGAGCACTCACACACAGGGGCCGGCATCTGTGCAGCGGCGCAGAGAGCAGGGTGTCACGCTGGCGACGGCTCTGCCCGCGGCCGGGGCGCAGGGTCAGCGCCCTCCAAGCTGGGGCTCGGCCAGAGCCGCCGAGCACCGGGGCCCGCTCGACCCGGGCGTCCCGCGGTCCTGTTCCCTCCCCGGGTTAAGAATCGCCTCATCTGTCCCAGTCCTAGGGGCACCCTGCTCTTTGCAGCGCAGCCTTCGCTACAGAGCTTGGAGCTGAGGCAGGCGAAGCGACGCCGGCGAGGGGAAAAGCCCAGAGCTGGGGCGGAGGAGGAGTGAGGGCCGGCCGCCGGGGGGGATTTCCTCCGCGCTTCCCTCTCCAACGGTAGCGGAAAATGTGATTTGCTGTGCATTCCAGGCGCGGTTCCCTGGGGTGACCTCTCCCAGCAGGCCGGGCGGGGGGAGCAGACAAAGAGGCGAGCGGGCGGAGAGGGGACCCCGCAGGGCAGCAGGCGGGGGCGGGGGCGGGGGCAGTACCGGGAAAGGGGGCGGATAACGGGTCCGCCGGCGGCGGCGGCGCCTGGCCAATGGAGAGGCGCGGCCCCGGGCGCCGCGCTTGGCCGCCGACATTTAAACGCGGGACGGCGCGATGCCCGGCACTCGGTGCGCCCTTCGCGGACCGGGCGGCCCCGTGCACAGCGGTAGCTTCGCCTTCAGTCGCCTGACCCCGGCCGAGCCGGAGCGGCTCTGGCCGCGGCCTCACGCAGCGCCCCGCGGCGAGAGCGCAGCCCCGAAGACCCACCTCGCTGACAGGTGAGCTCGGGGCCGAGCGCGTGTGCGTGTGAGCGTGTCTGCGTGCAAGGGCTGCAGACGTTCGCCGCGTCCCTCTCGACGTAGACGCGCGGCACATCCCGGTGTGCAAAGGTCCTGTGGTTTCCTGGGCTGAACCCGAAGGACCATTGGGGCGTCATTTCTCGCTCGGTCGCGGACATGGTAACCTCGCTGCGCTGGGTCTGCTGAGAAGTGGGTAGGGAAGGGGAGTTTCAAAGGCAGGCAGGACCTGGCATCCCCTTTCCAGTTCTTGGAGCCCTGCCATGTCCACGCTTCTGGTGCTCGGGCCGCAGAGCATGCCAGACTCGCCCGCCCCTGAGAGCGCACGGCCCGGGTGAGTCCGCGGACAGCGAGCGGGAGCTGCGGGGACTGACCACGGGGCCGCAGGCGCGCAGCCCGCCGCCCAGAGAGGAGCTCAGAACCCGCAGGCGCTGCGCTGGGGCTGGGACGTGTAGGGCGGCCCGTCGGATACGCGTGGAGTGATCCACGCGCCCGCACGTAGGACCGTCCGGAGAATCGATGGCGTGTGTACTTGCCAGCCCGCGAGGTGAGGGTGGCACTCTGGGAAAAGTGGACTGGAGAGAGCAGAGCCGCCGGGGTCCACCGCGGCGGGGCCAACGGGTCTCGGTCCGAGGCTGGAGCGCGGTGCGGGGTCCTGGCGCAGGGCCCAGCGAGCTGCAGTGCTCGCGGTGCGCTGCTCGCCTCACAGACTCGAGCGCTGGCTGCACTCGTACGCGCTCAGTGCCGGTTCCCAGACTCTCGGATCCCACGCACGCCTGGGCTGAACTGCAGACGAGCAGGCGCCGGGCAGCGACTGGCTGGTTCCCACTTCCCGCGGGTGCCCTTTAATCTGTATCCTCGAGGCACCAGCCTCGCCTCGCTGCCTCTCTCTCGCCACCGAAGACCGTGGGCGTGCTGCAGGAGGCCAGTCCCTTGCTCTACTGCGCTGGGCGTCCTGTCCTTATTTCTTGCCCGCCGCCCGCGTCATTCCAGTGACCCCTCTGTAGTTTGCAGAGCAAAATAGGGGAGAGGGTCGACTGGCTGTCATCTCCCTGGTCCTAGTTATTTTTAGACTTTGGGTTTAGGAAGAACAGAAGCACCACAGCTCTTTTTTGCCATTGCCTTCAGACCCTGGTTTCGCCTTGGAAGCGCCCCTGCTTGGCTTTTCTGGGTTCCAGGCCGGCTGAGCGCTGCAGGTGACCAGCTTCTGCTGCTGACCCTTTCCCGCGCGCTTGGGACCGCTCGCGGTCTGATCAAGCTCCCATCTTCCCCTCCTCTGCCGAGTCCAAATCCGGGGTTTTTAGGATAGAAATATAACCTCAAAGCTTGGGGTTAAAAATCTCCTCTAAAATGGTCTGAGGGCAGAGAGGCGACCATGGGTAGGTAATTGGATCTCTTGCTGGAAAGAGTAAATCCTCGCGGTGTGCCGTCTGTTTATGTTCCCTTGAGATGGTGCCAGGACACGAACTGATTAAAACAATCTATTGTGTTCAGTGGGTCACTGGGGCTTTAAACTGTCCCGGGGATCTCTGAGTAGTGGCTTCCTTCTGGCTATACACACAAGTTAAATAAATAGCGTAGAAAAGGTTAAGATAACCCCATCCCAGGGTGAGAGTCTTCTTTCACCCCTAGGGCTTACCCCTTTCCTTTGCTTTCCTTTTCTTTTCTTTTTTTTTTTGAAAGGCAGGGGACAGGAGGGACTTGAGGGGACGGACTTTTTAAAACAACAAACTGGGAAAGATCTTAAGAAAACTAGTTTCTCCTCCACCCACTGCTTCACAGCCAAATCTGCAAATGTAGTGCTCTGATTACTATCACTTGATAAATTGCACTGTTGCATTGTTAGTGTTAACTAATTATTTAAGGGTTCTTTAGTGGCTGTTCTACCAGTGTGTGTGTGTGTGTGTACACGTGCATTTTCGTGTGTTTAACCCCCAGGTCAGTATAGGAATTAGAATCTTTTGCAAACTGTAATTTCACAGGTTTCCTATGTTTTTAAAAGTTCATTCTGAGTGAAATGTTTTGTTAACCCACAAGCTGTAGGAAATCCTGGCTGGCTAATGTAGTCTTTATATGAGTGCTTACACAGGAAGAATAGAAACGGGTTATGTCTCCACATCTCTGAATGAGATCTCGTCTTGTTCTTCTAAACTCCAGCCAGCCGTCTCAGTCTGAACGGTCAAGTATGGAAAGTGACAAAATGCAAAGAGACCCACAGACATCTCCCTCCTGAGAAATGCTTGCTGACAGCCAGACTGTGGAGGCTGTTCTAGAATGGGGAGTACAGACAGTAAACTAACCCTAAAGATTTAAGGAAAGGAGGGGATGTCTATCCGAGAGGCACCGAGTGCTGCCAGCCCAGTTCTTCCATCTGCAAGGAATTCCCTTTAGTTTAACATGTGCCTTTAGAAATGCAAAATACAACAGAAATATCTGGGAGAAGAGAAGTCTTTTTCTTCACTGTAAACATGAAGATATAAAACATAATTATTTGATTTATAGTATGCTTCCAATTTTATTGCATTAGAAAACAAATCCATGTGTCCCCTAAGTACTGTGCTGGGTGTCGGGGAACAGTGGCTAAGGACATTGCTGGGCTCTTCCTAGAACTGCACTCAAATCATGGCTGTCCCACTTACCAGCCTATGACCTTGGATGGATTCCTGATTGATGAAAATAGAGCATATTATCTACCTCATATGCTGTTGTGAAAAATAAAGGATAAGCTTTGAACAGAATTTAGCATATTGCCTGGCATAGTGAGGGTTTAAAAATAAAAGGTAATTCTTACTGGTGGTGGTGTTGGGTGGAGGAGTCATATTATACAGCACCGGAACGTCACAGAGTGACTGTGAATTTAATCCTGAATGCCACTTACACAGTGACTGCCACACCTTGCTCTACAACACACAGCCTGTAATGTAGCTGTCTCTCAGCAGTGCTAAGTGAATATTTAATATTTATTACTTCCTAACTCATTTCCTGTTGACCTCAAGAATTGCATGCGATCATTATCTCCACTAAAAAATTCTCCTAGTGCTCTTAGAGCTCCTAAGACCACTAGGTGGTCTCTTCCCTGCCCCATGTCCATTGAGCCCCAACCTACTTTAGCCTAAATGATCTTCATCATAGGGGGCTTGAAGCAAGGCATGGGGGATGAGGTATACCTGCAATCCCAGCACTCTGGAGGCTGAGTCAGAAGGAGCACAAATTCTAGCCCACCCTGGACAACTTAGCGAGACCTTGTCTCAAAATAAAAAATAGTCTGGGGATATAACTCAGTGTGAAGGCCTAGAGTTCAATCCCCAGTTTTCAGAGAGAAAACAAATGTGGTTAAAGACTTACAATTTGTGGGGAATGAGATTTTATCATCTTACAGCTTGCCAATCACTACTTCTTGTCTCCTTCGTGCAACTTGTCTGGGGAAAAAAATAACCCTTATTTTATTCTCAAGAAATTCTCTACTTAATTTCTAAAAGTTGCTTACTTTTCAAAATTATAGATCAAATTAAAAATAGCCTTTGGTTTTCCTAAAGATTCAGTCCTGAGAAAAAGGACTAGCTTGTGCTAAAACCTAGCCTGCTCATAGAACATTTGCAGCCAATTCTATCATGTTTTATGCTGGGGGAGTAATTTGATGTTATGTGTGATGACTGTCTTCCTAAACTGGATTCAGTATGAGGACTTGACCAGAAGTTCAGGCACAGCCATCTGGCCTTCACTGTAATTCTTATTCAAAACTTCACTTAACTGGTGATGAGCAGGTTGCTTGACTAAAACAATACAAGGAGAAGATTGCTAAAAGGAGTCAAGCTTTCTCCAAGACATCAAGAACATCAGAAACAGGTCACGCGTAGCATGTTTATTTCTAAATCCCCAGAACAAGAAGACTGTGTTCTCAGAGCCCTTGTCAGGAGAGGGATAAATTGCCTTGACCTGCGTGGGGTGGAGATGGTTGATATAGCTTACCTTGCTTGCAGGTGCTTAGTGTTGATTACTAAGGAACGTTGAAATCAAAGCATGAGGCAGGGAAGACGTGCTTTAAGAGTATATTCTCTAATACAGTGGATTGGAGAGGAGGGTGGGAAAAAAAAGTGGGGGTAGAATGAGGTTTGCTGGTACAGAAAATTGCAGAGAAAGCTCACCATGAAAATACTATTGTATTACTTGGAGAAACAGAAATGCATTAAGGGGTTGTCAAGGTAGGGTTTAGAATGGAGAATAACATTGTCTGCAAAGGAGAACTGAGGGAAATGTCTGCGGGGTGTCATGATGTACTCTGGGTTCGTGAGATACAGCTTTAGTTTAATGGTGTGAATATGGCATTTAATAAATGGAAATTACTGTAAAGATTTTGCAGCTGATGGTTGGACCTGGGCGGTAATTCACAGGAGCCTAACTCTGGATCAGCGTTTGTGTTAATTTGTGATTATGCAGCCTCCTTCCAGGTATTGAAGTGGAAAAATAATTGTCCTTCAGTAATTTGCATCTTTCGATTTCCTGCACATTTATGATACTTAGAAAGTGCGAATTAGGGCTGGGGATATAGCTCAGTGGCACAGCAAGTTAGCCTGGCAAATGCAATGTCCTGAATTCAATTCCTGGTGCCAAAAAAGTGCAAATCATTTGATAGCCAATGCAGTTGTGATTTCAAGAGCAAAACGTCCCTATTTCTTTCACTGAGTAATGAAGACTGGCGGTGGAGAGGACTGGTTGATGCCCACAGTGAGGTGACGGAGCCTGATTCCGGGACTAATTATAATTCTCAGCCCTTTGTTCTTACTCAGGGAGCACACCCAGACACGTGCTGGGTACTCTACAGGAGGAAGAGCAAGGCTGTTCTCTAAGAAGCTGAGGTCTCTGTTGCTTGATGTCCGTGAAGCTGTTTTTTACTTTCCTCTGAATAACTCAAGTACTCAAATGCCTTCTGATGAGCACTAAAGACTTTTAAAGAATAGGCTTTAAAAATACAAAAAATCCATCTTTCACACTTAATAAATCTTAGTTTGAGAAAAAAACTACTTAAAAAGAACAATCTGTCATACTAGATCCCGTTTGCTTATAGGGTATACATGCTCCCATATGAACAGGATGTTTGTCTAAATTAAAGCTGAAAACCACAGTTCCTTAATTTTGAATTAACTGCTTTGTTGTTGTTAGTTTCTGCCATAATGTATCCAGTGGCTTCAATTAGAAAATAAAGCCCACAGTATCCTATATTGAACTAGGTAATAAGTTGGAAATATCAGGAATCTTTCTAGAGAAAGATAGACAAATGTTAGGGAGCTCTGTAGGCTAGGAAAAGTTTGCCACACTGAGGCTTAGAAACAAAAAGAACTGCAAATAACTCTTCCATGAGAGCATCATAAAAAGAACAGAAAGTATGTAAAATCTGTGTCATCCACAGTAATCATTTGACAAATTTTAATGAGCATCTACTCTATGCCAGGCACTAACAGGAAGATGATGAATAAGCCCTCACCAACTCTCAAGACTAGATAGTTATTAAATAACAGATGTAGAAATGCTACAAAAGTAGAGGTTGAAGATAAAAAGGCTACTAAGTTGTTCCTGAAAAATAAAATTACATTTTTGGATAGACGTTTGTGGAAGGGGATGGCCTTATCCAGTGAAACGAGCTGGTCATATGTTGTCCATGTATGTCCCCAGGCAGTCTCACGAAGCCTCAGTGAAGTGGACCCTGAGAGTCTTGTTTGGGGGGCAGGGACCTGGCCTGTGGGTCAGTTCAGTGGGTGTGGAAAAACACTGTGGGAGTAGTTCTAGGGCCATCTGATGTGCTCCTTCTTTGAAACGGGCAGTGAGTGAGGGTCATTTTGGATCTTGGTCCTGAATTGAATAAATAGCAGAAACTTGTGAAAGCATCTCATATTCACAGTATATGTGCCCAGGAGACTGAAGAGTCATGGCTCAAGTTATTCTGGCCTTTGGAGAAAATGAGTTGTTTTATAACAGGACTTTTCTCATTAGTGATTTTAAAAAGACAAAACAAAGGAAGAATTTGTTGTTGTGGCCAAACGGGCTCTGATGAAAGAACAGCGATGTTGTGGCATACACTGAGGAAAGCCAGGGAACCTACAGCTGGATCAGGAGCTAAGTGTCATGTTATCAGATCCAACTTGGACTTGCCCCCAAATGTCAGGTTAATGTTGGAGGGATGACGACCGTTCAGTTTAATGTTAGCCTTAAGGCTGAATGGCTGTTACTTACCAGAGCCTGTCCATTAGAGAATGTAGGTTGTAATGGCTTTTGTGTTTGCAGGATAATTGTTCTAGATAATCACACCAATTTGTCCAGGTTCTTGAGGAGGAATTATAAAATTAACACTCGTGTTCAGAAGGGAACACATAAAATGAGTACTTCTTTTTTTTTTGGTATCAGGAATTGAACTCAGGACCTTGCATTTGCCAGGCAGGCACTTGTGCCACTGAGCTATATCCCCAGACCAAAATGAGTGCTTCAACTGTGTTCTATGTCCAGAAAACCATAGGAATGGGGCAGAGGAAGCCTCAACAATCAGGTCAGATGGTCCTGATGGCCCAGGGAGGGAGACTGTAAATTTGAAACAGCACTCATTAAGAAGAAAACCCTTCCATGTTTTAATAATTCTCCTTATGCCTCGTAGCTGCAACACCACAGGCTTTGCTGTTCAGAGCTGGCTTACGGCACCCTGCATGCTTATAGCATCCTGGATGACTGTCTGACTGTCAGTCCTTGGAAGACCACACAGGAGAATCATCTTGCACACTCCTTCTAAAAATGCTCTTTGGAGCTGGGAATTTAGCTCAGCGGCACAGCGCCTGCCTGGCAAGTGCAAGGTCATGAGTTTGATTCCCGGTACCAGAAAAAAACCAAAAAAAGAGAAAAAAACCCAAAACTTTATATAAATAAATAAAATAAAATAAAATTTAAAGCCGGGCATGGTGGTGCATGCCTGTAATCCTAGCACTCGGGAGGCTGAGGCAGGAGGATCGTTGTGAGTTCGAGACCAGCCTGGGCTACAAAGTGAGCTCAAGGCCAGCCTGAACTGCATAGTGAGACCCTGTCTCAAAAAGACAATAAATAAATAAATAAATAAAAATGCTCTTTGCTGTTCCTCCTCGTCCTTTTATCCTGCTGTGTCTGCCCTACCCACCCTAAACACCCTAGCTTTGATTGGCTTTCTTCACTCCATTCAGTTTTCCCCCTTTCTATCCATGCTTAGCTGGTTTTTGTCAATATTTCCTCTCCCTTATTGATGTATTTATTATTAATTTTTGTCTTTCTTCATCTGATCTTGCCCTTCCTGACCCATATCTAGCTCGAGACCCACTCAAAATAATTTATTATTGTTAATGTATTCAACATACCTATGGCATTTATTAGTGTAAATATTTACACATACTTATTGTATGAGCTCATTTGTTTACTTGTTCTTTTTTCTTTTCTTTTCTTTCCTTTTTTCTTTATTTTCTTTCTTTCTTTTTTTTTTTTTTTTTTTTTTTTTTTTTTTTTTTTTTTTTTTTTTGGAGGTGGGATCTCTGTTGCCTGAGCTGGTTTTGAACTCCTGAGGTTAAACCATCCTTCTGCCTTAGCCTCCCTAGTGCTGGGACCACAGACAATTTTAAAATTTTATGTATACATATACACACACACATCACAAAGGTGAATGATACATCATCACTTAAAAAGTAGAAAAGCCTATAGTATGGTTTAAAGAATGATGTACAGAATATATGTGCCCAATTTCAAGATAAGAACAAGTGAGATGCCGAGGAATCATATGAGTTATTTGATCTGCCTGGTATGGTCATTTGGTCTATCTGCAGTATCTCTGTATACATAGTTCTCAGACTGCTTTTACTTTTACATCAAATTTGATCTGCACCAACCTCTCCAGGAAGGGTGTTTGTATCTTTGCTTACATTGAGTCATTTATCAAGAAATAAAGCAACTTCGTCAAGGTCAGATAGCAAGATAACAACTAGAAACTCCATCTTTACATTTCAGCCGCTGCTCTTCCTGTTACATCATTTTCTCTGTCATATGCCTTCTGGTCTCCCTCACAGGTCTCTCTTTCCTGTGTATGGTAACAGTGAAGATCTCATGCTGTCAAATAAAAGAATGATACACTTTTGTGACCATCATGCAAAGTCTGGTATAGTTGGTGTCAGAAACCAGACGAAATATTCTTACGATGGCCCCTCTAATGAAGAGATGGGTCCTGACTGGGTTTCATTTTGGCTACTGGTGCACATGGTGGCACACACCTGTAACCCCAGTGCTCTGGGAAGCTGAGGTAGAAGGACTGCAAATTCCAGCCCAGCCTGATCAGTCTAGCAACTTAGTGAAACCCTGTTTTGATAGAAAGAAAAAGAAAGAAAGAAAGAAAGAAAGAAAGAAAGAAAGAAAGAAAGAAAGAAAGAAAGAAAAGGAAGGAAAGCAGGCTGTGGATGTAGCTTAATGGGAAGGCCCTAGGTTTAATCTTCAGTACCAAAATGAAGAAAAAATCTTGGCTACTTTGTGGTGTGATCCTGGGCTGGTTACTTACCTTAAGGCTGGGAAGATAAGGGAAATAATTCTTAGAGATACTGTGAGATGTCAAGGAGTATTTTACATAAAGTGTTTAAATAAGTGCCTCGTGGAATGCTTTACTTAACTCACTGTTCCATTTTCCTGTCTCCCCTTCTCTGCTTCCCTTCAGCATGAGCCGCACAGCCTACACTGTGGGAGCTTTGCTTCTCCTCTTGGGGACCCTGCTGCCAGCTACTGATGGGAAGAAGAAAGGGTCCCAGGGTGCCATCCCGCCTCCAGACAAGGCCCAGCACAACGACTCGGAGCAGACCCAGTCACCCCAGCAGCCCGGCTCCAGGAACCGCGGGCGGGGCCAAGGGCGGGGCACGGCCATGCCTGGCGAGGAGGTGCTGGAGTCCAGCCAGGAGGCCCTGCATGTGACTGAACGCAAGTACCTGAAGCGAGACTGGTGCAAGACCCAGCCACTGAAGCAGACCATCCACGAGGAGGGCTGCAACAGCCGCACCATTATCAACCGCTTCTGCTATGGCCAGTGCAACTCCTTCTACATCCCCAGGCACATCCGGAAAGAGGAGGGCTCCTTTCAGTCTTGTTCCTTCTGCAAACCCAAGAAATTCACCACCATGATGGTCACACTCAACTGCCCCGAACTGCAGCCACCCACCAAGAAGAAGAGGGTCACACGTGTGAAGCAGTGTCGCTGCATATCTATCGATTTGGATTAAAGGAACACACACACCTGTCCTGAGGACACAGCCCAGGGCATCATAGAGCCAGACCCAAACACCCTGATTCCTACTCTGCTTAAACCTAGAGGCCAGAAGAACCAGCAGCCGCCTCTTGGCAGGAGTCTGCTTGTGCATAGTTGAGTATGTGTGCCCACGTGCATGCGTAGGTGCGTGTGGGTGTCTTCAGACATCAGAAGAAGCAGTCTCTGTTATACTTCGCTTCACAACAGGAGGATGAAAATGCCCACAGCAACCCCGTCCACACGCACAGGGGCAAGGCTGTGGTCCGGATCTGTTCTTGTCTTTCCTGTGCCCTCCTGGGGACAGGATTTTCTTTCAGAAGGAATGTCAGTGGCACAGGCCAGCACAAGGGACCTGTGTTCCTGCTGCATTCAATTAAGAAACTTTAACCTGCGCTCACTTTTTCCCTTCCTTTTCCCACCCACAGTCCATCCTTAGGTTCTCAGTGGCCGTTTTGTCTCATCCCAATTCTTCCAGGGTTCCTACATTACTTTACTTGACCATGGGTGTGAATGTTTTTCTTCTTGTGACGACCCTCTAGACTAGGGGTGGGGGCCACTGATGTGACGATGGACAAGCAAGACAGAAATGTGACAGAGGCAGTGTTAGATCCACTTGAGGGCCAATCTGGGTCAGCAGAATTCAGCCGGGAATATTCAGAGACCTGGGAGGCCCACTGCAAAACAGTGGGAGCCAGGCTTCAGTGGAAGGCTTTTCCTGATATTTAAGAGAACCCAAGTGAGTGGACAACAAATAAAATTGCCCCCCAAATCATTGACTTTAGGTGTTATTGTGATCTCTTGAAACTAACTGTAATCCAACACTAATCTTAAAACTTAAACATTGCCCACTCCTATTTTTAGAACCAGAACCAAGTAATGAATAAATCGAAAGAGCTCCTTCTCTACAGAGAGATAAGAAAGAAGAACCTCATAAATTGAGGTCCTAACATCTTTTCTTTTCCTTGATTATAAGCACTTTTTCCTCAGTTTATTATTTCTGCATAACACTTCAGAGAGCCACAACCATGTATGATAAAAAGTTCCATCTCTGCTGAGTATACCTGACAATAAAGGATAGTCTGAGAGGAGAGGGTTTATCTGACCCATTTTACCTAGAAGTCCATTTGGGTCATTTCATTTTAGCTATTGTTAGATTGAGCCCAAGAAAAGTAATGGGAATTTCATCTCACTAAGTAGGGGTTGTCTCTTGAAATCTGGAAGAAGATATGTGGATGTGATCTCCCTTTCTCCCTTTGCTCTCTGAGGGTCTACAGAGAAATCCCATTGAGAACACAGAGCACTGGGTATCTTAGCTGTCCATGTTCATCCCAGGGTATCCAAGTGACACTGCAACTATTATGTGCCTCCTGGAGGTCTGTTCCTCTGATTAAACTTGGGCTGCTTGCTATCTCTATTTCGAATTTTTCTAACAGCCAAAGTGCAGGGTGGGTGAGCCTTATTGCACTCTGGATTTGGCTAAGCTGTTCTCTTCAAGCCTGAGGTTCTATATGTAAATGCCTCAAATACCTTCTTAATTTTTGTCTTTATCGTCTCAGCTTCACTAGCCAAGTCATGGGTCACTTGGAAAACAAACGTCCCAGATTTAGATTTCAGTTGCTTATCAAGGCTCCAGCTTTCAAAGAAGCATTGCAATTACTATTCTCCTTTTTGTTTCGGTTTTGGTCTAGTGCTCTCCCATCTGACAACTAAATAGGAACCATGCTTCAAGAGAGCAGTTATCTTCAACACCCAGAATAGGTCTCTTCTTAAAACTTTTAAATTCACTACTGATAATTGTGTACTAGGTGAATTTATGAACACACAGTCTGTGCATTTTGTATACACTGTATGACCCTGCCCTGAATCTTTGTGTCACCCACACCCTCCAGCAATAAAGCACAGGATGGGTTTCATTAAGCATACAAATGTGAAGGCACAATTTTGAGGGTTCAGGAGAGGAAAAGAAAGGAGAAAAGCTGAAAATGTAAAACCACACCAGAGAGGAAAAATGACATTCAGAACCAGCAAACACTGAGTTTGTCTTCTTTTAATTCTGCCACAAGCATCCGATTTTGTTAAAGAGGGATGGCTTAAGTTGGCAGGAGCAGTCTTTTAGAAGCTTGTAGCGTGGTCTTGCATTAAGTCAGATTTGGCTGAAGTGTAGAGAATTTCTTCAAAATTAATTTCACTGGAATAATCAGTAGCATAAAAATCCTAAAAGCACACCACAAGCCAAAGAGGGAAATGTCTGCTTTTCTTACTGTGCCTATTTTAAGACACAACTGTGGTGTGTCTTCCAACATTTATTGAAAATGCCGTATCTGTTACTTACTTTATTGCAGTCACTAATGATGTCATAGCATACTTGCTTTTTTCATTGTTACAATAGAATTCTTTAATGGCAAGATAGATTTGATCTTGTCCTTACCTATTAAAATAATGCCAAACACCAAATATAAATTCTATGATGTACACTTTGTGCTTGGCATTAAAAGAGAAGAACGCAGCCTGTAATCTGTAAGTTGTCTTTTGTTACTGTAGTGCTTCAAAGTTAAAAGTTGTAATGAAAATTCTGGAGGAAAGGGTAATTTCCACTGTGTGGAATGTGAATAGTTAAGCAAAAGTTATGGTTATTTAATGTAATTATTAATTCGAATCCTTTGGTCACTGTGATTTCCAGCATTGTTTTTCTTCCTTTATATGATTTCTTCTGAAGTGGACAAAGAGGAAGCTGGCGCGTTGTATGTTGTTGGAGACTTCGGTCAGGTCGGAGGGAATCACAATCTTGACACATGCAAAGATACGTTAGAGTCAAGAACTGAGCATTTATTTCTTTTAATTGAATGTTCCTTAAAGGTTAACATTTTAAAGCAATATTAAGAAAGACTAAGTGTTATTTTGGGAGACTTATGATGTGTGTACAAAGAGCAGAGAATGGACGGTTCACAAATAGTCCTTTTAAAGAGAAAAAGTAAAATGGAAAACGCATGGACAGAACTTTGCTAAATGACCAGTTGATGCTTAAGAGTGAAAGTAGTTTTATTGATTTGTCATTCCTCAAGATATTTAATATCATCTGTGTTATATATTATGTTTGCTTTAATCATTTAAAAAGAACAAAAATTATATACACTATGATCTAAATACCTTGTTGTGTATGAGGGTGAATGGGGATTTAATAGTTTCATAAAATTTAATTTGGCGTAAAGTTTTATGAATCTGTAACTACAATTTAATTTCACCCCAATAATGTTTATATAACCTTTGCCAAAGAGCAACCAATAAATTAAGCCTCTTCTTTATGTGTGTGTTTCTGCTTTATCTTGTGGGAAGGGAAGTGGAAGTGAGATCCTGTTTGATTTTAACAGGATAGCTCAGGCTGTGGCAATTAGAGGCAAGGGCATGCTGGTCTGCACTCGAAAGGGCCAGCCTGCTCCCCAGGGCACAGCTGCAAGGAAGAGCTAGATGGAGTGAGGAGGGAGTACTTCAGATAGTGAAAGTGTTGTCTAGGAAATGGTTATAGCTTTACCTCTAGAGAAACACCAGGAGAAAGATTTCGGACCCAATAGGAGGAAGAGCTTTCTAGCAAGAAGAGTGATTGAGCAAGCATGAGCTGCTTTTAAGATGGTAAACTTCTTGTCCTAGGAAACCTTTTAAACATGCTAGATATCATTTCAGAAGAATGTAAGGTAAACTGAATTATTGTCCTGAGTACAGATTTAAAGTGGATTTTTGAGCTTTCTTCTCAGTTAGCCACATGATGTTAGAAAGTATGGATTCTTTGACAATAAAAACAGTCCCAGCAATTGTATGTGCAGTGTTCATGGAGCACACTGCTAAGGGTTTTATTTGAATTATTTCTTATATAATTCTCAGGATAACTCAATAAAGTATGTAACATATTATCACTGCTAGGGAGTGATGAATGCATATGGTCTTACGCAGCACTTGGCCCAAGTACTCTGTAAAACTGTAAGATTTTCAACTTGTATTGGTTTGTTTTTTTAAAGGCAGAAAACATTATGCACAATGGAATACTACTGTGCTATAAAGCAGGATACACTTGAACCATTTGTAGCAAAATGAATGCACCTTAAGTCCATAATGTTAAGTGAAATAGATCAGACAAGCTTAATCATCACATTGTTTCTCTTATATGATAAAACCTAAGTATAAATCATTTAAAGACCAAAGTAAAATACAGATAATAAGAAACAGGGAGATACACCTTTTGCACATGAAATGGGGACCCAGAGATGGATGGCAGGGGGAGGGAGGGGAGACAAAAGGGAAATAAAAAGAACTCAGATGTGTTATGTGCAGGTACCAGCTCGCCACAATGAACACAATCATTAAGTACAGCAAATATGTACTAAAACTTACAGAAAACAGACCTGTGAGAACAGATCTGACTACTGATCATTCACATCTAATGACTAAGGTTATTTTGCGGTTGCAGTTGGCATTGTCAGGAGCCCAAGCTCCAGAAACATTTAGGCAAAGCCTCTTTGCCACATCTCTTTCTGCTATGGCCTCTTTGAGTTTGGAGGGGAAAAGTGGAAGAAAACACCAAAGGGATGATGGCCACAGGAAAACCACTCCCAGTACATAACATCTGATTAAGGACTGAAAGGCAAATAGAACTTGATACATAAGGTACCCCAGCCTCAAATACCAAACCAAACCAAACAAATAGGCATGTAAGAAGATATCGGCAACAATGTCGAATGAAGACCTATCTTGAAAATTCTGTCTGAAAAACTATTGAGGTCTTGTTAAATTAGATTCAGCCTCCTTTTTTGAATTCTGGAAATTAACTGAAGACTGTAGCAATTTAGGGAAGAATTAGTCAAGGAAAGGACTGAATATTTGTAAGAACAGTGAACATAGTGATACTGTAACTCATCTTTCTCTCTCCTCTCCTCCTCCACAGTGGAGTTCAACCAATATCCCACAGACATAGTGAAAGCCAGCAGTCTGATAGTCACTGGTGCAGGATGGGATTGGAGTTCTCTAAAAGTCACATTCTCAAAGAATTGTCATTATTTCACCTGTTTGCCAGGCCTAGAGAGCCCATTTGAAAGAATCTTAATTTAATCCAATTAGAAGTTCCCCAATGTGAAAAAACTTTCTTGAAACAATTGGAGGTAACTCTCTTTGTGGGTGTCTGAATTAGTGGAAAACATTTGGGGACAGCAATAGGCTAAACAGACAGCATAATGGGAAATGCCTGGGAGTGAGATTTCCACAGGGGGTTTGCAAAGTTCCAACATGTTACCAGGAATGAGAAGGCCAAAGGCATGCATAGGACTCTATGCATAGGACTGTTAATTGGTTCAGAAAGATCTGAGAAGGTCCCAAGCTCTCACTTCATGCTAACCTTGCTACCTTGCATAAGCAGGAAGTGAATGCTAAGACAGAGCTGTCAAGCTCCTGGCTGAGTGTTTAGGGACCTCTTCAAAATCCATACAGAGCACCTTGGCAAAGACTGATAGACCCAGGTGCTTGAGAATCATTATTAGGTAACAACTACACTAACCAAGCAGAGACTTCAATGGTGACACAATAAAAAATAAAGATTTTTCAGGATTAGATCAGAAAAGTCACTAAACATAGAGAAATCTCAAAGGGCAACAACAATAAAACCTGCACAACAGCAAGAGAGACTTATTTCAAAAAATTGTCATTTTATCTTCCTTAAAATGCCCAGTTTCCCACAAAATATGAGACGTGAAGAAATAACAAAATATAGCCCATTTATAGGGACAAAAGGCAAATGAGGAAACAGTCCTAAAAGAAATCCAGGCATCAGACTTATAAGACAAAGACTAAGCTCTTCAAATATGTTCAAAAACTACAGCCACTAAATAGTTTCATTTACTTATTCAAAATGGGGGTTTGCCATGTTGTTCAGGATGGCCTTGAGTTCCTACACTCAAGCAATCTTCCTGCCTCATTCTCCCAAATGGCTGGGACTACAGATGCATGCCACTATACTTATGCCTAACAAAGAAGCCATTTCTAAATAACCAAAGGAAAGTAGGAGAATACGCCTACTTGTGAATACCAATAAAGAGATAAGAATTACATAAAAGAACCAAATAGAAATTGTATTCAATCAAGTTTGAAAATATAATATCTAAAATTAAAAAAACTCAGGTGGGAGAGCTCAACAGTGGATTTGATCAGGTAAGAGAAAATTGATAAACTCAGAGAGAGAGAAAAAGAGAGGGAAGAAAAGAATGTGTATGTGAGTGTGTGTGCATGAACAAGAGAAAGCTCTACTAAAATCAGAAATGAGAGCAGACATCACCACTGACCTCACAGAAACATTATAAGGAATATTATTAATTACTGTATAAAAACACAGTAGATGACATAGACAAATTCTTAGTGTAACAGGGAATTTGGTTTTATTTTTTGATGTTTGATACTGACATATTTGAAGCCTCCTCCATCCCTCTCCTTCTTCTGCCCCACATCTAGGCAAACTAACAAGGAAGCCCAGACTGCTTCGTGTGGGAGTGATGGCATAATCAGACCATGCAAGCCCTTGCTTATGTGGGAATCTTTATCTAAGTCTCCTGGTTCTCTTTCTTTGCTCTCTCAAGCCATTTTCTGAGGAGGCTGATGGTTATTCTTTGTCCTCAGCAGAAAGCCTCATTATGTGAACAATAAACACTTTCACACTTCGGGGGTGAAAATGCATCATTGGTTTGAACATCTGAGTCAAATTTGGGCTGGGGCCCATATTGCTTATGCAGGTATGAACATACCTTTAAATACTCAAATTATCAAAAATGACTTAAAAATATCTCAATAGAATACCATAAGTTAAAGAAATTGAATTAGAAATTTTAAAAAACTCTCTACAAAATAAAGCCCAGAGGAGGATATTCTCACTGGTTTTATCAAATATTTAAAGAAATTTGCACAAATTCATCACTAACTCTTCTCCCTAAATAAAAGAAGAGCTAACACTTTCGACTTCATCCTGTAAGGTCAGTATTACCCTGATACTAAATCCAGATAAATATATCACAAAATAGAACTACATACTAACATCTACTATGAATACACATACAAACGCCTTCAATAAAATACTAGGTACTTGAAGTCAGCAGCATATAAAAAAGATTGCACATCCAGTGGATATACTCACAAATTAAAGGTTGGTTTGAACATCAATTAATATCATACATCGCATTAGTCGAATAAAGGGAAGAAACCACATGTCCAGGTTCATAGATGTGGAAAAATTATTTAATAAAACTTAACACCCTTTCATGGTAAAAAACTGCTCAACATACTAGGAATAAATTTCCCTAGCCCGATAAATGGCATCTATGAAAATGCCACTCTGATACTACACTGAAGACTGAAAGCTTTCTCTTCTAAGGTCAGAAACTAACAGGAAATCTGCTTTCATTACTTCTATTCAACATCGTTCTGGCAATTTTATCCAGGGAGGGTAATTAGGTAAGAAGAAAAAGAAACTTATTTAGGTTGGTAAAGAAGTAACAATATCTGTATTTTCAGATGGCATTATTTTATATGTAGAAATCCTAAGGAATCCGAAAAAGAGCTATAGGAGATGAATTCAGTAAAGCTGTAGGACACAATATTGATGCACAAAAATTATTCATACTCTATACACTAGAATTAGAAAATATGGAAATGAAATTGAGAAAATAATTCCATTTACAATAGCTTCAAAAAGAAGCAAATATACAATGATAAATATATTTAAGAAAGTTTAAGAGTTGTACATTAAAAAAGTATAAAACTTTGTTTAATGAAAGTAGAGAATGCTTAAATAAGTATAAACACAGCATGTGTGCCTATACCCAAACTCAACAGTTTGGTCTGAGAAAAAATAAAGGTCTGAATTAAGGAAGTCCAAAGCTCTTTCTATAACCTAGAAGGAGATTGCCCTACCCAATTTCTTTTGTTGCACCTATTAGTTTTCTGAGCAGAGGTAAAATAATGCATAGTAGGACAGGTGACATCAGCCAGGTTGTAGCTTAGGAAGCCCTTCACTTTCCTCCCATAAAAACACCAATTAATAAAAATCATGGACAAATTCCCCTCGTGAGAAATTTAAAAACTCATTGAAAGTGTCTTGCACCCTAAGGAAATGCAAAACCCATTGCTGATCCTAAATTTCTTAAGAAAATGCAAGGGACCCAGAACAGCCAAAACAATTTCAAAAAAGGATGATTTGGGACACTGTCTTGCCATAGCTTCTGCTCCCGCACAGCTCCATACAATCAGGAAGAGAGCCTCCGGGTTCCAGCTTCTCCCCAGGGAGAAATGAGGCTACTTCACATGTGCAGCGCTACAACTTTTCTGAGGAGACTTCCTAGAGGACGGGCTTCTGTCTTTGGGTCTTGGGACTGTGACACCTCTGGCAAATCCAGCCACCTGTGTAACAGTGGTGATGGCAGCCTGGGCTGGCGGATGCTGTGTATCTTTCTCTCAGCTCAGTGTAGACTGTGCAAATAAAAAAAGTCTGCCTCTCAGCTTCCCCCTGGAAAGGGAAAGAGTTGATTAGTGTGTCCAACACCCCAACTTTATCACAGGTTCCCAAAGAATTGGCATCTCTCCTGTCTCAGCGCTCTCACAAGTCCAGTGATGATGATTTAGACTGGTAAATATCATAGACCCTGTGGTGGTTTAACGAATGACCAACTTGAAACACCCAGCTAAACTGGATCAGCATGTGTATGGGTACGGAGGGCCCAGCTGAGGATTGTTGCCAACAGCTTAAAAGCAGGACTGGAGGGGAAGATGGTATACCATTGATTCTCCTGCAGAAGCATGATATGATCTCAGCTGTTCTCATTGTTGAAGGAGCTCAGGTCCTTGCTGTACTGAGGATGGCTGTGGTTCTCTTTGGGGGAGCTCAGGTCCTTATTTGAGTGTCATTTTCTGGCTCCAGTGCAGATCTTTCAGGCTGCTGGCATAGATCCTTCATCCTGCTGGTGCAGATTTCTAGCTCCCACCACTGATCTTTGGGCCTTCCCAGTGCAGATCCTTGCTACTGACTTACATAAGACACTGTTGTGGACATCCTTGTCTTGTTTCTGATTTTAGAGGAAAAGATTTCATCTTCTCTCCATTAAGAATGATGTTGGCTATTGGTTTGTCATAGATGGCTTTTATTAGGTTGAGATAAAGACCTTCTGTGTCTGTTTTCTTCAGTGTTTTTTTACCATGAATCAGTACTGGATCTTGTCAAATGCTATTTCTGTGTCTATTCTGTGCATTTTTCCTTGCTTTTGTTTATGTGGTATATTATATGTATTGATTTGTGTATGCTGAACCATCTCTGCATTCGTGGAATTAATCTTACTTGGTCATGATGTATGATATTTTAAGGAATTAGAGCATTCTTTTTGCCAGTATCTTATTAAGAATTTTTGCTTTGAGGTCTATTAAAGAGTTTGGCCTGTAGCATTCTTTTTGGATTGGGTCCTTTTCTGGTTTTGGAATCACAGCCATTTTTGCTTCCAGGAATGACTATGGGAGTACTGCTTCCTGTTCAAATTCATTTAAGATGTGTTATGGTTTATGTCTGTGTGTCCCCTCCAAAGCCTCATGCAATCATGGGCAGGCTATTAGAGTTGAATGATTGTGGGTGTGAGAGCTACACCCACCCTGGGGTGGATAGTTTGCATATGTAAGGGGGAGGAAAAGAGTGCTTGAGGCCATTCCTCCCCCATTCCGCCCTGGTGTGTGGTTGTTGCTTAGCTGTGTTCTGCCGTCCTGAGCTGCAGCCCTCTGCCACGTGCCACTCTGCTTTATAATCTGCCAAGTACGGATTGAAACCTCCACAAACTGTAAGCGAAATAAATCTTTCCTTTCTTAATTTTGGGTGTCAGGTATTTTGTCCCAGCAGCGAGAAAAAAGTAACCAAGACAGATGTTAAGGCATATTGGTGTTAGATCTTCTCCACAGAGCACGTAGAATTCATTAGCGAATCTGTTGGAACTTGAGCTTTTCTGAGCTGGTTGGTTTTTTTAATTACTTCTTCAATTTTATTGAATGACATTGGATTATTCAGGAGTTTTATAACTTTCTAGTTCAGCTTTAGTAGTTGATATGTATCAAGGAATTTCTTCTTCTGAATTTTCCATTTTATTAGAGTACAGGCTTTCAAAATAGTTACCAATCATCTTCTAGATGCTGGCAAAATCTGATGTGATTTCAGTTTTATATTTATAATTGCATGGATTTAAGTATTTTCTTTCCTTGTTTTGGTGAGATTGGCTTAAGGTTTGCCTATTTTGTTTATTTTTTCAAGGAACCCACTTTTCATTTCACTGATTCTTTGTACTTTTTTTTTTCTAGCTCAATTTCATTAATTTCTGCTCTGATCTTTATAATTTCCTTTCTTGTGCTCACTTTGAGTTTGGATTTTATTATTTTTGTAGGAACTTAAGGTGTATCATTAGGTTATTTATTTGAGCTTACTATTTTTCTGACATGGGAATTCACCCCTTAGGACTGCTTTCCTTAAGTCCCACAGGTTGTTGTATGTTGTATTATTTACTCTTTAATTTCATCTATGACCTCTAGATTATTCAAGAAGATATTAATTATTTTGCATGTGTTTGCATAGTTTCTGTGGTATCTTTCACCACTGATTTCTCATTTCACTGCACTATGATCTAATGATATGTATGGAATAATTTCAAGATTTTGCATTTACTATAGCATGCTTTATAGGCTCTATTTTTGAGAAAGTAACATGAGCTGCAGAGAAGAACATGCATTCTGCTCTTTTTGGATAGAAAACTCTGTAAACATCTATTAAATTCATTTGTTTGAAGGTTTGGTTCAATTGTGATATTTCTGGTTGATTTTTTGTCTAGTTGATCTGTCCATTTGTGACAATGTGGTATTAAAATCTATTATAATTGTATTAGTCTTTATCTTGTTGTTTATGTCTGTTAGTATTTGTTTTATGATGTTGAGTGCCTCATTTCTGTTGCATATACTTTGTAATTGTTATTGCTTCCTTTTTAGTTATTCCCTCAATGAATATGCAGTGACCTTTTTTGTCTCTTTTGATAAGTCATGGTTTGAAATCCACTTTGTCTAAAATTAGGATAGCTACTCCTTTTCACAGGTCTCTGGTTCATGGAATATGGTTTTTCCATTTGTTGATATTTTAATATATGGGTTTTAAAAAATTAAATATGTTTCTTGTATGCTACAAAGCCTTCAGTTTTGTTTCTTGATACATTCTGCCAATCTGGGTTTTTTGATTGGGGAAATGAGGTCATTAAATTCTTAAGTAGGAAGACTTATTTATTCTTCCTCTTTTCACTTCCATCCTGCACCTGTCTCAGCTGGCAGGGTTGTTCTTGAACTCATGGCTTTCTGGGTGTAACTTGGAGTTCCTCTTGCAGGGCAACCACTCCCAAAGTTACTATTTTGTTTTGTTTTGTTTCCCCTGGTACTTTGGATTATAACCAGGGTTTTTGTATCAAGTTACATCCCTATCTCTCTCATCCCCCTTTTCTTTTCCTTTTAAGACAGTGTCTTGGTAAGTTACTAAGTTAATCAGGTAGGGCTCAGACTTGGGATCCCTCTGCTTCAGCCTCCCAGAGTGCTAGTATTAATTTATTATTTATTATTATCTTTTCTTGCCCTGTGGGTTGACTGAATTCACCCAAGTTATTCCCACTCAAGGATGAGGTTTCTCATGCTCTGCTCTTGGATGGCACCTGGATCTGAGTCAGCTGAGGATTTACCTGGGACAAATGCCCCACAGCTCCTCCCATACCGTACATTGCTAGTGACAGCTGGAAGTTTAGCTTAAAGTGGACTCTTCAAGTGTCTTGGACTTCTGAAAGTCCTGAGGCTGGATTCCAGACATGAATGTTCCCAGCACAAGGAGATGAATGCTATAGCTTCTTAGGGCCCAAAATGTCCACAGTCATTTCCATCTTACCCATTTGGAAGTCATCATAGACCTTGTCTGATTCATCCTTTTGGTGAGAAAAATTTCAAGTGATTTGTGGCCACCTTTAATATACCACACCTGACTTTGTTGGCCAGGGGAGCAATACGACTTCAGATGCCCCATATACAAATTCTGACTCAGTCTCCTATGCTCAGCCCTGCACCCACCTTCTGCTAAATCTTGACCTTCAGTCTTGATTCTCTTAGGGTATTAAATCAGTTTGGGGCTTCTTCCTTTGAACTGTTAAGCTTTTCTTCCCATCTGTGTTGCATCTTGAAAATTCATTAAAACCATTGTATTTCTTATCTTTGTCCTAATATGTTTATACTACCAACATTCTTTACTTTCATTTTAGTAGAGTTCCACAGGAAAATAAAGATGAATTTATGTGGTGTTTTTATGATTCCAACCAAAATTTATTCCCATTACTACTTGATAACAGTGAAATTTTATAGTGATAAAAAATAAAACGAAAATGCATGTTTACATACATCATTTCATGTGGTAATGGTTAATTTTGTGAAAGATATAGAATGGCTATTTAAACGATTTCTATTTTAGAAGAATTTAAATGGTTGCTATTTTAGAGGTGGACAAGCTCAGATTGGAGACATGAAAGGATATGTATGAGGTCTCAGGAGTGATTAGCTTTATGTTATATCCTCTACGAAGATGATTAGGTTTAAAGTGTAAAGGTGACAAGGGTAAGTCAGAAAATAAAGTTGTTTTTCTTCTTAAAATTTGTTTTGGGAAAGGCATTCATTGTCTGGAGTACAGAAAACTAAAATCTGTGTGCCACTGGAATGTTACGTTCACAACGAGAATTTCTGACACAAATAAGCAGTCATGTTGAGGTGACTCAGGACGCTATTTAGTGGCAAACTAAGAAGACTTTGGTGGCACAGCTCAGCTTCCAACTTCAGGCCACAGTGCTCCTTCTTTCACCTGATTCACATGCTGGGACGTGAGGATCCCGCCTTGTAAGAGCCCATGTTGGCGGTGCCTATGGTAGCAACAGAGTTTCAAAGAGGAAGAACCCATAATGTCTCCCAGACATACTACAAAGGAAATATAAGTCATCAGATAGTGGGATCTGGATCTGGGCCAGGATAACTCGACTCTTCTTGGAGAAGGTGCCATGGGATCTATAGTGATGGCAGGTGATTGGAAAAGTGGGTCCACTCCGCTTTATGTCTTGTCTGAAAGACGATAACCATGATAATAAATTTAGTGCCACATTCTTTACAGTGTGCTCATCTGACCCCTAGAATACAGTCATAAACCATAATGGGGTCCATGATGCTTTCAATTATTAGACATTCATTTCTGCTCTTCACTTTTTGTCTTCTGCCAAAAATTGGTTTTATTATCACTTCTGCAGGGATGGGAGAGGGCAGGGGTATAAAAAATTCTACATTTTAGAAATTCAAAGGAATTACATGTTTATTAAAGTAAAACTGAGACTCCCTACTGTGAAAAAAACAAAACGTTTAGCCTTGTGTGTGTCATAAATACATAGACATATCATAATGAATGTTTGGTAAGGGGTATCATGAATCTTTTCAGAAACATGTTATTTTATGTTATGAACACCCAAATTTAGAAAAGCATTGTTTTTTTTTTTTCTTTTGGCAACTAGTACTTAAGATATGTAGAGTCCCACTTCTCTGGATTTTTGAGAGCAGGAGGACACCCAGAAGAGTTGTGGGGAGGTGGCCCTGAGCCCCAGAAAGAAGCTAAGTGTGTCAAGAAAAAAGAAGGAGTAGAAGTGGGTTTTACAAATAAGCTATTTGAGTGTCTTGCTTTCATCTCCACACAGAAAATTTGCTATTCCAGTTGTTGCAAGCAAGGCTACAAGAGCTACTTCTTCCTGGCTAGTCTTTCTCTTTATATTTAATTCTTTATCTCCTCCCCAGACTCTGTAAATATTTGTCAGATTCATACAAAATTCTCACTTCCAATGCTCACTCATGATGTGAGAAGAACTGGGCTCTACTGTCAAAGAAAATTAAAAAGCTGTTAATATTGATAATTGACTAAATTAAAAAACTCAACTCTCACTCCCTCCAGGAACTGAAGACAGTTGTCTTCCACTCTGAACGGTGCCATTCAATCATATGGGAATCTTCCCATTCAATCTCACTTTTAGCCAAAAATTCTTGGTATTTGTAGAGGATAGTTTTTCATCAATGAGATGCATAGCAAAAATGAATTCAGACTGTGGAAAAAAATCTTATTCTTGGAGATTATTAGGCTAGGATCATGAGAAATTTCCTGGTGATTCTTTTCTTGGACTTTTGGTTTTGTTTTTTTTTTTTTTTTTGGTTTGGTTTTTCTCCGGTACTGGGAACCAAACTCACGACCTTGCGCTTGCCAGGCAGGTGCTTTTGCCACTGAGCTAAATCCCCAGCCCCTTCTTGGACTTTTGATTGCCAAAGAACTTTTCACCTGGGGTAGGAGAGAATAAGTGGGGAGATGCAAGACTGAGGGAATAAGTGAAGACAGAAAACTCTGGTTGATTTTGTAAGTTTCCAGAAGGCCCTTACACAGAGAGAAGTACAAAATCCGTAGGAGGGAAGCACAGTGAAATTGAAATGTATAAGTGAGATCAAGGAAAATGAACCAACTTGGGAATCCTGCAGTGGAGGAGAATGAGCGGACTATGTTAGTATTCAAAGAATGCTGCCAAGACCTTCATGGGATGTAGGAACTACAGAATCCATATTGTTATCATCTGCTTCCCCTCTGCACTTTTGGGGGTAAGGAATTAGTGAGGGAAGGAGGATTGTATTGAAGCACTGAGTAATTGGAAAATGTTAACTCTGGTGTTTATTTCATTGATTATTCCTTCTGAAACAATCTGAAAAAAAAAAAAACCCATAGATTGTATTAGTGGTGTGTTATGGTTTATATTTTAATTTCCCCCAAAATTCTCACGTTCAGAAGCAGGTCCTGAATACAGGAAGTGGATCACTGGGGTGTAACCTAGAAGGGTGTATTCTTTGCCCTGGCCCCTTCTCTCTCTTTCTCTCTCTCTTTCTCTCTCTCTGCTCTTTGTCTGCCATGGGGTGTGTGAGCAACATATCTCAGCCATGCCCTTCTACCACATCATTTCTGCCTTAGAATCAGATAACCATGGGCTGAACTCACTGAAAGTGTGAACCAAATAGGCCTCTCCTCCTTTCAATTATGGGTGTCAAGTGGAGTATTTTGTCCCAGCAACAGAAAAGTGACTAATACCTGGCATTTTCTCATGGTAAAGTCAAAGTCATGTACTAACAGAAGAAATTTTAGTTTGGGATATTAAGGCTTTTAAATTGCTACAATTCTCCCACCTATGCCACCAGGGAGATCTCATATATGTAATTAAAAGGATCATGCACAGAATTTATACAGATGCAAAGTTCATTTCTAGGCAAGGAACACAATTGACCTACATTTCAAAGCTATTGTTTTAGGATATTTGTGGTAAGACGAATCTGTTTATGTAACCCAAATGGAGGAAGATTTGTATGTGGGTTTTCATCTGTTCAGTGACTCCATCTCCAACTGAGATTTGCACAATAACTAACCCCAGTAATGTAGCACAATGTGTATCCTCACCTGTGAAGTTGGCTGTGCCAACCAGAAATTCTAGCTTTAGGACATGGGACTAGAGAAGTATGAGCTGTGGACTGAGCCACATGATGACAGTGTGGCTCTTACTTTGGGCTCTTGAAGGCCTCACAGATGATCAGAGGCACAGGGCCAAACTCATCAGTGTATTTTATGTGGTCCCGTGGAGCTTGTTTCTTTTTGAAAGTATCAGGAAGTTTGACTGATTCGCCCAGTCTGTTTCTCTGGGAGCTGAAAAAGCCATGTTCTCTAGATCCGGAATATGAGAGTAGATGAATCCAGCTATTGGTAGGTAATATGATCTGCCTTTTGTAGCAAGCCAGAAGCCAGATGTCTCCTCCCCTTTGATCTGAATAACACTTTAGGCTGCAGACAATAAGATTGGTTTTAAATTTATTGTCTCTTTGATTTCTGCATTCTAATGCTTTTTAAATTCTTTACACAAGACAGGGCTATATATAGGCAACTGGAATGGTTCATTGGGGGCCAAAAAAAAAAGCCAGTAGCTTATGAGCGGTGCTAGGCAGAGCTTGTGCACATTCTCTGTAAGAAAACAAAGCCAACTTTCTTTAGGGGCAGGAACTTTTGCTTTCTAGTCACTTCTCTCTAAAATGAATTCTCTCACTTCTACTCCCGGCTGGAGCCATTAGAAAAGTGTTGTCAAATATCTCTCTTTAAAGCACCAAAGAAGAATCAGATCAAGTGAAGGAACCCAAATCTCTTTTGTAAGCCCTCTAACCTCAGTGAAAGTTTTATTTCTGCTCTTCCCAATGGCATAGTCTATGTGAGGCAACCAGTCACCTGAGGCCAAGAGCTTGATTTCATTAGTTCCTTTGATGTGGAGCTACAAATATCTGAACTCAACCTCACCCTGGTAGGAGGAGTAAAGTGGCATTTGGGAACTTCCTTCACTTACCTTTAAGTGAACAATATTGGCTAGGTGCTCAATCAAATGGGTGGACCATTCAGCCCCCAAGTGTCTGCCCCCAAGTGCATCTAACCAGGCAAAATTGCCCCAAGAATTCGGGCTGTTCTGGAAAGAGCACCAGTTCCTGGCAGGAAAAAAGGTCAAATCTCCACATGCTTCCATTACAGCTATGTAACCTCTGGTAAGTCCTGGCCTCTCTTTATCTCTGTTTTCTTCACTGTAGCAGTAGGTAAACTCACACTGATGTGACATTTGATTAAATTAAAAAGCTCTTCCACAGACAGAATCTTACTTGTGCCCAGTAACTTTCCCGTTAGGTACCTGAGGCAGGGCTGTCCTTCATGCTGTAGAACAAATCTAAACTGTAGGAGTTCAGAGGTCCGCTAAAGCCTCCTTACTTGTCTGCATTTATGGCAGGGCCAAGACACAGGGCTTTTCAGCCCTTCTCCAGTGCTTGGCCACTTAATAACCTCTGCCTGTGTTCTGGGGACATCACAGGATGTGCCTTTAGGGAGTCTTTGCAAATCAGATGCAGTGAGTATAACAATTCTGACCCTTCTCCCCATGAATGCCCTATGAACCTTCCCCAGGAGAAAGACAAACTACAAAAGCACTGATGCAAGTGAAGAACAAGAAAGCAGAGTGAGGGCTGATTCTCTCCCTAAGTTCTATGATGCAGCTCAAATCTGCAGTGTGGCGCAGAGTTCCGACTACTGCCTGTGTCAATATACCTATCAGATTTTCCAGTCAGTTTTCAATCAATTCCTTGGATATCAGGTACTAGGCCATAAATCATTACTTTCTACTTTATGAATCTGAAATATGAACTACGGCCACAGCTGAAACTTTTAAGTTTGATGGTGATGGCTCCCAAGAGAAGCTCTTCAGAAACCTGAAGGGTAGTCAAAGGCGGCTGATGAACTGCGGAGAAAATACAGGCCCTGCTTACACTGCATGGTCAGGTCTCCTGTGTACATTTTCTCAGTGGTCACAAAGCACCAGACTAGGTATTTTGAAGAAAACAAAGGATTCAACCTGCATAGCCAAGAGCATGACTGATCAAATGGTAGCAAAAGCACTTAAAAAGAATTTGTGAAGTCAACAACTCCAGGAATGTGTCTGAACAGTCATTAAGGGAAATGAACTCCCAAGCAATCAGGGAACTGCTCATGTAGCTGATTCAGCTCAGGTTTTGAATAAAGATTTCTTAAATCACTGAGAGTCACCTTTGAAGTATTCTTCAGACCGGGTACCTACCTGCTTCTTCTGTACAATTTCATGCTTTTCTGGAGAACCCATCCTACCTGAATGAAGACGTCCAGTATGTGAAATGAATAGCAAAGAATTCCCACTATATGATCAGATCAATTCAGTGAGCATGAGAAAGAGCCACATAGGGACTATGGAATTTTTCTCCAAAGGGATCAGAATACCTCTTTATATTCAGTTCCTAAAAATAGGCACCAGTTCTTAGTTCAAGCACACAAGCTCTTCCTCTGACTCCCACCATGGTCAGGAGGCACAAGTATCCCTTTGGTATCCGCATGCAGGAGATTGCTGTCAGTCACTGAGACTGGCGTGTGGTAAGGGTCCCACTTCCCAAGCCACAGACAGGTACTGGTCCATGGCCTGTTAGGAGCACAGCCACGTAGCAAGAGGTGAGCAGCAGGCCGGTGAGAAAAGCTTCATCTCTTCATTCACAGCCACTCCCATTGCTCCCATTACAGCCAAAGCTCACCTTCTGTCAGAGTGACACATTGGCTTCTCACAGATGTGAGAACCCTACTGTGAATTATACAAGTAAGGAGTCTAGATTGTGGGCTCCTTATGAGAATCTAATCCTGAAACCATCACACCCAGCTCCCAGTTAAGGACAGATTATTTTCCATGAAACCAGTTTCTGGTGCCAAAAAGGTTGGGGACCACTGGTATATGGGAATGGCCTTTCCTACGCCAGGATTCAAATCCACAGGAGTCAGTGACTGGATATTCCATTGTCATCTCGGCCTGGCCAAAAACAAAGAAGTTAGTCAGGAGACACCTGTGTCAATGTACACAACAATGACAAATTGAAATCATCCAGTCAGCATAACATAGAGCTGTTTAATCATGAAATGCAAAGGATAAAGAACAGTCCAGTACTTCTCGGATACAATATGGCAACTTACTCTTTCTAAACTGTTACTTTGTGGTATCCTTTCATTCATATAATTTTGTAAAGTGGAAAGGTGAATGAACATATGAGAAGTGGAGAAATCAAAGTGCTCAGTGGTCCAGTGACTTGCCTAAAGGCACAGGGCAGAGCTGCGACAAAATTCAGGTTCATGAGACCTAAGGTAGCCTATTTTTCTTTTTCTTTAAAACTACATCATCTGAGCTGTTAGCCTCCAAGTCTCCTTGGGTTTGAATAAAAACATGGCCCTTGCATTTTGTTGGGATTCTTTAAAATGTCCTCCCCCCTTTTAAATCATGCTTTGTCTTATACATATAGTAAAGACATAAAGCAAAGCAGGGCTTGTGCAATTATTATAAAATTAAGACTTCTGTAACATTTTCCGCACTGTGGAGGCCCTTTTATACACTGGCCCAGAGCTGGCTTCATAGATGTGAGACAGAAACCTGCGTCTAGAAGAGCCCCACTCTTCGGCTAATGTCCTGTTGCTATTTTTAAATTCCTAATAATTTATGAACAAGGGACACTACATTTTCATTCTGCACTGGGCCTGTCAGATCATGTAGGCAATCATGCTCCTGCCCAATCTACCCTCATGTCTTCCCCAAATAACCATTATCTTAACTTTTATGCCAGTTCTTCTCTTCTTTGTAGATTTATCACCTTGGTTTGCATATGCAAGCATTATAATTTACTTTACATGGTTTTGAATTTTATATAAATGGAATTCTATGGCATATCACCTTGTGTACTTGGCTGGCTTCTTTCAGTTAACCTTGTTTGTGAAATTCACCCACATTATTTTCTTGTCTCATTCTTTTATAATATTCCAATCTATGAATGCATCATAATTTCTGTTTTATTCTATTTTTGATGAAAATTTGAGATCTTTCCAGTTTGGGCTATGTTGTGGTCTAAATGTGAGGTGTCCTCTGAAGACTTATACACTGAGGTGGTAACTTCATCAGTGGATTAATCAATTGATGCATTCACAGTTGAGTCAGCTATTAGGAAGTGGGGCCCGACTGGAGTAAGTGGGGTCCTGGGCACCACTTTAAAGGTTATATCCTTTCCCCAGCCCCTTCTTTTCTCTCTGGATCTCCTGTGCCCGCTCTCCGCCCCATTCCTCACTGTTACATGGTTGAGCAGATTTCTTCTGCCATGCCCTTCCACCAGGATGTTTCTGCCTTAGAGCCAGCCCTCCTTGCGTAAAACCTTTGAAGCTGAGAGCCAACACAAACCTTATCTCCTTTATGCTGAATATATCAGGTGTTTTGTCCCAGCAACAGAAAAATGACAAAAATAGACTATCATGAACGAGGTTCTATAAGCATTGTTTTATGCGAATCCTTCTACAAAAGTGCATATACTTCTGCTGAGCGATTGCCTGAGAACGGAATTGCTAAGTTCTAAGATATGTGTTTTGTTTCCTCAGCTTTGGTAGACAATGCCAGACTATTTCTAAAGCGGTTGTCTCAATTTTAACCTCCTGCAACAGCACCACAGGGTTTCTTGCTTCTCATCTTCACAAACATGTGGTTAGTTTATTAAGTCACAGTGATATCTCATTGTTATTTTAATGCAGAATTCCATGCTCAATAACAAGAGTCGAGTATATTGTCAAAAATTTATTGGCCACTTGGATCTTCCCTTTTGTGTACTTTCTTGCTGGCTCTTTTATTATATTAGTTAGAGTATTTCATATTAATTTATAATAGTTCTTTATGTATGCTGGATGAATGTTCTTTATTAGAACTATGTAGCAAATATTTTCTCTAGTCTATACATTAAAGATGAAGAGTACATTAATTTCAGTGTAGTAAAAGTATTTTTGTATCCTACTTTAAAGTCTTTACCTTTTCCAAATAATGAATATAATCTTTTAAAAGTATGATTATTTTCCTTTCATATTTTGTTTTACAAAATACCTCAAACTGATACTTGTGTATAATGTTACTTAGAGGAAAATTTAGTTTTCCTATACAACTATATCATTATTTCAGGACCATTTATTGCAATCATCCTTTTCCTTAGAAGCCACCCCTGTTAGCACATGTCTATATATAGGGTTGTGTTTCTTGTATACAGCATATTGTTGGATTTTGTTTCTTGAACCACTCTGCCAATCTATTTCTTTTGATTGGTGAATTGAGGCCATTTGCATTAATGCTTATAACTGATATGTATTGGCTTATCTTTGTTATGTTATTTTCCTGCTGTTGGTTACCTACTTTTCCCCTCTAATTGCTTGCTCTGGTGGGTGGTTCCTTTCTATTGTTCTTGAAATTGTGGTCATTTTTATCCCTTTCTAGAATATCTCACTACTTTTTATAGCTTGGTTTGGTGGTCATGAATTTCTTCAGTTGTTCTTTGTCATGGAAGTATTTTATTTCTCCATTAATTTTGAAGGATAGTTTTGCAGGGTACATCAATCTAGGTTGAAAGTTGTTTGCTTTTAAGACCTGAAATACTTTACTCCAAGCTCTTGACTTGATTGCTTGTGTTGAGAAGTCTGCCATGATTCTGATGGGCTTCCCTTTATAGGTGATCTGTTTCTTTTCTAAAATAGCTTTTAATTGTCTTTTGCTGAATTTCTGGGATCTTGATTATCATATGTCTGGTTGTAGATTTATTGGTTACAGTGAATTGAACTTCTATATGCCTCACTTAATTGTATGTCACATTGTTTTTCCATGCTTGGGAAATTTTCTGCTATTACTTCTGCAAATAGTCTTGTTATGTCATTTGTATTGACTCTTGCTCTTTTGTGGACACCTATCTTATATTGTTTCACTTTGCATCATTTTGCAGTTGTTGAATTGTTATTTCCTGGTTCCTTGTTAATTTTAAGAGGTATTTCCTTTTGTGATCATTATCTGCAATGGTGTCTTCAAGGTCTGAAAATCTATCTTGAGTTGTGTTCAAGTGGTTTTGCCAGCTTTCAGTAGAATTTTTAATTTCTTGGATATTTCTTTGAAACTGTTTCATGCATTCTAGTTCTTTTCTTATATTGTTCATTCAAGGTTTCCTTCATTTTTCTGTACTGCTCTATTTTGTAATCCATATCCTTAGATGTTCTGAGTAATTCTTTCAGTATTATTGTCATTTCTTTTTTTCTTTTTTTAACCTGAGAGATTATTTCTGATCTTATCTCTTCCATAGCTGATGGAGTTCTTTACTTCAGTTGTTAAAATTTCAGAAATTTCAGGTGTGTGCCCTCCGACTCCTTCTATTTGCATATCTTCTGGACTTGTTCTGGGTCGGGTGGATGTCTGAGATTGCATTTTTGCCCTTGTTTTGTCATTTTCAAAGATTCCGAGGTTCCCCAGGGCTCAGCACTGCTCCCAAGATGGTTGGGGGGGCATGGAGAGTACTTCCCTCCTGGGCAGTTCATTGAAGCTCCCAAGTTTCTCAGGGACTCAGCATCCTTCCTGTAACAGTGGGGTAGGGCAATGTGCAGAGTCTCTCCCCCTCCTGGCAGCTCACCAAAACTCCCAAGGTTCCCAAGGACTCAGAGTCACTCCTGTGATGGTGTGGGGAACAGGACATGGCTCACCAATGCTCCTGAAACTCTCCAGGGTTCAGCATGGTTCCTGCAGTGCTGTGACAGGTTGGAATGGAGCTCACTGAGGCTCCCAAAGCAGTCCAGGCCTCAGTGTGGCTCTTGCAATGGTGTAGAGTGCCTCCTTTCTTTCTGAGGCTTATCATTATTCTATTGTATGAATATTTGCATATTATAATAAAGACAGTTTTATACTAAGCCACTTTAAAGATACAATTTCATTTACTTACTGACCAAAACTCAGCATCAGTGGGGATTAGCATCCCTTCTTATATGATGAGAAATACAATTCTATGATTTTGAAATAGAATCCAAGGATCAGGGGTTTTTTTGGCTTTTTTATTTTAAAAATTTAAAAAATTATTTCCTCCACAGTGTTTATAAAGTCTGAATTAGTTATATCTATTTCTTTAAAGTAAAGACTGCTTCTTCTGGAAAGTTCCAGGAAAATGACAGAGCCATAAGCAACAACCCAACTTCTCTGAGATTTGGAATCTGGAAACTGGAAAATAACAATTTAAGGAAGAAAAGAAAGAGGGAACTAGATCCCAGGAAACAGAAAGAATCTAAGAGGAAAATTAAAATCTACAGAGAAATTGAAGTGACAAAAAACACTGCAGAACAGGGAAGGGACAATCCATATTTTCCCCCAGCCTTGCTTGTAAGAAAGGGAGACCAAATCTACAGAGACAAAGTGAAAATTGAGGAATCCAGATGGCTTCATGGAGAAATGCAGTGATGGAATGAATTGGGGGAGCAGTGGGTAGTGAGCTGCAACACTTTTTGAGTGACTCCTTTCTAAATGCCTCCCATACTGACTAGCTGCAGACAATGCTTGCTTGGATGACATTCTGGAGAGGGGTTGATTATTTGAACCTGGCACTCAGAGTAGCCAAAGGATGGTTTCATTTCAGGGGTGCCAGGATTATGTTCCCACAGGGCTTGAGTGAGCAACAGCCATGGGAAATGGCTGTGGTCAGGGAGCTACCATCAGGCTGGAAAGAGACCCCCTATGAGGAAAGACACAGCCTCTACCTCCACCACCCCTAACCAGGCTCAGCTTGAGTTGTTCTGCATTTGAAAATCACAGAATTGGTGTTCTTGTCCATATCCTAGTGCCTGCATGCAGCACAGGTCTGGAGTCTGACAACCTTCTGTGTCTACCAGCATGAGGCGGGACACATTTTGACTTGGACACTACTCCAAAATTGTAGATCCTAGAAGAAAACTCCCACCTGTTTGAAATCACAGAGAAATTTCTTTTGTTGTTAATGGTTGTTTTCTTTTTTTGAGTGTGATTTTTGTTTTTGTTCATTTTTTTTACTCTCTTGTTTCCTCTTCTTCAGTTTATTAGAGCTTGCAGAATTTCCCTTTGTCCTGCTTAGTTGCTTCTATCTCTTTTTCTTACTTTTTTGTTCTTTATTTTTCCTCTTCTCCCCTTTAATTTTTCTTTTAATTTTTTCTCTCTTATTTTTAGTCCCTGTACTAAAACTTCAGTAATGTTTTGATAGTTAATCTTTAGAATTACAGTTGAGTTCTTTTTTTAATCATTCATAGTGATACAGTAGTTGAATTCAGTACACATAAACTGTAAATCAATGCCTGGGTTTTCTTAATGTTTACACTATAATTGTGGACTTCATCTCAGGACTAAGGGTAGTACATAATTGATTCTTATAGTATGTTAATATCCAATTTGTATTGAACTATACTACTGTAGCTAATTTGATTTGTATTAAAAGGGTCACATAATTAGCCTTAATTCTCTGTGAGCCAAACTCAGGCCACCTTTAGTATTGTGACATTCACAATACTAGAGTATATTTCCAGAGAACTTGACTGTTGGGGTAACTACATTGCATGCTCCCCTTCCAAATTAACCAAGAAGGTTGGAACCTGGGGCTGTAGCAAAGGATTATAGACATACCCAAAGTACATGACTGAAAAGCAAAGATATCTCTATACTAGTGATAAAGTCTTTACATTCTTAGTGCCCACAAACCTCACCACAAAGCAAACAAACAACAAGCACACACAACACAACAATAGAAACATGAGATGAAAAGGCACTAAAATGGCTCCCGTTACTCTCAACTCCCTTGAAGCCAACCTAGGGGCAGAAAGGGGTACAATAGGATAGGTCACAAAGCCATATTACTCAAAAGGATAACAAAAGATGTTAGAAAACAGATCAAAGAGCTACTCAGCAGGATCACAGACGATACAACTAAGCAGAAAATGGAAGCAGTAACTAATGATGGAGCAGCTTTGAGAAGACAATAATAAAAAGCTAGATGAACTAAATAAAATGATACAAAATATGAGTGAACAATTTACAAACAAATGTTTATGAAAGGGTTTCAATCAGATATCCAGAGATTAAAAAGTATACTGAAAGTATGGGCAACGGAAGCAGTCAGTATGAGCACAGAGTTTCAGAACTAGGAGACAATAACACCTTTAAAGACCAACTACTCAAAGATGCTCTTAAGAAAACATGAAAAATAAATCCAACAGCTGCTAGATGATGCAAACAAGACTAAGAATAAGGGGAAGAAGGGTAAAATCAGAACATAGCACAAATGGCATAAAAAACCCCACTTACAGAAATAATGACAGCAGGCTGGGGATTTAGTTCAGTGGCACAGCGCCTGCCTGGCAAGCTCAATGTCATGAGTTCAATTCCCAGTACCGGAAAAAAAAAAAAACCAAA